>NW_020455910.1:3350265-3366461 GCF_003342845.1 Nothoprocta perdicaria | reverse complement strand
GAAGCGGCGGCCGCGGCCTGTGCGGGGCCCGCGCAGCCCCCGGCCGCCTCCCCGCTCTGCTCCGCCGCGTTGCCCGTTCCCCTGGGGCGGGTTTAGCCCGCCGTTGAGCGCGGCCTGAGCCCGCCCTAACCTCGGCCGTCGCGAGCGGGTTCATGCTCCTGGAGCAGATGTTTTTGTTGGGGTCTCCTTCTTTGTGCCTGAGCCGAGCGCGTGTGAGCCCGGCGTGACTGAACTTCTGCAGCGTGGTAGTTAACGAGCCCCTTTCAAGGCACCGAAACACAGGGATGAGTGTTCCTTTATTGTCGCATTTCTTGCTAACTGTATGTGAATCCATCATTTCCATCTGGAGTTCTTTCACTCTTGGAGATGTGCTGTGATGTGATAAAATAGAACTGAAATCCATGTAACTGTTGCGAGCAGCTGATTAATTTGCTTTTTCACTGGAGGTGCAGGGCTCTTGTGAGGCCCTGGACGTTGCGCAGCAGGGGCAGCGGCCGCTGGGAGCATTGACAGTGAAACCCAAGCTGGTATTTTGGGCTGCTGACACTTGATACTGTGTCCCACGGAAGCTCCTGAGCGCTAGAAACTTTGTATTTCCGGATGGTTGTTAACCTTGAAGGCAACAAAGCTAATTCTGCRGCCTGTCATATTAAATAGCTATAGATGTATGTGAACTGGTGRGTTTTTGTCTAGAGAAACTGACAGGGAGAAGAGGAGGGAAAACACAAGATGTAGCATGATGTTTGTGCAGAGCTGGGTGGCGTGGCTATGTACGGTGAGAAAAGTGGCCTTGCTTGGCCCAAGAG
Source organism: Nothoprocta perdicaria (assembly GCF_003342845.1). Lineage (NCBI taxonomy): Eukaryota > Metazoa > Chordata > Aves > Tinamiformes > Tinamidae > Nothoprocta > Nothoprocta perdicaria. Next base: position 3,365,655 of record NW_020455910.1, on the reverse strand, counting down.
GTGCCTTTTGGTCCGAGAGGGCCCTTTTGGGTCGGACCTCCCCTTGATGAGGTGGAGAGTGCTGCGATGCTGAGGCATTGCCAGGCACAGTTGGCATCCCATGAAAACTTTGCTTCTGTGGTGTTTAAGAGCCCCTTTTGTAGGTATTCCCTGGAGCTCGGCCRTTGACTAGATAGGCCGTTCGCCTTGCCATGGAAAACTCCCTTCCCGTGGGAAGGACGGTGTGGCAGAGCTGCTGCATCCGTGCAGTGCGTTTTCATGAAACGCTGCTGAACTGCAGGTTCATACAGGGGCATTAACCAACAAGGCAACTTCCTGTCCTCATTAGACTTTACTCATCATCCTGAAGCAACAGTTATTAGCTGGAATGCAGGAATCCAGCACTTCCAGGAGAGTCGCACAGCTGGATAATGCGTGGGATGCGAGGGGCTGTAAGAAAGATGGTAGCTGCAAGTGGGCAGCCGGGTTGTGTAATCACCCTTTGGAGTCTGCTTTCTTGGAGCTCCTGAATCCTGCCTGGCATCTGCTCTGGGGGTGGCAGGCGGGTTGGACTGGATGGCCTGGTAGGCTGCATGCAGGTACCCTTGTAAAATACGTCGTTTTTGCTGCTCCCTGAAATGCAGATTAGCACCTAATTTCTTCCTTTTCATGCTGGGCCTTCTAATGGCAGGTGGCAGCAGGGCCTGACTCCTCCATGCTTCTGTTTTGTACAGAACTACTGTTGTAGGGCAACTGACAGGGGCAGCTGTACTCCCTTATTTCAAAAGACTATGCATGTAAATGCATGGAAGGTCAGCTGGAAATCAGAGGATGGCCTTGAATAAAGAACGTGGTCATGTTGTTCTTGCTGTTGCTGATCCCACGGCAGTTCACAAGCAGGTACACCAAAAATGCCCTGCTTTGTCTCCCTTGGAAGCTGGCTTGCTTTCCACAAGTAATAGTTGAGTCTTAAGTTGAAACACAAARCAAAACACAGAAATAGAGATCAAGTAAAGTTTTATTTGCTAAAAACATGTTTCAAAGGTAGAGCTTGAAGCTTTGCAGAAGCGGAAACCTTCAAATGGATTAAGTGACTTTAGTGAATGCACTTAGAGAGATGCTAAAACTGGAGAGTCCTCATGAAAAGAGCTTGAGCAGATGCCTGTTTTATATGAGTTATGGGAGTCGTAGGCCTAACAGGAAGAGCACTTGACTGCTTCTGTCCGTGGCTGTGGCTTCTGAGCCGGCTGGCAGCAGTAGTTTCTCACATACATAGACTAAATGTCTTCTTTTTGTTTGTAGATATGGCTCGTGGACAGCAGAAGATTCAGTCGCAGCAGAAAAATGCCAAAAAACAAGCTGAGCAAAAAAAGAAGCAAGGACATGATCAGAAGGCTGCAGCCAAGGCTGCCTTGATATATACCTGCACTGTCTGTAGGGTAAGAGGCGCTGAAGGCGAAGCATCCATGTGGGCAGGGCTTTCTTGCAGCTTATGGCAGAACTTTTTAGAAGMTGGTATAATGGCAGCAAAAACCTTTCTGAGTGGCTAGCTCTAGGCATTCCTCTCTGTTGTGCTCCTAATAGGAAGTTGTGACTCGTTTGCAGGTCGTTCACTCAGTTGAGTTGATAACTCTAAGAGTCCATGCGGACACGCGCGGCTCTGTTCTGCGCAGCTCCTTGTCCTGCCTGGTGGGTGGCAGGGCCCGCRTGGGTGTCACTGTGTCCTGCAGAGCTTGGGATCCATGGCTTCCCGCACAATGCGCACACAGCGATGTTCCTCTGTGCTGGAACTGCCTGCCCTGGCACCCCTGGTTATAACCCCCAGTGGAGAGGGGAAGGAGTTGCTGCATGATGCCCAAAGCTTTAATCCAGGTGGGATGTGCAGTAACTTTCACTAGAGTGAATGACTTGACAAGCGAACGCTAAGGAGACTGTGGTCTCCTTCTGGCTTATTTCCCGAATGTGCCAGTTTGGGACCTGAAGGATAAACTTGTGTTTTTCACCCAAATAGCCAGTTCTATAGAATGGATTTGTCACTCTTAATATCTATAGTAAGTTTCCAAATTAAGGACTGCCCACCTAACTCCTTGTAACCAGCTGCTCCTTCTGTGAAATGGGCACTTAATGCCTGCAGGAGTCTAGTGACCATGGTCGGGGGTGGTTTGTGCCATGTAGAGGATCAGCCTGTGCCACACAACTCCTGAGCCTTTCCATTAGCAGAGTAAACACCTTTCATAAAGATCTGATTCCAAAAAGGATAAACACCTTTTGTATTAAAAAGGAAGGTGGTAAAGCAGCACATACTTCACATGCTGTTTTGGTGGAAGACTTAAGACCTGCAGGACGGTTTCTTGTAAGAAAATACTGATGACAAATGTGTCAAGAGGGTGATGCTATTGCTTAGAAGTAACTCTCTGATTCTGAGATCAAATATTCTTAATCTACAGCTAAAGTAGTGCTTCTATCAGTAGAGATATGATTCTGTTCATTGAGATTTTTTTTTTCTTGGTAAAGCAAATTAAAATGTATTGGGAGAAAGTTTTTGTAATATCATTTAAGTCTTGTGCTGTGCATAAAGTTGAATATCTCTTTAATCAGACACAAATGCCGGACCCCAAGACCTTCAAACAGCACTTTGAAAGCAAGCATCCTAAGACTCCACTCCCTCCAGAACTGGCTGATGTTCAGGCGTAAAGTTGTCYACAGGTCATTACATTAATTTCTAAATAATATTCTGAGAAAGTTGTATTATATACTGCTTTTTATCTCCAGCTAGCGAAGTATTGGAACTTGCTGCTTTTTCTTTAATATGAAAATTAGCTGTAGTTTAAAATTACACCCTGAACTGTTAAGCATGAGAAGAGAGCTAACGCTTACTTAAGTGAAAGGACTGTGGCATTTCTCTGTGCAAAGATGCTGTCTTAAAGAGAATGAAGGTTATTTGAAATGGTTGTTCTTGGTTATAAAGAGATATTACTTGTTTTTGCCTTGAACAAAGTATTTGTAGCAAACAYAGTCTGCCCATTGCTGCAAAACGCTTAATAGCTGTTTAGCATGTGCAGTGATGGGGCTTTTTTCTTCCTAAAGTTATGGAAGAAGATATTTCTGCATCCAAACATAAAATATAACCTCTGTATTAACCTCTAGAGAGTTTCTGAATAGCCAGTTGTTAGGCTGTAACTGAAAAAGAAGTTACAATGTAAAAGGCTGAAATAAGGTAAAAAGTACTAGTATGGTATTTCATTCACTCAAAGGAAAATGCCATTGTGAAAGAGTTCAGCTTAACTGAGTTATTCTTGTTTTTTTTATAGGTGAAGTCTTGGCACCTATTGACTCTTCTACTGTCAGATCTTACATAACAAACCTGCAGCTGCTTTTCTAAAACTGTTGATCAGCAAAAATGAAGGGGCTACAGAAACATTCATATTTTTATGCTGTTCCCTCTTGGGCTTCATGCAAAGACAATTCTGTGTAAATGTACAGTTGTGCCCTACTTGGAAATCCTGAAAAATCAGTCCATACTTATTATAAAAAAATTTTTTACAATTGTAATTATATTGATGTTCATATTGTGTAAAATAACTCATTTAATAAAGTAGTACTTTGATTTTACAGTATCACAGATGAAATGCTTGTAGAAGTTCTGTTTCAACTTTCTGCATTATCTGCCTTATAAGATCCCAAACAAAACAGAGACCAAGTGGAATCTTCCCCTTCCTGCCAGAACGTKAGCAGTATCATTCCACTGAAAGTTAATGTACATGACAGTGAATTAATCTCAGGCGAAGAGGGAAGCTGCTCAGCTTTATTGTTTGGTGTGCTCTGGGCTTGAGCTCAGGCACCAGTGCTCAGACCTTGGCTCAAGAGTAAACTTAGCGGCTGCGTTAGGCTGGGGAGGCTCCTTCCTCATGCTGCTGTTCAGCGTGGGTGAGTCTAGGRCTACAGGCTTCGCAGAACGGGATTCCCGTGGCACAAGGGAGCCCCTTCCTTGGAGTCGTGCCTGGAGAGGCTCTTGTTGGGCAGGTGATCCTCATGGCTAAGGAAGCAGAAATGTGGTAGAGTCGCATGCTTTGGGCACAGGGGCTCAAGCAATGCTCACCACTGGCATATCAGGTTAAAGTAACTCTCCTCTTAGTTATAATACTGATTTAAAAGGTTTTTTTAAAGATATTTGAGCTGTCCACGACACAGGTTGTCCCTTAAACAAGTTTAGTTATTTCAGTAACAGCTCTCCAAGAAATATGTAAAGCAGCCAGCCATTAATACCCCTGCTTCACAGCCAGCTTAAAATAAGCCTACTGGAAGAGAGTCAAAGTAGCTGAAATCATACTGTTAGTTTTAAGAAATMAGCTGTGATTAAGGTTTCATTGTCAAGGAGAAGCTGGATAATGGCACTGTGGCCAAGAGCATTTGACAAGCTCAGCGTAATTAACCTTTGTGTCTGGGCACTGTTCTGATCCCAGATGCACAGCATGAAGTGACAGAAAACAGCAGAATTGTGCTAGAAGGTCTCCCCTCCACATCTGGGGTGGGCTTGTTTAACAGCTTAAATTTTGAAGTTGCGGTMAGAAACAGCACTAAAATAGCAGTGATTATTGTGGTTACAACTGATGTGAAATAACTTTGGCAACCCAAGTAACCCTTGCTTCATGGTGAGATTCTCTCTCTGACCTTCCAATGGCTTCCTGAAATCCTAGACCATTGTCTCCAAGACTCTTTCACTTAAAAGGATGCACTTGGTATTTTATTACAGCAAGTCAAAGCCTTTCTCCACTTGTTTGCTCTTTAATGAACTATTCTGTGAGACTAGCTCCTTGTCCTCCTTACTGTGACAAGTCTCTCTGAAAATACTCACATTGACATGAAGTTTCTCTGAATTATAGTCRCTCTGGGATAACCTGTGATAACTTTATAGATATGTTTGTTTTCCTCTGGGAGTATTCCACTACTGCACTTGTACACCTGACATCAGAATGTAACCCTTCATTTATTTTTTTATTTAATGTTTTCAATAAGCATTTCCTGACAGACTGGCTCCCAAGAGGCAAGAAATCTGCTCTCAACCTTTGTGCTGGATGGGGGAGGAGTTTTTAAATGTTCCAGTGCTGCAGTTTGTCTAAAAATATGCCCAGTGCAGACAGATTAAGGAACCTCTTGCACTTAACTGGTATTTGATAATCTGCTTTTACTTTGGAAGATGTTTGGGGTGCTTCCCTATAGCTTGACCCTAAGGTGAAGTTTATGTTCCTTCAGTTTGGATTGTGCAGCATATTTTGTTTCCTAAACAACTTCTCAAAATRAGCACTTAAGAGCTGGAAAGCTCTATGTCTTGCAGGATGGATGAATTATGTTAAATTGTTCTATTTTCAAAACTGTATGATGCTCAGTGCAAAGAATACCATATGAAATGATTTTTTTTTATGTAGTAGAAGTCAAGGGTGATCTCCAATTCAGTAAGACCTGTAGTTGAAGTGGTTGTAACTGAARATACAGTAACACATTCAACATCTGACTGAATTGTTTTGAAGGCTTTATAAGTATAGTGGGAATGCTGTCCTACGTGGGGGAGTTGTCATCAGTTAGAGTATTTACAGTACTCCTTGTWCCTCCAAGTTCAGAGGAAGGTCTCGGAGTTCCCTATCATCTTGTCCTGATCTGAAGGATGGCACCTTGTTATCTGGCTAAAGACACAGTTGTGCATTGTAATGTGCCTGATTAAAGAGAATTTAAAAAACTAAAATGGAAAATGTGATATTTCATGCCTGCTCTTAAAAACAAGTATTATTTCACTTCTAAAATGCATTTTATGAGCAGTTTTGGAGCTTGAAGCTGTCTAAAAGGAAGAAAAATAGGTGTGGAAAAATTCCTGTGGTTTCCTGAGCAAGATTTATCTTTGTGCAGGGACAGCTTCTAGGTTAAGTATTCTGATATTATTGTCAGTGTGGTTGTCAGCTGCGATGGAGATTGTGGAGTACAATTTTAAAATGTGACTTTGGCTTTTCCGGGGTTCTTTTTAAATGCCATCTAAAAATAAGAGCAGGATTTACAAGCTTTTGGGAAGAAAATTCACCTCCAATCCTAGAAAAAGTTAGTCTGTTTAATCACAATGAGGTCACCTCGGTGACTACGGAATAATCAGTAAGAGCAGCTTAACAATTTGTCTTAATGCAGACTTGCCAGGTAAAGTAAAAGTACAGAAACTTGCCCATATCTAAGAAATACTGGGTTTTGCTGTCAAAATGCTGTGTGGAGAACCTGAAAGGGGAGTGAAAGAGTGTTTCTATGTAGCCTTAAGGAAATGCTTGGCCTTACGCAGCGCTCTCAACCAGCCCCTGGAGACTCTCCCTTTTGGTTCCTCGCTGTTAGGCTGAAAACACTTCAGCTCAACTAAAGCTAATGGCCAGGGCTGTTTGCAAACCACAGACTGGTGGTGGAATCTGTCAAGTTTTGGTAAACTGCACAGAACTGTTTTGTATCTTCATAACGTTGACTTAGTAGATTTTTTTTTGCTTTTATCACCGGACACTCGTAGGATTGATGTCTGCCTTTTGTTCACCATTTTCCCAAAAACAAGTTGGAGAGCGTTAGGTTTTGTTGAAATCTTCGTCTTCCTGCAATTTGACCACTGAAGTGGATTGGTCTTGCAGAGTTCACAAAGCAGGTAAAGATCAGCCTGTGTTTTTATCTATTTGACTGCATTCTGCTAAATGTAACTTAATTTGCCTATTTAGCACCTCAAAGGTTTTGCAGTGGAATTTGAATTCACTTCTGAAACTTAACTTTGTACTTGTTCAGTTTATGATTTTCTGTCTTCCGTAGCATCTCATCAAAGAGGTTACTCAAGTTGTCAGTGTCCAGAAAGGTAACGTAAATGCACAGAAAATAAAGTTCTGTATGTGTATCAGTACTTTATTGCACTTTATGTCTATTAGTACTTTATTTGGAAATACTTAATGTATAGTTCTTGTTTTATGGCTTTTGGTGTAGATAAGATACGCTGGAGATTTCCTGAAGGAGTTGCATTATTTAGGTAGCTTTCAGTAAAAGAGTAGGTTGGATGATTGTTTTGAAACTCTTTGTTATGAGCTTTCTGGGAAAGGACGGATTTGTATCCATTCCAACATTGTTATCCAGCATGAGTCTGTTGGACTATGCAACTTTATCTGAAAATGACTGTGCATATAACGTTTAAAGCTAAGTTCTCTAGTTAAGTGCTGATGGTGCAGCCAATACCAAACTACTCTCCTTTTGGCTGTTAAAAATCAAACATTATGTGAGATGTTACTCTATGTTAGAGATCTTTCAAGGAAGGAAAGCCTATAGAAAATCCCAAGGAGTTACCTAGCCCCTCACTTTGCTCCCAGACTAGTCCCCTTTGCTCACAGGACTAGTTAATGGCTCTCACTAGTTAATGGCTTCCCACGAAAGGGATTCCATGACTCCACACGTGCCAGTGTTGAACCTTACAGCAGGGAAGTGACCAAAGCAAAAAAATCCTTGTGAGTTGAGTTAATTACTGTGCTCACTGGCAAAATACATGATGAATAGTAGTAGCCTTAAATGAGCATTGCTGTCTTACCCTTTTGTTCTTGTAAGTATGTGCAGTTAATTCCATCGGTTTTATGCAGATTGTGTCTTCTCATCTAGGATTTTTTGTGCTCGCCTCTGGATCAACTCCAGTGTGGACTCTTAAATTGTATTGCCCAAAATGCAGCCCACAGTGCTGGCTGAGGCTAGTGCACAGTAGATAAAGCTATTAGCTCATGGGACTTTCATATATTAGTTGCATTAATATGTGCCAGAATTACATTTGCCTTTTGCGAGTGCATCACATTCACTTGGATTCAACCTGTGGTTTGCAAATGCTCAGGGTCGTTTCTGTACTGCTACTGCGCAGCCTGCTCATCTCCAGGTGTGTTTGTCTTCATATTTGGTGTGTCCATACCTGTTGTTAATGGATCTCCGACCAAATTTACCAAGAGCAACATTTTATTCTTGTCTACTAAACCATTTGTGGCTCATCCAAGTATGGTCCTATGCAGATGTCCTCTTTTCCTCCATCACATGAGTTGTTAATGACTAGGTTTGACTGGACAGACTCCCCTTGAGTATCATCCCAGCGTCCCGGTGAGCCGCTGGCAGCGGCTTTTTGAGGTTATGRTTTACAGCTGTCATCCTCCTTGTGACAGGTAGGAATTGGTGCTCACTAATTCATCTGTGAGGTGCTTGCACAGTTGYTGTGTCGGAAGGCTGTGGAGCAAGTAAGATCTCTGCAGCTGGTGCTCCTGCAGCCACGAGGAACCTTCACACAGGGGAAGGACTAGAGATTAGTGTGGTGTGGCATAGCTTGTTCCTGACAAATTGCTGTTAGTTGGATTTTGCTGAGTTATTTTTCCACAGGTATTAACAAATACTTTATTATTATTATTGCATTTTTCCCGGTTTAGGTTGAGTGACACAGTCCCTTGTTTCTTTTTGCATTCCTTCTGTTTTCCTTCTGTTCTCTTGGGCTCTTCTTCAGGCTCTGTGAGTTATCACAGATGATCATTAATGGGCTGCACTAATCTAGCTAATTACTGGAGTATTTTAAAATAAATTAATCAGCTATTGCCAACTTGAATACCATCTGAGAACTCTAAATACTTTTAATTTATTCTTTCCGCTTCTTACCATGCTATCCTCTTGCCGCATTAGTTATGAACCTTTTTATGGCCTATACTTTACCTTTTTCTAAATATTTTTAGACCCTTTTTATCTGCCTGTCTCCCAGGCTGGTGTTTAGCTCCGCAGATAAAGCTGTTCCTGTGGCTTTTGAACCACCTAAACCCAAGTTATCCAGTCTTCTCTGAGCATCAGCCCAATTTAACCCAAGCCTACTACAAAACTACTGAGGCTACATCTTGGAAATACTTTTTTATTTAGTATTTAGTCACATCCCCTGCACAGCGTGAGGAATGTATTACAGAGCAGGCCAACTTGCTAAATCTTTTGAAYGTGCAGTAGCTGCATCGCTGTATCCAAAATAACGTAACACTGATCAGTGTAAACGTGACTGAGTTATTTGCCAGGCATCATTCTGAGTGCTTCTTCCTCGGATTTTCAAGACAGGCCTGAAATTGCAGCCATTGCTATCTCCTCCTTTTCATACGGATGCTTACGCCATGCAGCCCATCGCTGGGGAGTACAGTGCATCCGAGTTCTTTACTTTCTGTTTCTTGGTGCCTTTGTGCCCTACATAGTTCTTAGCAAACTGAAAGTGCACCTGGATAACAAATGCGTGTTTATTACCAGCATATTCAGCTCAGGAGGATGGGCCTTCATCCCTAACTTTTTATTCCCCTTGTGCCTTAAAGTTCCAGCAGCCATTACCTGCTAAGAATTTTAACTCTTATTTTGGTGTAAATGGTTTAAATTTAGCTGTAAATGGTCACTGCATGTTTTGCAATAAAAAGGTCAAATTGTTTTGAATTGTTTGTGGATCTTCTGAAGGGTTCGAAAATGGCTATTTCTTTCCAACCAAAGCAATAATTGAAGAATAATGTCTTCTGAAAAAAAAAAAAGTCTAAAATGTTTGCAAATGTCTTGCTGGTATTTAAAATTCTTTATGGTTATTATAACAAATAATGTGTAATGCAATGGCACTTTCTGTTATCAAGGTGATATAAAGGTGATATAATTCAGATTTCATATCAMAGGACCATGAAAGCCAACTAAAATAACTTCCTGTGCAAAGGAACTCCTTTTTCTCTCCATACATGACTTAAGGGCAAAAATAATGTGTGTTTTCCCTAGACTTCATTTTAGAAAGTAAATTTCAGTTGTTTCAGTGATTTAYGAAAATACTAACTGTTCTTCTATATATTTTGCAAAGAGTCTGCTGCTGCTGTTAGCCCTAGCCAAATTAATGCTAAAAGATGACAATTTTCTCGAGGAGCCCTAAGCACTACTATATATCCCAGACCACATTAAGAAATACAGCACAGCTGCTTTTGGCTGCTGCAGTAAATCATTCAAGGAATTTGCTATTAAATTCTTTTATGCGTCTGAAAGAATGGGTCTCTGTTGGGATCGTAACTTTGCCACTGACTAATGAGGAAAACTTTCCAGCTTCTGGACAGCTTTCTAAGTGGACAAGCGTGCCTAGATTTTTCTCAAGTGAGAGAGTAATTCTCCATCACCGAATTTGGTGATCTAATAATTTCATAGATAGTGATCTAATGGTGATCTAATAATTTCATAGCTAGTCATAGCTAGTATTTCATAGCTAGTATTTCATAGCTAGTCATAGCTAGTAATTTCATAGCTAGTCATCTAGTAATTTCATATACATTCATCTCCATGTGCAGCAAGCTTGAATAAATCTTGAATATCTGTAAAAAGTACGAATCAGATATGTGACTAGATTTGTTTCAGCTGACCTTGTTATCATAAGGAGACCTAATTACGGTGTGTKTTTGAGCTGTATAATCTCTCCCAGAGAATATGCCCAGGGCGGTACCGAGCAGCACAGYGACGATAAGGCAGACTTCACAAAGCGTAACTCAGCAAGTCGCAAGATGTTCTGGACTGCAGCCACTGTCCGTCCTCAGTTTCTTCTGGCCTACCCTGCCACTTTATCTTTAGTCTTTTCGCTGGAAATGCTGTGCAGTAATATGACTCCATGGACCTCACAGATGCTGCTGTCTCATGGAGAGAAGTTTGGAAACCACTGTCTTGGACACTTTGGAAATTGTCTCTCTTTCCTCGCTTGCTCTGTGGCTTCAGGCGTTTTCTCAGGACCCAAACATCTGTGGTGATGTCCCCCACACCAGCTCCCTGTTTGGCATTGGGGTTAGGGTGGAATCATAAAACAGCAGATGTGAACAGCAAATGTTTGGCTATTACCTGCTGGTGCTGCTTTGGTTGCACTACCAATTTTAGTTGCTTTATAAATAAATTTATATTTCAGCAAAGAAAAATAACTTTTCATGATAGTGGTCCCGTTTAAGGGCAGGAGGAGAGGGAGAAAGGTTAGAACTCATGTAGACAGTAAGGACAAATCACGGTGTGCGRTTGCTGATGTGAAATGTTTGCTTTTAGCCACTTGAGGCTGGTTCAGAATTCAGGGATTGCTAATGATGGCCAAAGTCCACTGAGAAGCAGTAAAATAAGAGTGTCTCTATGGGCCTGTGCTTTGTATGGMGCTTGTGGCAGATACTTTGCAAGTCCTGAGGAACCACCCCTCCAAGGAGGTAATGGAGTGGGATAGGATTTGAGTCATTTCCTGCCCTTTCCATGCCTTCTCTGGGTGTATCTATCCCAGACCTCGGCAAGGTGCTCCGATACTTGTCCAATTACTCATCTCTTCGTGTACTCTTGAACTTGTYGAGAATCGGGAAGGCTTGTTGAGAATTGGGAAGGAAAAGTTGCATGAAAGGAAATTATATTAAACTAATGGTGAGACTCTATTGTCAGCAGGGATGTTTTCAAGATGTTTTTGATGAGAATTTAACTCCAGCAGATCATATGCTGTACAGGTGACAGGGCCAGAAAGTTCAGTGAAAGCCAACCAGAGCGATGGGAACACCAAAAAGCACCAACAGAGAAAAGATCAGTCATGAACTCACCCAACAGCCAGAAAGAGCATTGCTCCACAGGRCTTATTTACAAATGGCTCCAGGTCTCAAGCAGATAAAAGGTCTGCCAAAATATATTAAATTTATTGCTAAAACTGCTTATAACAAAATATTGAAATGTTATTCTAGCTGAAGGTTAGTTGTCCAACCTCTTAGAGCAAGAAAAGCTGTTAACATCCCCCTGAGGAGTGAATGAAAGCTGTAGCAAAACAGATGGTGGAGAATTTGACATAAAACCAAGATTCTTCATTATTGAGACTGACCTACCTCAAGGTGTTCTTCAAGCAAATTGCTGTATTARGAGGAATATGGAGACATGAAACAATCCCAGTGGTTACCATTGGTTAAATCTCTTGTTTACTGAGTTGCATATCACATTGCTTTTTTAAAATATATATCTAATGTTTGCTAAGCTATAACAAAATTCACATGTTCTGAAGAATCTATCCCCATCTGTAGAATTATTCATATTGTTTAGAAACAGCCCATCCTTTAATTTGGAAGTTATTCCCAAAACAGTATTGTTATTTATATGATTCTTCAAATAACTGTCATTTTCCAATCTGTCTAGTTCTCTAGTCCCCAAAGACTCTTTCTCACCCTTATCTCTAACCAATTTATAGGAGAGTTGTTCAAGTGTTTCCTCTTCAAAAACCCGATGAAGCCCCTGTTTTTCTTCTGTGACTTCCCAATCCACCTCCTTGCTGTAGAGCAAATCCCCTCCTGTCTGACATTTCTGCATGAATGTCTAGCCAAGAGCTGTAGCTTGGGAGAGCCACAGGAAAGTCTGCTTCCTGACCACAGCTCTTCCTCCACTTCCTCCCTTCTCCATTACTGCCACTTTCCTCTTTCCCTTTGGGCTCAAGGAGGCCCCTTGGTCAGCTAGGGTCTCCGTGTAGATCCTTCTATCTAAGTTACAAGTCTCAGCAGACTTCTGCCTTCTTTGGCTAACATTTTTGTCCAGTTGACATCTCACCTGCACAACATCCTTTCCATAGCATTTGCTTGCCGTCTGTTCCTTGCAATAGCTTAGAGAATAGCTACCCGGGGTTGCTTTCCCATTTTAGCCTGCTGTCTGTACTTTCCTCATGGAGTCCCTGACTCTGCCTTGCCAAAAATATGCAGGTTATCAAGATTTTCAGACCTTTTCCTGGCTTTCATTGACTGCACTTGCTATTTTTCAGTAAGGAGCTATTTCCTGTCACTGATCTGTGACCGTAGCCTCTGTCTGCTGTCAAGCTTCACATTTCCAAATGAGCACACGTGGGGTTTGCGCCCTCTAAACCTCCCTGCTTTCCTTCGGGGCCCTCCACAAAGCTCTGGCTCGCCCAGATGCTTCCCACAAGGCAGTGACAGCTACCAGGTTGCTCCTGCTGCTCTCCCTGTCCTCATTATCCTCTCGCACTGCCCATCTGTCCGGATCCATTTGGCATCTTTGCAGCAGGCGCCATCCGCCCACTGCACAGTCGGGTCCTGCTCCGTGGCCAGTGCTCTTTGGCACTTCCCAACCATGCACCATTTGCTGTCACATAGTCCTTTGTTCTCAGCTTACATGGAGAGGTTTTTCCCATAYGGAATAGGTGCCTTGCTTTAGCAGAAGCTGTCACATCTGCTAAATACTGAAATAACTCTCATTGACTTTCTGTTTCCTTTGCTGGTTCATTAACAGCTGAGGGGCTCTTGCTCCTCTAAATTAGTATACTAAACTAGTATACTTTAGGTCACTCCTCTGAATTAATCATTCATTCCACAGGTCCCTTGCTTCTTAGATGACATCCTTTTTAACTGGGATTGCCTGCCTTGGCACTTAGCATCTGAAGTCAAGCAAAGACATCTCTTCATGACATGTTTCCCTTCCCTTCCCTTCCCTTCCCTTCCCTTCCCTTCCCTTCCCTTCCCTTCCCTTCCCTTCCCTTCCCTTCCCTTCCCTTCCCTTCCCTTCCCTTCCCTTCCCTTCCCTTCCCTTCCCTTCCCTCAGTCACACATAGGGCCTTACATGGAGCCAGGAATTGGAAAGTCAGAGACATAAGGCAAGTCTAGGACCAAATGGCAGGGAGCAGGAATGTGCATCCGTAGTCCTGCTCCGAGCCCAGGCCCTCGACTTCCTGCACTGTCTTTGGCAAAGCTGGGACCAGGCAGAGCTTTTTCCCACCAATAAAGGATCCCAGAGCGGCAGGCTCAGGAGCAGCCCAGACCTGCTCTCCCCGTGCTTGAAATCACCGCTGTACTGAGCAGAGTTGCCTCCAAAGCGGGAACCCAAAGAGCCGACTGTTTCCCCACTGTGTGTTTAACGTAAGTAGCTGTCGGGTCACAGCTGGCCAYGTTACCCTAGGTGACCTCCGAGTTGCTAAGATGTGTTTTGCTGAATTTTTGGCTCTTTCTGCCCCATCCTTCTCAGGCTTCATCTCACTTATTTTTCATTTAATGCCCTTTTGTATGAAAAAGACAAGACTTGTGGGAAAGGAAATTAATTGCCAACTCACCTTCCCTTGTCCTTGGCACATCCAAAATGAGAACAGGCAATATAAAATCTGTGCGAATGACCCAGCACCCGCTTCAAGCACTGGCCAAATGAGGACTTGCTTGATCTGGCCTGCAGGGTTTGGTTTTTTCTGTCAGGGCAAGAAGCTGATCTCCATTCTCCAGACATAGCTGTTATTTTCCAGTGGCAAGACAACCCTTTAATGTACTTTGGTTTCTCTAGCTRCCGTTGTCATATGAAAACACTGCAACGCATTGCTTGTATTTGTGCTCTGCTGTATGTTTCATTTCCCAAAGCAGAGGCAGTTTTGGGGCGCGAGCAGCCCTGCTGACCACGGCCTTGCGTACTTGCAGTTCACGGATCCTTTCCTATGGGGCTATGAGTGGAAGAACATACCCTTGGTGCTGATTCAGCTTCAGCTGGGGGCAGGATTAGCACAAAAATGCAAACTCCCTGTGCAGGTGGCATCTCTTTCTGCACATACATTCTCCCTTATCAAAAAAATAAAAGCCTTTGTAATCATGACTTATAAAATGTATTTTCAGTCTCAATATCTTCTCATTTCAGATACAGCTAGAAGGGTAGTCCTTCAAGCAGCTATCAGGGTATTCTTCCCTGCTGATTTAAATTAGCCAAACAGTARCCGGTCCAGTAATTAAAACAGCCACCAAAAGCAGAACAAAAAGTTTCCCATTTAAATCTGTGTTAAACCAACACATCAGAGTGATGTGATTTAAATCTTTGGGCTGAATCCTCCTTGTCCTCTTCATGTAAGCAGTACTTTTGAGAGCAAAGGGATGAGGGAGAGCAGCATTTAGTCCTGTATTAATAATGTATATCCTTTGACTGACAGGGAATGGGCTGGCAGAACAAATGAAAGCACCCTGGGGTAAGAGGAAAAAAGCTTCAGCTTTATGCTACAAACTGCACAGGCATAAAAGTACATTTTGTTCCACTATTAAACAAGGAGATTTGGGATATAATACTGTCTCCTTCTGCAGCCCTTCCATTTTCTACTCATGGCAAAGAGGATAAAATGACCCACAGCTGTAATTGTTCTGTCCAGCTCTCGCATGCCCAGGAGAATTAATCATGATCTGCAAAATCTACTGCTCTTATTTCCAAAGCAGCATTCTTTTATACGGTAAATATCTATTGACCTTTGAGTCAAAATGCACAAAAGGCTCCTGTCCTTTATGTTGCAGAACTGTCTCTGAGACACTGACAATTTAATGAGCGGTATATATCACTGCAGATGCTCAGAGCTTCCTTATTTTCACTTAGCTGTTTCTTTTTTTTTTTTTTTTTTGGTTT
>NW_020455910.1:3318505-3350214 GCF_003342845.1 Nothoprocta perdicaria | reverse complement strand
TTGTTTTTAATGTGTTTCTTCTAATTGTCATTTGGAAATACAGGTCAGCACACACAAAAGCTATAATTATGCTGAAATGGGCCTGCCCCAAATGCTTGTGTGTTTATGTGAAGAGGCCCTCGCCCAGGAGGTGCCTCCAGCCCTCGGAATGGGGTCACACTCCGGAGAGCCCCTCTGAGTCCCTCGTGGTCCCGGTGCACGCGGCGTCCGGGCAGCATTCGCTGCTGCTGCCATAGGGAAACACTCTGAATTAACATCCACCTGTGCCTTATATTGTGCAGATAGGGGATTAATTCTCATTTGATCTGAATTTATGCCGTTTTATTTGGTTTGTGGTTTGTTTGTTTCTTTTCTTTCACCTGAAGAATTCCAGCCAGACGCTTCCAGTCACCTCAGTAATGTGAAGGAAACAAAGCAAATTCCAGGAACCAAATTAGCTCACATTTTGCCACGCAATAGCACTGTGCACTTCTACCATTCTGCCAGCCATTTGATAGTGTT
Source organism: Nothoprocta perdicaria (assembly GCF_003342845.1). NCBI lineage: Eukaryota > Metazoa > Chordata > Aves > Tinamiformes > Tinamidae > Nothoprocta > Nothoprocta perdicaria. The sequence goes on along the minus strand of NW_020455910.1, from coordinate 3,349,713 downwards.
TTTTGTAGTTACAGTGAATTTCTAGTGCTCTCTTCTAGCTTCTGCTGAGCAACTTTTTCCTATCTGCTTTGGGCTCTTTCTCTAGATGATTTTTGTAATCTTATTGTCGCTGGCATATTTTGTGTCTCCAGAGTAAAGCCAGAAACTCCTATATTAGTATAAAAGGTCATCAGGGAGGGTAAGTCATTTTTTCATTTCCAGTGGTGAAATTAAGGCTCAGGAGCAAATGAAGAGCTGCTGATCAGGGTAAGCATCTTTCCATTGCCTTAGTCTTGAGCACTTCCTTTCTATTGCGATATAATTATTGCATTAAAGCATATTAAATTAACATATTAAATGTTTACATTCTAAACCAAGCTCCTTGCAGCAGGGAAAAGTCAAAACTAAGGCAATGGGAGAGGAGGACTTCCCAAAGGCCATGTTGCCCCCTACCTCCACAGGGCCTCATAGGTGCAAGGCAAGACACTTGGCCAATSCCAGGGAAAAGCTGTGGGCAAACCAGGCAAAAACCTGTTGCAAACTGAGGTYCTTAGCAAGGGAGGTTACCAGGTGGACTTGCCATGCAGGATGCCTTTTACCCTACTGCTGGTGTCCCTGTGCAGAACCTGCGTGGTGGCCCAGAAGGTGTCGAGCAARGCCCAGCTCTGAGCATGGCAGGAGGTTGTGCACTCAGAAGCTGGACTGCTTGGTGGAGGGAATGCCCAGCACTAAGTAACGTTGCCAKTGCATCCTAGGCCTCCTCTACAGCAAGGAAAACCCTGAAGATTTTATAGCTGATGTCTTTTGGTAACACAAATAGATTGTAGGCCCCAAATAGACCTGCATTTACTGCCTATATTACACCCGGCTATTATCATTCCTGGGGCATGGGCCTCCAGGCTGAGTCATGGGATTCCTTGGAGCCCATGTCACCAAATCATGGGAGTTGCCACAGCTGGGCAAGCCCCAAGGCAGACAGGTCACCACGCGAGAGGACAGGAACCTGTGCAGGGCAGGGGCTGGGGCTGCCAACGCAGACCCTGCGGGAGGGTAATGGGGTGATTCAGGCAGACCAGGGCACTCGCGGGGTCTCCACTAATGCAGTCTGGCTCTGAAAATCCTGAGAGGTGACAGTGAGGTTCAGCAGTAAGGTAGGCACTACTAGGCTGGTGACAAAATAATATTCCAGGTGGTTTGGGTGAATATAAAATACCGTAAATTCTTCATAATATGCAAAGAGCATTAAGAGATAAAGAATAAGTAATCATCTTGCACACTAGTATCCTTTCTGACATCTAAAAGCTGATTTCTTTAGCCACAGAAAAGCAAAGTTTCTAGCTTCTCTTCTGAGTGCCCTCACAAGCAAGAGAGAAACTGTACCCCCTAAAGGCAATGCATCCAACCCGAGCTGGGCTCTTGGGTTGTGGGAAAAAAGGCCCCTCACAGTCCCACATCATCTGTAGTCTGAGATCTGGGGAGCCCAAGACTGTTTTGTCAAGAGATTGGGAGTGACAGTGAACAGGGTGGAGAGGAGACAAAATGGAAGGGAAAATTGGGACAGTTCAGATGACAAAGAAATGAACAACTAACATAGAGGCGAGACCAGAGAAAGAGAGGCAGCTCTTCAGGAAAGAGATTGGCATGAGCAGGGCCTGAAGACCCTGAGCACCCTCTCCAGCAGCTTGTCCCCTGAGCAAAAGCAGAGTGCTCTGAGGGACATAACCACGGAAGCCTCAATTATGATACGGGTGCTAATTGCAGCGCTGCATGAAGCTGTTTGCAGTAACTGGAGGCCCAGACTTCCTTCCCACATTATCGTGGCAAGAGAAGACATGATTCCCCTGGATGGAGAGACACGCTCACAGCAGTGCTGATCACGGTACTTGTTGGGTGTGTGGCTGCTTTTTGCTGTGGACAAGAGTCCTCCAGAGCAAGGGAGGCAACAACCAAACTCTTTCATCTGTCCTCTTTTCTTCGGTAGAGCCTGGATTAAGTTTGAGTCCAAAGAGACCAGAGATGAAGGCGAGAATATTGAAAGGACGATGGTAGGTGACTGCAAGTCTCATGAGGAGAGAAGGTCTCATGGGATTTCTTGCACGGCTGATTCAAGTTAGACTTTAATGTCAAGTCGTTGCAAGCTCCATACGTTATATTTTGCTCAGAAATACTACCAGGACTGTGCTAGTGCRAAGGCAGCCAATCCTGGAAAATACTGCGGACAACTGAAGATATTGAYCCGGAAAGCCCATTGTCTGTTCAGTGCCCCAGCGCGCTGGACYGGGAGATGAGTGGGAAGGGGGTCAGGAAGCCTTACTGACCAAAAGGGAGCAGGAAGAGCCCTCATGCCTGCAGACACTGGGTTCACACTCTGCTTGTTGGTCATGCCATTAACTGCCTTCTCCCATCCAGTCTTCCTTTTCTTCTTTTCCAAATGGCAGACTGTCAGAACAAATACTGCTGCAAAGCTGCATGACCGTCACCGGCTCTTCTGGATGAGATGTCTCTAATGCACTGGAATAGGTGCCTGGAAGCGCAGCAGGTCACGGCCTGCCCGGCTCCGAGGGGCCGTGACGCTCTCCTGGCGTGTGGCTACGGCTATGGGATGTCTCACCACAGCCCAAGGCCGCCGCCGCGCTCGCCTGCTACTATGCCTCATCACAGCTTGGCCTCCCTAGGAGGCTCATAGTGATGGAGATGCCCACACTGATGTTTCCTCAAGTGAAACTGCACCATTTGACATGCTCGTGGGTGTCCACAGGGGGAGAGCTGGCTCTTGGGTCCTTTCCATGAGCCAGTCCTTGMTGAATTTGTCCAATACACAGTTTGGAGCCTCTGCCCGAGGCTGAGGCTCAGCCTCCCGCAACACCAGCTTCACACCCAGCAAAAACAGTCGGATCCTCCTAGCCAAAGGCTGCAGGAAGTCACCATTCGGGKCTCTCCCACCACATCCCCTTTGACTTACTAGGGCCTGGGGAGGTCCGTGCAGATCCTCATCCCTGTGTTTGGAGTAGAACTGCCCCCTTTCCAGGCGAATCCTCCTTTTCCCAGTAGCTGCAGCCCTTTCTGACCACAAGGCCCAGTTGTGGTGAACCAGAAACATTCGTAACAATTCCCTTCTGGTCTTCCACTCTAACTGCAACCTTGATGCCTACAGCACAGATGAAGTACAAGAAATGCTTGTAAGAAAGAATTTTTTTCAATTTAATAAAAAATGGGGGAAAGCCAGTGTGAGTGCAAGGAGAAGATAAGAAGCAATCCAGGGTTTTGGAAATGAAGCTGGATGACACGAAGGCTCAGGAAATCAGTCTGCTGAGCTTCTCAGAGAAAGGAGATCTGGGAATGGAGTGGGAGGAAAATCCTACACAGATTCCTATGGCTGGTGGCAGAAGGGAGACAAATTTATTCATGAAATAAGAGGCAAACTGCCATGGAGAAGGGTAGTTAAACTTGTACCGTTTCTCCATTGCTAGATGAAATCTGCTATTGACTAGAGTCCTTGAGACACCGTGTAATGTGTTTTTAAATCCACCCTTGTGTGCAGCTCTGGAGCAGATGCAAAGGGCTGTGGATGCAGACGTTCAGACGAGACACTCCGACTGCTTCTTTGGGCTCCCACAGCATACGGAGCTGAACATCAGTGACACTGTGTGGAGACAAATGCTCTGCCCAAGCAATGAAGTGCTGCTGTACAAGCAAATAACATCAGTCAGCGGGGATGTGGGGAAGCCTGGGGTTTATTAGTGCCACCTTCCCCATCCTGTCATGCTGTGGCATCATTTGAGGGCTGGCAGGTTTTGTCAGCCGGGAAAGCACTTCAGGGGTTAACGAATCCAAATGAACCGCTCTGTTCTCACCTTGTTCCTGTCAGGCAAAACCACTGGGATCAGCATTCCTGTTTTACAGCCCATAGACAGACTTACCCACCAAGCTCCTCTCCTTGCAGGTTTGTGCCAGATTTGGCACAGCCGCCCTGCAAGGCTGCCTCTCTCTGACTGTGATCTGCACTTGAGATGTGACAGAGGCGCCTGGAAACCCACTTCCCATTCTTTGTTTTTAGCACGTTGCTCTGTAGCATCGAGCAGCTGGGCAATGCTGCTGGGGCATCGTGTCAAGGAGAGGAGTGAGGCTAGTGGCACCCAGTCCTGGGGAACAAGCAGTGGAGGAGCTAGGACTCAGCACAACTTTGAGCTCTTGCCTAAAACTGGTAACTCTTACYTGAAAAGGGATCTAGTTTTGGTCTCCTAGAGCACCGCACGGGCATTCAGGCTAAGGGAAATGTGCGGCACATCTTTTCCTGCTAAATGTATTTCCAGTGGGGGCAGCATCAGTTTAGTGCAGGCGTCCTCGGTCAGTACCTGCAGAGCAACGTGCAGATGCAAGTGCAAGGGCACAATCAGCGTGTGGGGCTAACGGGCTGCGATTAGCACCCTGTGAAGATGGCACGGGACGGACGAGGAGACAGCATCTTTCACCGCTGCAGCGAGGATACAGGCTGCTACCGCCTCCGATCCAGACACTGCCCTCTGATAGCTGCACACGTGGCTTATTCAGAGTGCAATGGGCCTAACAAAAAAGCAATCCAGACAGCTAGAGAGAGGCAGCAAGAGCCAGCGTTAGCAGAGAGCTGCCGCCAGAGGCAGACCCACAAAAGCAGCTTCATTATCTTTACCTTCTGCACTCAGAGAAGCTAAAACACCTCTTCTCCATGTGTTCAACTGCCAGGGTGTCGCTTCTGAAGACCGCCAAGCTAGTAACAGCAGCAAACCCCGAAGAGCCTGTATTTGATAGAACTGGGCATCCAATCCAAATACTGATCAGATGTTGTTGTTCTGATTCATATAGCTTATCCCAGAGTCTCTCCTCTACCCTGGGACTTTTGCAAAGCAAATGCCTGCTCTTTCACTCTGGCTTCTCATTACTTACCACATCTTGTCCTWATTTTTCTGGGTATTTTCATGCTGTCAAGTGTCACTAGCTTAGGAGCTACTATAATCACAATGGTTAAGGTTGGAAGGGACCTCTAGAGATCATCTAKCCCAACTTTCCTGCTCAAGCAGGGACACCTGCTTAGGTGTATCTAGCCTGCCTTTTGTAGTACTTTCTACCCTCATTCACTGAAGGTGGTTTTATAGCATACCCAGTATGCTAGTTCAGTATTAAGGTTTGTAAATATTTGTTTTGCCTTTGAGCTTGCCTAGTAGTCATTAGTTTTAAGCTGTATGAAGTGGCCTCCCCTTCTCTTGAGCACAGAAAACTTGTTATAAGCTGTTGCAACAACCTTTTGGAAATAGCTTCTCTAGCGTCTCTGCCAACAAAGTGCAAGGGCAGAAAATAGGGAGTTTTCCAGGTCCCCTGGCTTTGAGCTTTGAACATTTTCCTGGCTTCCAAGGGCAATTTGTCTGAGGCAGTGGTACACCTTCCCCACAGGATAGCTGAGCTACATGCAAGTCATATTGTTGGGATGATGTTACTCTTGTATCTTGGAAAGCAGTAAGTTGAATTTTATGACCCATATTCTGTAACTGTCTTTACATAAAGGAAGGTAAGATGGGTCACCCCAGTTTAGACTAACTGGTTACATATTCTGTCTCCAGCAGAGACCACATGCCAATAAACATCTAGCAAGAGCCTGAAAGAAAGAACCAAAAATTTGTCCCTAATATACTCACAATCAGTCAGGCCTAAATGATGTGAATAAAATTGGCACCGCTGGCTAGCAAAGTCATTTTGCCTCGTGCAAATTTCCCCTGAGCTGAGCACTATTGTTATTGTGAAAAAATAGAGCAAGATATTTATTAACTCTCAGAGGAAGCAAACCAGAAAAGCAGGCAGAAGCAGAGCACCCTGATGAACTCCTTCTGTGGAAAGTGGGGCACTTACCAGCACAGCAGCCTGTCCCCAGCCTGGGTCCCGGCACATCTTTAGTGAGGACACCCGGCAAGGAGACTCACACTCCCCTCCTAGCAGGGGGCATCTGAGCTCGCTGGCTCCAGGCAGGAGTTTTCCTTAGACCTTGCCAGATGCAACCCGGGATCAGGAAGCCGCGACCTGCAATGCGATGCACTTGCTATGAACATCGAAATGCAGCAGTAGGTATTGCAGAACAGCRCGATATGCATGCGAGCAGGCAAGAGATGGTTTCTTCCTTGTATTTTCTTGGCAACAGGCCCCCATGCTCACACCCCCTGCCTGGCACTGAGAACCTAGAAAGCACCTACAGAAACGGCTAAGTTGAGAGCAATGACTGAAGCCACGTGTAGCCAAAGGGAAGGGAAGCAGCTGCCTGACCTGCCCGCAAGCTCAGCCTCTCACAGAGAGCAGCACATGCCCTTGCAGGCAGCTCTGCGGGAGCGAGCTGAGCAACCCATTTAACATGCATCTGGTGGAGACAATCTCCACCCTTTGCACAAAATCCYTCCCCAGTCACTGGCGATTTTCCTCCCAGCACTTGGTGGGGGAGAAGCAGCTCGGCTGGCATGTGAGCAGCGCCGGGGGCTGCGGGGAAGCTCCTGCACCGGCCAGGACGGCGGGAGGGCGACCGCAGCCCTGGCCCGCGGCGGGGTCTCTCTCGTGGCGTCTCGCTAAGCAGGGTGTGTTACCAGGGCACTAAGTGAACGGCAGGGCGGCCCAAGGGGGTAAATGAACAGCAGGGCGCCCACGCTGCAGCCCCAAAGCGAGGAGCAGCGCCGGGGCCACCGCTGCCCTCCTGCACGCAGCAGCCCCATGGGACCACGCGCTCCTGCACCAGCCCCGAATTCCCACCGCGGGGGCATCCCCCCTTTCACCAGCTCCCTAAACACGGATAGGAAACACCTGGGACGCACAAGCCCCGTTTTTTAGCTAGTCAGAGGCTGTAGCAGCAGGGATGAGTGCTTAAAACCGCTTCATCAACCAAGGGTGAGGCCATGCCAGGGCTGTGTCAAGTGCTTGAATAATCCCTTCTTACCACCGAGCAAGACAGGGAGGGTTTAACACACTGAGGCCTGCGCTGTCCCTGGCGGTGCCACCTCCCCTCAGGGCAGCGCCAGGCCAGACCCTGCRGTGCTCCCAGGGGAGCACCAGCCTCCTCCAAGGGCGCAGTCTGGAGGTGGGTCACTAGAGATACTGGGTTTGATGGGAACGCGCGAGCAGCTTCTGCGGCCTCCGCAGGCACCGCAGCAGCCTGCAGGCCTCTGTCTCTTCCCTTTCCCTCAAATGAAAAATGAACCGTGGCTCAAACAAGGTCAAGGACTCTTAGCCTGTTTTGTCTGAGTTTCCCTGTTTCCAACGGAATTATATGTTCCAGCAAGTATTTTCTACTCTTGTATCAAATTTAGAGTTAAAGAGACAGTATTGTTGGGAAACTTCACTCCTCAGCTCAGCCCAGAATTTGGAAACCACAATGGGCTCCTGTTTTGTGCAGGTCCATTACCAATTTCCTTGTCTGGATGCTGCGATACAAATACGCCATGCATGAGCTGTCGCTTTATTTTGTGCTTTGCATTGGCAGCCGCCTTTATTCTTTCGCCTGGTAATGACAAAACCCTCGGCACGTTTTACACAGTCTGTATTCTGGGCTCAGCTTTAGCCTTCAATGACAAGCGGCCCTTCATGAAGAAGCAGCCGTGTTGAAACAGCCCAGAGCAATGCAGCACTGCAGTTCAAGACAGGAAGCACAGGAGAACGCTCTGCTGAGATGAAACTGCACGAGAAATCCTAGCAGGAAAAATAATTAAGCTACTGCACAGCTCCTTGTAATTGCCCAAGCAAAATTTGCCCAGGGTACTGGAGCTAACATACTGAAGCTTAACTCTGGAAAAGCGCCACAGGCTTTTTACTCTGATGGAAATTTTCCATCCTGAAGAATGCAAGTGAGTTCTACACAGGTATCACAAGGGAGTGTAAAAAATGACATTAAAATCGAGCAGAAGGTAATTGAGCATGGCACCCTGGCTTTATGGTTTGTTGAGCCATCCCAGGGAAGAAATGGTTCAACAACTCAGAAGAAGGGCTTTAATTTTCCACAGATTTTGGCGGGTGGAGGCTTTGAGCACTCCCAGGTGAATCGTGCGTGGGCCCCACAGGTCACACACAAGAGGAGAAGGCACCTGAGAAGGGCAACACGGCCTGAAAGCATTGCTCTCCTTTTACACAATATTTGCGACTTGCGTGCAGCTTAGCTATGTGCCTGCAAACCTTTAAATGGATTTGTGTTTATGGCTGCCAAATAAGCAGGGTACCATGTGTAACAGGAGCAGAGACCAGGAGAAATTCATCTCCCAGCTCAAGCACTGGAATATCTTGTTCCTGAACGCTGTCACTCCAGCGTTGCAGGAGTAGCAGGGAGGTTGACCGGGATGGGTAAGAGGCTGTAGGTGCGTGGGAAGGGCTGTCAGGACCATAGGGATTGAGCCGTCACCTTCCCTCAATGCCACACTGGCTGCTTGGCCACTCCGGGAGCAAGAGGCTCATGGCGACACAGGAGTGGGATGTTATTACCYGGCATAATGAGGGGCATTTGGGAGAAAATTTTCTCTCCTTCCTCTTGAATTGGGCTGCCAGGGCCTCATAGGGCAAAGCAAGAGCTGGAGCAGCCAGCACGGTACCTGCGGCATTTGCCCGCTGCTCAGGCCCTGCTCCCGGCACCTTCAGCCCAGGAGTGGGCAAAACACATCAGGGCAGCAGCACCCCGGGTGGGCCCTGCACCCCTGGGCCCTTCTCCCCACAGCCCTGGTGAAAGGAGGCTGTTCTGGCCCTCCCAACAGCATGGAAGCAACGTCCCCCTTCCACAGCATGTAACTGCTTCCCAAAGAGTATTCAAGCTACGAGGTCTTCTTGGGCTGAGGCTGCGGAGCCTGTAGCAGGGAAGCCATAGATTTGTTTACTGCAAACGTCGCCATAGAAACTCGTTCTCCAGGGCTGCAGACTCRAGTTCTGCGCTGCGGCACTGACTGCGTTTTCTGCCTCAGCTCCAGCTCCATGAGCTTTATTGGTGTTTTTCATGGTAGAATTGTTTGGCAGGAAATAATTCAAACTAATGTATCCCCTTGTGTTTTCAAAATTATGTGGAATTTAAAATGCTAAATTAACTAAATCATTTTAAGCACGCAAGCACTATAATTATGAAGGCAGGAGAAGTCGAAAAGTCTGACTGTTCCAATGTTTTCAGGCTATAATTCYTGAAAGCATTCAATAAAACAGAATGATCTAAGAAGTAGAGAAATAAAACCGACAAAGAGCTACTCCCAAGCTCTAAAGCAGCACTGCAAATGCTCAGGATTTTTGAAGAACCAGGCTCATCCAGAGCTGGCAGTAAACAAAATAACAGGGGAAAAGGGCCCACTTCTGCCCACGCGTGTGCTCCTCCCGAGCTGCTGCTGCGGCTGCTGTGGGCCCGGGAGCATCACCACGGCCATGCCCGGCCTGTGAACGTGCTGGAGCTGGGCGAGCGGTGTCGCAGGCCCAGCCACACTGCCTCCCTCCATGGAGGGCCGCGTGGCGCCACGCGGGCCCGGGCTGCCGCTCTGCTCCTGTCCGTCACCTCTGCCTGTGCCTGCGGGACCAGCCCTCGCCAGGAACTGGTGCCAGATGAGACCTTTGTGTTTGTGTCTGGGGAGCACAGGCACAAAGTGCCCCGGTCCCTCTGCCCCTTCCCTCTGACAAACTGGAGACCTATGGCAAAGACCAAAAGAGAAGGTCAAGGGAGGTGATTCTGCCCCTCTCCTCAGCTCTGGGGAGGCCGCACCTGGAGTACTGTGTGCTGTTCTGGGCTCCCCAGTACAAGAGGGACATGGAGCTTCTCGAGAGGGTCCAGTGGAGAACAACTAAGATGATTAAGGGAATGGAGCATCTCTCGTATGAGGAGAGACTGAGTGAGCTGGGCCTGTTTTCTCTGGAGAAGAGAAGGCTGAGAGGGAATATGATTAACATGTATAAGTTCAGGAAGGGAGAATGCAGGGAAGAAGGGGACAAGCTGTTTTCATTTGTGGCCAGCGATAGGACAAGGGGAAATGACCATAAGCTGAAACACAGGAGGTTCCATCTCCATGTRAGCAGGAACTTCTTCACTGTGAGGGTGACAGAGCCCTGGCACAGGCTGCCCAGGGAGGCTGTGGAGTCTCCTTCTCTGGAGGTCTCCAAACCCRCCTGGATGCCGCCCTGTGCCACATRCTCTAGGTGTGCCTGCTTGAGCGGGAAGGTTGGACTAGATGATCTCTAGAGGTCCCTTCCAACCTTGAATATTCTGTGAGAAGGCAAGACAGGCCCTCCCCTATCCTACATCTCAGCAACTAGTCTGGTTGAACTCCCAGCTGGTCTAGGGTGAACATGGTGTCCCCTGCTACAGTCAGCATGATAAAAGGTCCTTGTCATTTCTTGGTGTCTGACTGACCCAACCAACAGCTTAGCTGCAAGGTGAGTGAGAACGTAAAGTGAAGGAAAATAGCAGAGAGAGCACACATGAAAGAATGGGCAAAATAGCTAGCAAGCTGAGGTCAGAATGGAGAAGGAGCTGATGGCCAGCAGGCCAAACTGAGGAAGGGGAGATGAAACGTATGGAAGTGTRAAACTGAGCCAGTGAGGCATGTCCTGCGAAGAAAAAATATCACAGGGGATRTTAGCAATAGCAATGTCCCAGTGAGATGAGAGATGAATGCAAAAAGTTTAGGGTGGAAGAGGGAACATGTCTAGATGGCAGGTATTTGAGAAGCAATATGGAGCAGATACAGCCTGCTTCTCCTTTGAAGTAACTACTTTAAATGAAAGGAAAATAACTATGGTCCCTGAAAGATCCCTTTTTCCTCCCAGTGTGAGTGCCTTCAGCAGCACTCAGGTGCTGCTTGGCTCCAGGGCAGAGCTCCCATCCTGAGCACCTGAGTCTCGCTGCCTCTGTGCCGCAGCGTGGGAAATCCCTGTGCGGAGAGGGAGGTGCATGTGGAGAGCCAAGCTGCCCACGGGATATTATGAGCTCTGGGGAGAGGCAGATTTTCAGGAGCAAGCAGCAGGAAAGGTCCTTGGTTCTGGTCCAAGGAAACAAGGGTCCTTCCCTCCCTCTTCTTGCTGGTAGCATCATCCGGTGCAATTCAGGTGCCACAGTGCCATGTCACTTCATCCTCATCCTGCATCCATGGATGCCTCTGAGGAGCTGCTTTAGTGCTTTAGGCTCTCATATTTCACTGCATGGAGAGAGAAAACAAGGGAGCTTTAATACAATAGCCAATATCAGTACCACGCTGTTACAGCAGCCTGTGCTTCCATGAACGGCTTTAACACAGCTACCATGTGGCAGCCCTGAAATGACCCTTTAATTCTGCCTCCCTCTGTTTAATTACTTTTTTTTTTTTTTTTTTATCTCTAGATTGTATCTGCTCTGAAGTCTTAGTTTCCATCCTCTCCCCCTTTCAATCCCTCTTTGCCCGCCCCCTCGCAAGGCCTCCCCCAGTGCCATCCCTCGCTGAGCTGGAATTGCTCTTTGCAGCAAGTACCTTCCAATCCCTCAGAGCAGCCAGAGCTGCCCAGTGGGAGAGGTCACAGAAACACAAGTGCACAGTTAAAAATAAAGCAATAAATAATAATAATTTCTGGCCTCGCTCCAGTGCTCACTGTAGGTCATGAGCTTGCTTTGCCGCAGCCTGGAGCGGGAGCTGGCCCAGGACACGGGTCCTTCCCTCCGAGCCAGCAGCTCTGGATAAATCTGACAGTAATCCCATTATAGCGATAGCGCACAATAAAGAGAGCCAGGCACCATCTCAGCTTTTACCTGCTAGGGTCAGGTCCTGGCTGTAAGTCACCTGGCCATCCCCTGGCCATGGGAGAGGGATGTCCGAGGGTGTATTGTGCTTCCTCATGGCTCCGCTGCTTTCAGCTTTCACTATGACCAACAGGGTGATAGGACCCTATTCCTGTCAAAGGAACAGAAAAACCTCTCTGGGCTTCAACTGCCATAGGTTGTTTACCATGAGCCTTTCCCAAGCTCTTCCCTGCAGCTATTTGAGCATCAGTCTCTGCACTGCCCAGGAAAAGCCACTCCTGGGTCCTTGTAGCTTTCCCAGGGGTTTGGATAGTGCCATCCCTGGCAGATCTGCAGCAGGGCACAAGGACCCCATCTTCAGGAGGCACCTGGATGTTGTCAGCATTTCACATACCTTGTATTGCAAATACCTTTATCTGTGGGCCCAGCCTCCCTCTCATCAGGTACTCGTGAGGTTTTTGCATATTGCTGCAGTGTCTTGTGTGGCAGATGGTGCTGGGTTAGATTTGGATTATTCCTGTTCTGCTGGTGTGCCTCTCAAATGTGCTAACTCATGTACTGCTTGGCTGTGCTTATTGCAGGAGCGCCATCAAGGACCCTTTAAAAATAAACCTCTCTGAACGCTTATTGGGAGCTGCCGCTCTGCCTRAAATTCAGAGCAATACCTTCTGGTAGTCCTGAAAATAATTACTGAGCCCAACTGCTCCTTGATTGATGAGGAACTTGGGAAAAATAATGATTTTCATTTTTGCTTAAAGTGAACCGGCTTTTCTAATATTTTGTAATTCCCTTGTTTGGCAGTGGTGTCATGGATGGGCTACCAACACTGTGCCCAGCTATGGGGCTGCAGCAGTGTCTGCTCGCTCTGCTGGCAAACAGTGCACGGCTGGAGCCCCAAATTGTAGGTCCTATAGAAATGCACCTAGGGCATGCTAGGAGCATCGGTGTCTTTTGTCTTTAAAAACAAAATAAAACACCTTCCTGTAGCATTCTGCCATGAAATATGGCTGAATGATCCTTCAACATCTTCTGTTGGGCCCCCAATAGTAGACACTGAAAGTGTGTAACAAAGTGAACCTGGCCAAGGAGGGACTTGTTCCTCAAGTGGCTTCATGTCAAAATCGTCTGGCACTTAAATCAGGCCTTGGAGAAGGCAGGGGGAAGTATTCAGAGCAGGGCTGTGCCAGAGCACTGCTTGGTGGAGTCCTGCCACAGGAGCACATCTCAGAGGGCAGGAGATTCCTGCAGCAGTGAGAGCAGGAACCAAGCTGCTGTCAGGAAACACAAGCGGAGACACGTTGCAGGTCGTGGCAGGCTGTGCTAGAGGTTGAACTGCAAATGACAGGTCCTGCCAAACAGGTTGTAGCAGCAGAGACAAGGGCATCTGGTCCTATCCAAGCAGATATATCCTGTGCGTGCTACAGATTGGGTATCTGCAGCTGGGAATGAGCAGGCAAGATCTGTGAAGTAATATATGTACTAGATGTGAAGTAGAACATCCACCTGCCTTTTAGAAGACTAATTAACTAGTAACCAGAAACTAGTACCTCTCATAAGACATTAAGAAGAGGAGGCACTTCCTAAAAGAAGGGCCCCATCCCATTAAGATTTTCCTGGGCACAGGAAGGCACCTGCTTTTTGCTGCACTGATATCAGTTGGYCACTTGGGCCATCTCCATCCATGCTGTGTGGTATGAACACACTGTAAAGAAACACATGAGGGAGACCGTAAACACCAGCGAGTTGAGGAACCATAGAAAACAAACACCCAGCTCACTTCAAAGCTCTGCATAGTCCATGAGCTGAGAGAACTATATGCTAGCTAGACCCAAGAGGGACAAGCTGCTGTACTTTCGCAGGCAAGTGTGAGGAAACCCTGCCTCACACCCCTTCTACCTTTTCCTCTCCTACAGCAACCGAGTTCCTCACTTTACCCTTCACATTATACATACAGTGTCTGCAACACGTTACAGGTGGAGTCTCTGTGTTGTAGTTTGTGACAGTCGGACAACACCGGCTCACGGCCTTCTTTCCTGTGATGCTGTGTGTGGGTCTGCCCTTGACTCTCCTGTAGAGCTGGATAGCACGTGAGCTCAGCCCCTTCCCCMAGAAGCCAAGAGGAGAGGACAAGCATTGCTGTCCTCCAGTGCTCTTCRCTGCACGTTGTCAGGGCCCTGCGGGCACCTGTGGGCCTTACTGTCCCTGCCCACCTGCACACACCTCTTTCACTCTGCCCAAGGCCAGGCCCTGGTCCCTGTTTGAGCGCAGCCCAGGGCCATCAGTCCCTGCCCCACACCTGGGGGGTGCTGGCCTCTAGCCCTGCCACAGCTTCTTGGTGGCCCTCAGCCCGGTGCTGTAGGGAGCTCAGCTGCTGGAGCTCCTCAGTCATCACATTTACATTGGAGTTTTTCTCCAGTCTTGTCTCTGGCCCCTTCTCCTTTTACTCATCACTGGGTCCCTGGATGGACCTGGTTCACCACTGACAATGTTGGAGGCCGTTGATGGACACCATCAGCAGCCCCTGTCTATGCCTGGTGCACTCTGTGTATTACCCCATCAACAAGGACACTGCACTAAGTGATCCTTGGCTCCCAGATCCCCATGCCTGGTGAGCAGCTGACCCTCATTGTGCCTTGACACATGTACCATCATGCAGAAGGAAGAGGACTGCAAACAGAGCCAGCACAACCTGCTGGGGGTGACAGCTCACGGCCTAAGCCAGGGCAGAAGATACTGTGCTGCCATTTCCCTTTCCGTGTTATCATCCCCTCATCTCACAYTGAATGCATGTTTGCTCTTTTCTCCACTTATAGATTAGGCTGGTTGACAAATTCATCAAATCCTTGTGTGAGATCTTCTGTTTTGCTCTGGTTGCTGCTGTTACTGACTTGAAGAAGGGATTAATCAGTCTTGTAGGCCTCATCCAGCAATGTTTTCCCAGAGCTACTGAACATAGTAATTAATCAATTAATCAATCAATTAATTAATTGATACATGAATTGCAGTAACACTCACTTCACGAGTGAGGCTTCACTCATGTRAGCAGGATACAAAAATAGTATTTTCCCAATCTAGCAAACAATGAGACTRTTTGAATTATAAGTTCTATTTAGTCAGGATCTATTAAAACTGTATGGATGGGAACCACTTTGACTGGATTCTTTCTGTTCAAAGCACCTGCTTTTCTTCCTCTGAGGCTATTCATTCCTTTTTTAATTTTGCTTTCAGTTTGCATATTGATGGTGAAATCAAGAGCTCAGGATCCTGAAGAGGTGCCACACAAACAGGCCCGACACAAAGTAGTAGACATGAGTTTAGCTCCTAAGGAGAACTAAGTACCTCAGAAATGCTTTAAATGGGCTGTCCCTCGCCATCCTGTTTCCTGACAGTGCCCAGCAGTAATGACCTGTCTTGGATAAACACCAGCCTTGCTCTCCACGCATCTCTCCGCTGAGCTGCCAATGAGGATGGCAGGTTTTACACAGGTCCCTGGTAAGCAAGAGCATCAGTTCATTAAAATCCGAGCATCAGTTCATTAAAATCCAAGCATCCAGACTCCTCACAAATCATTGTCACTCTGAGGTGCTACTGGCTGTGCTGAGTGTGAAGTGAGGACCCAATATCAAAGGCTTCAGGATCCCTACCAACCTCCTGATTTTGCCCATCTCCATCCCTCCCTCCACTCCACATCTGAAAAGTCTTGTTTCAGCTCCTGCCGCAGCAGCTCACAGTCATTTTAAGATAAGCTTTTTCTGCTGTCATTCACTCCAGGCTTCTCACTCAGAGATGAAGGACAAACTGTTTCTGCATCAAAAGACAAGAGTTTATTGCTTGGATTCCATACCTTAAAAGACAACCTTTCTTTTGTAGAAGAAACCAGTGTCATCTGAGACTGCTTGACTTTGATTGCAGAAGTCGTTGCCACTTTAAAAACAAGCAAACGTGCCTGTTTGAGAGAACCATAGTTAAAAAGCAGCCTGTAGACAGATGCTCCAGTGCTCTAGGAAGGCTCTGTGGTCACTATATTTATAATTATTCGACCAAATTATTAGAAGTCCTGCAGGCAGAGTAGCAAGATAATCTTGATTGTGTCTGGGGGTGAACTTCAGATACACACTATGCAAAATCTCCAGGGGAATTTTGCAGCCTGCACAGCAACAGCCTCTGCTTTCTGCACRAAAGCCAGCCCTTCTCCCCAGACACTTCCTTCTCCAGCAAAGTCTGCAGAAACCAGGTAGGCAAATGCCAAAACAGATCTGCACAGTGTCCCTTCTAGACCATGTGATATGCTTAGACAGAGCCCTAACATGCAAAGCTGTAAGTTACTACTGTAAAAGAAAAGCTCCTGGTCTAAAGTTCTAATGCAGTAGAACTTAATTGAAACAAAATCMGATTCACACAGTTGCATTAGTCATCCTGCACAGACCACAGATTAAACGCATCTGATTAYACCACAAACTCCACAGGAAAAAGCCAGAGAGGCAATTCTCTTTACTCCTACACCGCCTAAGTCAGAAGGACCTGAACTAAAACCAGCTGATTTGCTCTAGCAAAGTAAAAACGGCTTTGTACCATTCTAGAGCTTGAGCATTAGACAATATTTAGATGCTCTGTATTTTTATTTTCTATTAAAAGGCAAAACTGAGGCAAGGAATGAGGCACCTGTGGAGCGGTGCTGCCTGCGGTGCTGTATGCGTCGCTGTGCTCCCCTGGCCACRGCAGGAGACAGCTCTTCTGCTCAGYCATCCAAGTCAACTGATCAGCAGGGCTCTGAGCAAGGGACTCAGGGGTCCCTGAGGGCTGCCTTGACTCCCTCAGCTCCTACAGCCCTACCCAGGTCTATTTGTTCATCTTTTTCTCCCTTGCTTTTCCATTACCTCTCTCTCATGCTCTCCCAGTGGCATTTAATGCCCTCTCCAATATACCTGCTGTCAGCCTCTAGGAAAATCCAGTGGAYCATAGGGCCTTGTTTCTCCATGTTCTTCATGAGGAAAAACCATTTTTATTTTAGCTATCACTATATGACAAGGAATTTAATTGCTGCCCATCTAAGGTAGGTAGCAATGCCTTGTATGAAAGGGGGCTTCAGCCACAGCATAATGTGGTGGCTGAAGTTCATATGCAGGCAAAGTCAGGGCTTTGATCCCAGCAGGAAATTTGAGCAAGCATCTACAAGGAGTGCCACTGATCATACCCAATAAAGCCCTGCAGGTGCTACAAATCAGSATGAACCTAAACTGAAGCACAGGTGCAACTTGGGTGTTGAGACTGAAGTGAAAACGGAATTGGAAAGGAAAATGCAAAAGGGARTAATAAGGGCACCAGCTCTTGTCATTATGGATTCCACATGCCTGTAATAAAACAGCCTTAAAGTCATTGCCTGTTCAYGTCTCTATTTGACTGGTGGAGACAGAGGAGGCTAAGTTTGGGGGGAGTCTGGGGAAGGCTTCTCTTCCTGATCACCCTGTGAAGACACATGCACCATTTCTGCTCATTCAAACAATGTCAAATAACTTCATCCTCATGTCATTATGGAAAACTGTATCTAACCCTATGCTAAGACAAAAATATTACAGTTAGTTACACAATCTCTGGCTACTGAACCAGACACTCCAGGAATTAGTCTTGCCAATGTCCTGGAAAGGCAGATTGTAGGAAACTCACACCCAGTCTTCATAGACATGCTTATAAATCCAGACGTACGTATTTGCTTTCGCTGTTTTCGAAACTCTTGCTGCAAACAGGTTACTTGTCCTTGAGACCAGCGACCATCCAGCAAATCCTGGGCACTATGAATGGACACATAGGACCAGTCCAGGCTGCTAATTACAGCTAGTGGTTAATGCCCTTCCCTCAAAGTTACTCATTTTAAACAACAGCTGAGTGCAAAAATGATGGCTCTGGGCATTAAAAAGCCAGGAAACCATAAATGTGCCCTGCTGGACTCAGCTCTGTAATTTAGAAAAGGTGATTTTAAAGCAGCACTTCCAAACCCAGAAGCCTTAAAGCCCTGTATGGTTCTAGGTGCAGGTTTTGAGTTATACCAGGCCACTCTGGGGGAGCTTGTGCCCTTTTCAAGACCTTCCCCTTGTTCCTCAGGCTCTTTTGAAGAACAAAAACATAAGAAAGCACCTTAAGGTTGCAAAGATACCTTTAAAAGCAGTGAATGAACACAGGCCTGCCCATGAGGCTAATACTGGCCCCTAGGCAAGTAACCTGCCCATCTCCCCAACACTGATGAAGACTGTGTGCCTGGCTAATTATTTCACTGCACAATTAGCACATAAGGAGGCCAAGTGCTTTAACCCTGCTGTGAGTGACATGTTGTTTCTCTCCTACAGCTTGATGGCACTGGGATCAGTACGATCTAAGCGTTGCTGTCCGGGCCTGCGGTGGAGCTGGGGGACAGGAGTGGGACCCTCGAGGTACCTGTGCCTGGGTGGCACAAAGAAGAGCCTGGGCCCAAAGTGCAGCCCAGGGCCACCSCAGCACTGGGAGCTGGGGCTGCACTGCGGCAGCTGCATGTCAGGGTAGAGTCAGGCTATTTCTGAAGACTGAAGTGAAGCCTCTTCTTCTGGATGTGAATTTTTCGTCTTCWCTTCATTTTTCCAGAGTAAACACAATTTGTGATATCTGAGGGAGCTGGGGCCTAGGAGCTGGTTTTACCTATTTGTGCTCCAGTTCTTCCCTGTCCCAGATGTGGTCAGCACAGGGGAAGCCAGCAAGTCTATACTAGGTTGAGCACTGAGCGCTTTGTGGGGAGGATGCCCTGTTTTGATGCTTCAAGTGCATACGGCTCAGATATTGTTGACAGAGCTCCATACAGCTTTGCCATCCCTTCAAACACCGAAACTCATTCAAGAGCTCCACTTGAGCTTTCTAATTTGAAAAACTATAATTAATCTTCTATTCTTTTTTTTTTTTTTTTTTTTTTTTTTAATGAGGAATTACTCCACCCAAGCCAAACAATGGAAGGCAGAACAGGGCTAGCCTAGGAGCTGAGTTATGCCTTTTGGGAAGACTTCAGATGTGCGGCTCCTTTGGGTATCTTTGGTGGTGGACAGTACACTGCAATGTTATGTAAGTCTGTGAGGTCTTTATGAAGATCTTGCAATGTGTTCTCTTGTGCTTCCTCTTCCCTTCTCTCCTCACCTCTCCTTCTGCCCACTGTCACCTTCTGCCCATGCTCTTCTACCCTTGACCTGCTCTCAGCACTTGCAATTGCTGTAAGCAGAGGTGCTGGCTCTGCCACACGGGCTTTGTGGAGCTGCAGCAGGCACAGTGTGGAGCTTCCCGAGCCCTCCTTCTGAGGGGTTCATGCTGATCTGGGCTTCCCTGAGGGTGCTCTGGTCAGAGCAGGCATGAAAACCAACACTCAGAGGAGGTGCCATTCCCCAGTGAGACCAGAACTGTGTTCCTCTTGCTATTTCTAACTCAGGTAGCAAGTAGACTGTCCTCCACCCTGTCTCATTCCTTAAAAGCCCTTAAGCAATAATTAAGGCACCCTTTTGTTGCTTTCACTGATTTTTGACCTCTTAAGGCTATCAGTGCTATACCCCTTGCATATACACACATATATTTACTGCCACCTTCTTTTTTTTACAGTATTATCCTATAGATACAGCCAAGGAGAACTGCATGGCACTGAAATCCATCATCTTAAAGCTTGTTCTGGCCTATAGCTTAAGTGTCCTTCATTGTCTTCAACCAGAGAAGGAATTTGCAGCGCAAATGTGGCACTAATCCCCTGTTGAGCAAGAGCTTGGAGTGGATGACTCTCTTCCAGCTAGTCCCCTTTAAGCACAGCAGATGCTACGACTTTGGGGAAATACTGTGCAAAGATTCACAGAATAGTTGGGGTTGGAAGAGCTGAATGGAGATCCTCTGGATCATCATCCAGGACCATGTCCAGATAACTTCTAAATACTGCCAAAGGTGAAGACGCCACAACCTCTCTGGTCAACCTGTTTCACTGTTCAACCACCCTCACWGTAAAGAAGTTTTTCTGTTTCAAATGTAATTTCCTGAATTGTGGACAATGGACTTTGTGTCCATTGCCTCTCGTCTTCATCTCATTGCTGGGCATCAATGAAAAAAGTGTGGCCTGTATTTTTGATACATCCTAATCAGCTATTTATACACATTGATAAGATGCCCCCTGAGCTTCTTCAGGCTGAACAGTCCCAGCTCCCTCAGCCTCTCCTCATAAGAGATGCCTCAGTCCCCTCATCATTTTTGTGGCCCTATGCTGGACTCATCCCAGTAAGACTATGTCTTTCTTGGACTTTCTTATATCCATGGAAATAAATGCCTGATCTTAAAATTGCTTGAGAATAATTCCCATGAGCCTGAACCCTCAAATTTGGTTCTTGAACTCAAGTTTCAATCAGGGGCCTAAATTCCAGGCAAGACAGTCTGAGTGCCTGAGGTGTTAGCCTAATTTGACAACTTTCTTAAGGTTAATTCAGTCCTTAATTCTGTGTCGTTCCAATATGTTTTACCAAAGAGAATGAGACTTACTGAGAGCTGCAGAATAGGAGGCTGAAGTTAGGATTTATATGGAAAAATGGGATGAAGAAGCTTTAAAATTATTGGTAGTGGTTATGCCAAAAATATCAACAGTGTTGAAATGGCCAAGAGGAACTTTCTTGTTTGGTTTATTTTAGAAACTTAATAAAAGGTCTTTTCTGTAAACCTTCAGGTCTTAAGAGTAATGCAGCACTTATTTTTTTAGTTTGTTCTTTTGTTTGTAACATTTTTGCAAAAATTAAGGCTTCCACTTCTTCCTCCCTCTCTGCCCCTTACTGACTCATCTAGGCAGGTATTTTCTACCCATCCTATGTAGCCCCCTTAGACATGATATTCTTTCCAGAGACCAGCTGAAAAGTGTACCTGCTTAGAAGAGAGCATAAATGGTAAGGCAATGTGTCAGTTTTGAACGAGTAATTCAGTTCTTTGCATAGCAGGGGTTGTTTTTGTTACAAGAACAAAAGGAGAAAAGATCTTAAAGACAGGATATGTTAACAACAAGCTATATGTTTTCTATTTAAAGCACTCTTCAGATCCAGTTGCAGGTAGCYTTCAATACTCTACAACAATAAAGCAACAAGTATCCTGAATTTGTGGCATTCTGCCTGCCCATAACATTCCCAGGAATATTATTTTAAGGAAAAAAAAATTAAGCCATTTCCACATAGGTAAGACTATATTTTAGGTCATTTCCTCAAGAATTACACAAATGAAAAATACAACTTCCTGCCTATACCATCATTTATGAAGCACTTTATCTAGTGCTTTATTCTAAGCATTCTGGTCCTGGTGCAAGCACTAAATGTCAGCACCAGCCACAGGACACATGTGGGATATTTGGGGACTTCTTTTAGTTTTGAAGTCTTTCCCTGTATGACATCTTAATACGAAGTAGGCCGATCCCAATAAGAGCAAAGAATTCATTTCTTAGTTACTTACTTCTTCCTTACTTTTTACTGTTAGGATTCAGAAGGAAGGAGATTTCCTCATAGTTTTTAAATTACTATGTCTAAACCCTAATTTAAGACTATGAAGGTTGTTAAGGGAAGGTAGGGGAATGTGGTAAGGGAAAGCTCTGCAGAAAGGGTAATCCTGCCTCATCTAACTATCTTGTGGATTGTAACACATGTTTATTCTGGAGATGCCTCATAGCTGGATTCAGTCCCTCCAATTACAGCTTGTTTTAAATGCCAGGCAGGTTTCCCTCCCCATTTACCTCTCTGACAAACATCACGCTTTCTGGGACAAGCTATTTCATCTCTCCGGCCAGCAGTGACGGCAGGGAAGCCACGAAAACCTTGAACAAGGCTCCCACTTGCTTTAGAGCTCTGAAAGGGGTGAAGGCTCCCAGCGCCCGGACTACAGCCCTGTTCCTGAGATGAGTTTTGGCACTTTGTCCCCCTCTTTCCTCTGATGCGACACGGCCAAGGAGGGACCAAGGAGGTCCTACTGGTGCATCGGAGAGACATGCACACACACCCGCACATACACCCGCACATACACACATACATRCACCCTTACATACACATACACACACATACAGACACAGGCACCGCTTCCCTTCCCCTGTTTCCTCCCAGTGTCCTCTCCACACGTGGCAAAGGGCTGCGATGCGGCTCCCTGCGCCAAGAGGTTGGTGCTGATTATTCCCAAATGCCTGAAGGACACAGTGAAGCTCCCGCCATYCCTCCTGCCTACCAGCTGCTCCGGGGCTCTTTTCCAGAGCACACGAAGCAACTTTACAGAACGCGGAATGCGGAGCACCCTGGAGCAGCTGCGGGAGTCCCCCTGCCTCAGGATGACCTTTGCAGGGCTCAGGAATGGCAGGGAAAGGAGCTCGGGTCTCTGTGGGGGATAAGGGAAAATCATGGCCCAGTTGGCACCGTGTTGCCAGGAGCAGGCCAGGGCTTTGCCAGCAGAACTGTCATCACTAACGGGGTGAGGGAAAAGAGAGGAAAAGGGAAACGCCATAAGGAATAAGAAAGGATGGAGCRTGGAAGAGGAGAGGAAGGAAGCAGTGAAGAAAATATAAATAAAGAAAACATAAATACAGCTATTGCTCCTGTAGCCAAAATAATGCAGAAAATGTGGAGAGGGAAGAAACAGCAAAGAAAAACTGAAGCTAGAAAGACAAAGTAAACCCAGGAAGCAACACCAGGAGATAGGAAGGAGTTGGACTGATCTGCTCCCAGCACAGCTATGTTTCCTTGCTCTGAGACTCTCCCCACGCTCCTGGACCTTGTCACAGAGCAGAGAATGAGCCAGAAGGAAATCATGACATTTGTTGGCTTCGGTTCCAAGGTCTCTGCTTTGTACTAAGCCCTGTGCGAAATCCTGCAGCAGGGTGAAATCCAGGYAGCTGAAGACAAACATCTTTTGATGTTTGGGTTAAAAAAGAAAAAAGATACAAGCTGAAAAATGCATGCATCCTGCAGAAGCGCTCAGCTTCTCAGCTCACGCGCTCAGCCTCCTCATACAAGAGATCCCTCAGTCCCTTAATCATCTCAGTAGCCCTCYATTCCAGTAGCTCCATGTCCTTCTTGTGGCAGGGAGCCCAGCACTGGACACAGTGTCCAGATGTGGCCTCCCCAGGGCTGTGTATAGGGGGGCGATCCCCTCCCTCGACCTGCTGGCAATGCTCTTGCTAACKGGAGCCAGGGTGCTGCAGAGGGGCTCGCGTCCCCGTGGGCTGGCAAGGAGCGTGCGGACGAGGCAAGGAGGCAAACACACAGCCATGTCTGTTGTTTTCACTCATTTCCTTAGCTGCTCTGCTGCGAACAGGGCAAACAAATGCTTGTCATTTAGGAAAGGCTGGGTTGGAATCATTTAACCGGCTGCCGCCGCTGATTTTCAGTCAGCGGACGCAGGTGGATGCCAAGCTCAGAGACGCCTGTCGGGCTAACGAGGGCTGTCACTCTGGGTGGGGTTGGCGGCCTGGGCAGCCCCTGGAAACCTGGTGAGAAAATGATTCATCCCGGGCAGGGAGAAGATTAAAATAAAATTTCTCCCTGGAAAAGGGAGAGGCAAAGCGGGACCTTGACTTTGCTGTGTCCTGATAGGAACACACATAGTGACTGGTTAACATTAAAAAGAAAAAAAGGCCTGAGTGCTGTTTTTGCCCATATTTCCCTGAAGCTGCCTGAGCAGATGCAGCGTCAAATCTTTGTAGCACTCTCCGCAGCTTCTCGTGACTTGGCCCTGCTGTCACCTCTTCTCAACAGCGCAGCTCCCACGGACAGTCAAGGGCCCGGTCAGGGTCAGCGTGGTTTCTGTGTTTCTCCTAGCCAAGGCTCAGGCGGTTGTGTGAGGATTTAAGGCCAAAAACATAGTTTGCTTTCTGATTTGAAGAGCTGTGCCTCAGCTGGAGCCGAGACAGGGTTTCTGGACGCCCAGTGTGCAAGCATCTCATCACCATGGCTAGGTATCATGAATATGCTCACCAAGAGGAGAACAGACATTTGGAGGTCTTCAAGACACTCATAGACATGTTTTGACCCATTAWCTATATTGTGCTGTACCATAAAGGAGGCCCCCTTCCCAAAACAAGCAACCGTTCTTATAGCGGACTGTTCCCATCCATGTGGGGAACCCAATTATCTCCCACAGGACTGCACACCTGAGCACAGCTGAGGGCTTCTGCGTGAACAGCTTTTACCTGGAAATGGGCTGGGGCGTCACTTCYGATTCAGAAGGAGCCTGACATCCGGGTAGGTGCAGGGCTGGCAGTTCAGCCCCTGCTCTGGGCAGGGTACTGAGGGTGACACGAGGCCGGCTGTGCCCTTGCTTAGCAAGTTTTTCTTAAAGTCTGGTGTGAAAACCTCCCAAGCCACAGCATGTGGCCATTGCCCTTTTTTTTTTTTTTTTTTTTTTTTTCGGCATCCACTACAACAAAGAGTTTGGCTCCACTGACCTTGCAACTGCCCTTTAAGTAGCTGAAGTCTACTACTAGTTTCTCTCTTACTTACTCTTAGAAACAAGTCCCTCAATATCTCCTCACAGGATAATACACCACACTTTTAACCATCTTGGTAGCCCTCCACTGGCCCTGCYCCTATTTCTGTATCTTCCTGGAACCAGGAGCACCTCACTGGTGTGGAGTGGAGGGAGAACAATTCCCTCTGATCTGCTCTGTACCTGTCTACTACAGCCCACTGTGAAGTCTGCATTATCTGCAATGAGAGCACACTGTTGGCTCATATTCTTTTCACCTCTACCATAGCTAAACTGGTTCCTTCTGATTTAGGAGGTGTTGCTGGGTGTACTCAGAGGTGTACTCTGTATCAGYCATCGATGAAGACGTTGAACATTGCCAACCACGTATTCACACCTGAGGTTTTCTCATAGTTAGTGGCCTCCAGCTGATGTCAAGCAACTCTGATGCTGGCAGTCCAGGAAATTTTCAATCCAGCTAGGAGTCTGTTCTTGCAGCTCATACTACTACATCCTTCAAAGGAYAGTGCTGTGGGTAACGGCATCAGAAGTTTTGCTACTGATTAGGTATACCACATCTATCCCTGTCTCTCCTTGTCCACAAGAGCAGTCATTTCATTGCTGATGGCTATCAGGTTGAGCAAACATGATTTCCCATTGGTAAATCCATGTTGACTGCTCCTGTTTACTTTCTTCTCCTTCATGTGCTTGGAGGTGCATTCCAGGAGGATGTGCTCCCCAACTTACATGTCTGAAGTGAGGTTGATTGGCCTATAGCTCCCAATCTTCTTCTTGCTTTTCTCAAAGGTGAGCATAACGTCAGCCTTTTTTTTTTTTAAATTGCAAGAAATACTCCGTGGTGTTGATGATGGTTAGTGGCATCCTAATTGTATTGTCCACTTATTTCAGCACTTCCATCTAGCCGCTGGATGGCAATACATCATTTTCTCTAAGTAGTTACTAACCTATTTCTACCCTCTGCTGGCTGCCCCCATCCTTCCCAAACCATACTTGTAGGCATGGAGGTCTGGAAGGTAATTGATTACTGTGAAGGCAATTGGTTACTGTGAAAGTGCCAGTTACTTCAGCCTTTTCCATATCACTACGTTGTTCCCCTCTTCAGCAAATAACTCACTGTTTTTTCTGAACTTCCTTTTGTTACCAGTATACTTCTTATGTTCCTTGCTAGTTTGCCACCACCAGAACTTTGGGCTTCCTAATTTTGTGCCACGAACCCCAGGCAGCACTTCTGTCCTTTTTGTTTGCTGCCTGTTGTTGTTTACGTATCTTCTTTGCTCCTTTTTGTGATTTGGTCCTTGATAAGCTCCTTGCTGAAGCAAGCAGGCCTTCTCCCGAAATTCCTGGTCCAGCTGCCTAGCAGGATAGTTTGCTCCTCCAACAGTTTTTACTGTTGGCTTTAAAAATCTGCCAGCTTGTTTTTCATTTGCAGCACTTTTCCAAGCAGTTATTCTTACCTAAACCCTAAACAACCTAACGTCTTTTCCCCCTACAAGAAGAATCCTGGCTCTGCTGTTTACCTTCACAGCCTTCCTCCAGAGCCTGAACTCAGTCATCTCAGGTGAAGAGGTAACCCTGTGTCTCATCTGGGAGCTCACTGTTAATGAGATTTCTTTCCTATTACCATTAATCACAGTGCTTTGATACAGATCTGCATTAACACCCCGTATTTCAGTGAAAAGAGCAGAGACTTCTCTGTGCTTCGCAGAGACTTCACAGCACTTCTGTGTGAACGTACCAATACATGCACAAGTGGTTGTGATTTACATCCCAAGTGCACCAAAAAACACCCAGTGTGACCTACACAAACAGAGATATAAAACCATCAAATACTACAAAATGTAAAAGGGGCTGGAGTGATAGGGCAAGAAAAACAAATCATCACTATAAAGGGCTTATAGTTTATGCTGAGGTTACATGAGCACATTCAGTATATAACTCTTGTGACTGTTTCCCATGCAGGAGACCAAGCTCAGACTAGTCAGCAAAGATCCCACATCCCTTTCTGCAGTGTTCATGCAGCTTAGTCTTCACCTTGAGGCTTTAAGTCTTGGTTCTGCTTTGCTGTTATGACTACTAGGAGCCCATTGGCTGTTCCTTCAGATGCAGCCTGCAAAAGCTRAAGTCTTTTCAGACTAGCTGACCACCTGGAGACTGAAATTTCAGCATTTTAATTGTGTTAAACCTGGTATCTGTACTGAATTTCAGCTGGGTGATCATCAGTCCTTCTATAATTCTACTTGCACAGTTCACTTTCTGTCCTGAGCTAGCCCATAATACTGCTGAGTTGCAAGAAGAGACTTGTGCCTCTTGGCTCAATTTCTGGAGATCTAGTTTTGCTTTCTGTCTTTGCTGCAGGCTTTCTGCACAGCATTAAGCAAACAATCTCCAGTCAGGTTTTTCAAGGACTCGGCAGTCACCAGTAGAGCCTGGTCTTCAAGACATACAGGTCATGTTAATGTACCATGAGAAAGGTGCATTTTTAGGAAGGAGCTTCTCACCCAGAATGCTGACATCTTGCAGCAATTTGGTTCTCCAGTCTGCCTAAATGGAAATTATACTCTTCCTGTCCTGAGCTTATCTTGTGCCTTGATCCTCCATCAGCAAAGCTCTCCTTCATTGTGAGAGGGCTTCCAAGGGCCCCAAGCCTGGGCTTCCCAGACATTCAAGCATGTCAGTCGATGCTGGGGAATATAACATAGAGTATGGGCAGTGGAACCAGATGATTTCTGTTGGAACAAGCACTGTCCCCCAGAACTTTCCAGACATAGTTTAGGAATGACCACAGGCCAAGGATTTTTCCTAGCAAGGTGTTCAGGAGGCTGAGAGGGTTTAATGGCTGGGATGTGGGTGGCCTCAGTGTATGGGSTTGGTTCAAGGTGTGTTTGATATACCAATATAAATGTCACTCCAGATTCTATAGCACAGCTGAACCAGAGGAAGTAAAATGCCTAATATGTGCTGTTTTATTTGAGGAGTGGATGTTTAATTTATTTTACTGGTGAGTGCAGAAGTCACATAATTAACACTATGCACAAACACGCACCCATCACATTTGGAATATGAAATAATACTGAGTCAAAAATGCAACAAGTTTAGACTTTGTTGGTTTGAATGCTACTCTCAGGCTTTCCTGAGTGTCATTGTTATTTGTAAGTGTTCTTAAATACTTAGGAAAAAAACATTTTATGCTGTGGGTTGTCTGCAAATGTTCATTTTGACAAGTTGCTGTCTGTTACTGGTATTGGACTAGTCACACAGTGTATCTTCTGTTCCCTAACTGGATGACAAGCTTRTAAAACAGAAGAATAGCAAGTGACAGTTATGAACATGATTTCTGCTTGTTTTTTATAGTTCTTGATTTCATGGGCACTGGAAACTGTATGAGTATCCCGAGCAGGATATTAAGAATGAGGAGGTTATTGGAAAATACGCCAACAGTGGCACTAACCTTGTCAGAAAATAGAAGGCTTAATGATATATCAGGTAGCTTCCCTTCATATAATTAGTATTCAGTAGCTGAGATGTACCAGGAAAGGGTTATAAGAAATAATGGATAGGACTCGGAAAGGTTTGATATGTGAAGAACTTGTCTAAAAGCTCCCGGTTTATCAGAGAAAACATGTAAGTGGATTTTCTCAACAGAAGTTTCACTCTTGTTTAAACACAAGGAAGTGAAAAGTGAAATATTCTCAAAGCTCAGAACAGCAGCCTAGACAGCCTAGAGCCCAGTAATCTTCTCACCCTCTCAAGATGTTCTCCATACAACTCTGCTCACAATCTAATTAATTTAATGCAGTTTCAAGCTAGAACAATAATCATACAGAGGCATTTTGTTCTCAGGCACTTCTACTTAGCATGCAGGTAGCATGCACCTCGTGCTCAAATTAATTCTTGCCCAGAACTGCCATTATTAGTTATCACTGGATTCAGTGCAGCACTGGATTGCAGTGCAACTATCACTGGATTAAGTCTAAAAAAAACAAAATATGTCATCTATCAGAAAAAAGATAKGGGTGCAAACAGCTCAGATTTTTAACTGCATTGTTTTTCTATTCCTTATAAAATTAATATTTAGCTAAAAATGTTACAATTTACTTTAAAGGGAAAATACAATATAGGATATGTGACTCTGGTAGAACTCAGTAGCCACCAGAGGAGCTAAGAAATTCAGCAAGCTGTTTAAAAGATGGTAGAATGTTTCTCTGGAGCATCCTTTGCAGCTATCCTCCAAACTCAGTTCTTCCTTGTTCATAACTTTATGATCCAGTGGCCAGAATTCTAGAAAAAGACGTTCAAGGGGAAAAAATGACCATCAAGTTAAGGTCTGAATGTGTCTAACGAGTTGAGACGAGTGCTAAAGAAAAATGTTCATTTCAGTTCCCTCTTCTTTAAGCCTCCTTGAAAAGAAAATAAGTTTCCTAAAGTATTTAAGTTTTAATTAGATTACCCGAACAGAGAGAATGTTGATCTTTATGTCCTGAACTCTATGTAATGCGTGCCTGGCCATCAGCAAAAAGGGATGTGAATCTCTGTAGGTATTGGTTGGTTCAAGAGGTAACACACTGGACACAAACCCTTACAAACCATAAAAGCTTTTATGGCAGTAGGGAATTGGGCCTGCATCAGAATAAGAAGGCTACTACCATAGTTGAGTAGCAATATCTGTATTACCCATCCAGAATAAGAAACATTCTTCCATGTCATCCATGCAGCCAGGTTTCCTGGAACATATACTTTATCGTTTCTGGTGGTTTGCAGGAAATTAAGGTGAGGAAAGAAAACTGAAAGGTGTCAAAAAGTTATTCAGATTAGTAAAGTTGTGACTACAGTGACAAAGAGCTTTGAAGAAACTAAAATAGCCTAGGTAAAGGGCACCACATAGCACAGGAAACACATTGTAGATAAATGCAGATAATATTAGAAGGAGAAATCAGTGACCACCACACACTGCATAATCCTCATGCAATGTGCAGTTGGACCTGAGGCTAGTTTTAGGCAGATGCAAAATAGGCAGCACATGAACAAAAAGAGAAAATCTATGTATGGGCAGAATACTGTTCCCATATCAAGTGTCTCCCTCGTCATCCCCTAAACCAACCTCACTGAGTGCAACTGGGGAGAGACCAAGCAAGCGCCACAGCCTCATCAGCAAGACCTCCCTCCCTCTTTCTGAACAGCATTTCAGAAAGAAATGGTAAGGACTCAGTAAAGAGCAGGTTTCTCTGTAAATGTCCTCAGTTTGACAAATGCTTCCACCACCAGCTGTCAAAGACGGACAGCAGCCTTGTAGAGCAACAACCTTCGCAAGGTGAAGGGACTAAAATTTGTCCATAACTTCTGAAGAGAAGTCAAATGAGAAAATAGGCTGCCCAATGAACTATTTCAGTCTCAGTAACATCATTAAATTTAAATTTCATTGATTGCTATGCTAATCACCGAGGTTKAAAGGCAGAATGACCCATCTGAGARGTGGAATTCATTGAGAGACTGCAAGTGTCACATCCTCTCTGCAAAGGACCTCAGTTTTCAACCTTGTTATTTGACCACCTCAAAAGCCTGACCCGTAGAAGAATTGCATTCAGCACACTAAGTGGCAATGTTGTGTTTTCTGGGTTAGGAAAACACAAAGCAATGATTGCTCTGAGTGTGGCAGAGCCCACCAGGCCCAGCAGCAAGCTCAGGTGGCCTCCACACAAAGAGGCCATGGGTGGTGAGAGCCAGAGAGCATCTAGATGGTGTGGCAATCACCACCCTCCAGATCGAATAGTTTGGCCCTGATATGTTAGAGATTAAGAGGCCTGAAATGAGGGTTTATCTCATTGCAGCAACCAGTGTCACCTCCATCACCCCACATATTCACCAGGGAAGGACAKCGATGTCATTCCTCCCTGCCAGGGCCTCCGATAAGCCGGGGGCAAAACCCCTCCACTGAATTCACCTCAGCCCAGGCACGGAAGGCAGGGCAGCTGCTGCGTGTTGTTATCAGTGTTGTTATCATCGCTGGCCTCTCCGCAAGCAGTGGAGAGAGGCACCTCCAAGGGATGACTCACCGCCTCCTAAGCGAGGTGTCTGCAGTAGGTGGATGACTCATGCTTGGGGTGGTCCTCTCCGCTGGCGTTCAAGGGAGCTTAGATAACAGCATAAATTAGATTCTCAGCATTCAGGAGGCTAAGGGAGGCCACTGATTTCCCCTCCCGCGTTACTTTCTCGGTTCTCTTGCATGTGCTTATGTCCCAAGATTTCGGGATGAATGCTCCATCTCCCATGCAGGAGGCCAAAACTATCAAATGTTTTTGGCAGTTTTAGACAATTTGTCYTCCAACTATATCACATCTCATGCCCATTCTTTCATGTGATGGTGGTACCATAAAAGCCAGCATGAGGAAAGGCCCCAGATTTTCACAGMTGACCAGGGAGGGCAGCACTACCATTTTTAGTATTCAAGCAAGCAATGCAGCATATTTTAATCATTAAGGTGTAAAACACATGTGACATTATGCACAGAACATTTTGACATCCTGTTCTGTTTGCCATCTTCCAAAGAACGCCCAGCATCTTTAGCAGACAGGTTGAAGAGTGGATTATCAGAGAGACCATGGTCCCATTTAAGACCTGATTATGTAAAGACCAAAGCTGAGTAAATTAAATCGCTTAATAAGTAGTTATAGCTTAAGAATTTTGTTTTTCTCATGATATTAGAGACTAAGAAAAAAATCTTACTTTAGGTCAGATGTGAAGAGAAAAATAGTAATTATGTAGAGCCTGCACCAGTTCCTCACTAGCCTGGGCTCCTGTCAGGCAGCTGTCTCCTTTCTTGGCCACTGGCTAAACTGCCTGCACCGGACACAGACAACGCATTGCAGAACTCAAATAGTATTGGGATTTCCTCTGGGAGAAGTCCAGAGTGGGCTCTCTGTGATGCCACCTTTTTACTTCTGATCCCTGCTAATATATGTCTGGATTAAAAGTGTAAAGCTCTCCTGAAGGAAAGGAAAGGAAAGGAAAGGAAAGGAAAGGAAAG
>NW_020455910.1:3285392-3318308 GCF_003342845.1 Nothoprocta perdicaria | reverse complement strand
GGAAAGGAAAGGAAAGGAAAGGAAAGGAAAGGAAAGGAAAGGAAAGGAAAGGAAAGGAAAGGAAAGGAAAGGAAAGGAAAGGAAAGGAAAGGAAAAAAGGTTTAACTTTATTGTTTATGGAATCAGGCCACAAGGCCARGATCCAAATCTTTGCTCTGCATCCAGCTGTACTCTTGTTGTTCCCCAAGGGGATAAATATCTTCCTGTCTGTAAGACTGTGGTAATGTTTAAATGCTTTAAAACCTTGCCTTGTAATGAACACCACAGAACATCAGATCTGCGCAGCAGATGGCTGCAGAACATGAGTGTCCTGAGAAGCACAGGGGATGGTCCTGGGCTGTCCTTTTCCACATGCCTTCAGCTGACTCCAAAATGCCCAGTGCTTCACTTGGATGTTGAGGATGCAAAGCCTCTCCCAGCACAGCATCCTACCAGAGGTCCTGCCTTCCTGAGATTTAAAGTGTGGACGGATTTGATTTCACCTCTTATCCACACAGCTGCTATTTTGCACCTGCAGGARTATCTTTTGCACCTCTCATGACAAGTGTATTTGCTGGTCCAGCAAATCACACCTTTCTGGGCATCTCAGAAATCTAAGGGAGTGGGTAAAATGCCTACCTTTAGGTAAAGGAACACAAAATGAGCACTGCATTTCAAAATGAGTTAGTAAGGCTCACGGAAGGCTTGATTCCGCCAGTGTTAGTCATGCTTAGGAGTTCCTTATTCCACGAGTAGCCTATTCATCTCAATTAGATTAGTCACAGCACACGGAGAGCAGAATTGGACTCTGAATAAATTCAATTAATTTTCTGCCGTTAAAAGGGCTATTAATTAATACTGCTCCTGTTTTCTCAGCATTTGGCAAATACGTTTTAGCTATGCATAAATATTACTCCTTTACTCCATTTTATACATTCTCTTCCCATAAAACATATCTGGATCATTTGTCAAGTTTCACTTYGCTTTTTAATACAGATTTTGTAGAAACATAATTCACTGCATAATCTAAAGAGAAGTGCCAGYCCCAAAATTCATAGCTTTACTATAGTTCAGAACATTTGCAATTAGGACCTCATTTTAATGTACAGCATCAGGAAAATTGTATGAGCGATCTAACATTACCACTGACATTTAATATTCTTTTATATATGGAGGAAAGTGTTTGGTTCTATAATATCTTACCTATGTAGGGAAGCGCTTCTATATTTACTTTTCATGGCTGAATGTATTTTGGCTTTGCAATTGGTAAATCAAAACTCTTTCTCCAGTCTTTCTTCGCCTTGGTTCTACTTTGTAGGATAAGCTGTTCTGTCCCCCACAGAGTATAGGTGTGCATTATCTCTACGTATGGGCAAGGGGGATGTCGTGGAGAGTCTAATGCATACATATGGCACCAGAAGCAGAGGTGATAACTTTGCTCTGCAGCGTAGCTGAAGGTAAGAGCTYCACTTCTGGAAAGAAATGCTACAAATGCACAAAAGAGTCTTCCTTCTGGAGGATGTAGCTCTTCCCCTAAACTCGGGGCAAGGTGCACTGGGCTCCAAAAGCAGGGAGTGGGGGTTATTGCTGAGTTTAGCCCTGATGGTCCCATGTGCAGGACAGGATTGCTTAGGGTTCAGCTTCAGTCATAACCAAGGGTGTAACCAGCTGAACGAAATGTCCAGTAGGAGCTCCCARAGAGAAATGGAGGAACCTTCATCTACCACCAGTAGGACCAGATAGGGTCAAAGAGACCAAAATCACAGGATGGTTGAGGTTGGAAGGGACCTCYAGAGATCATCCAGTCCAAACCCCTGCTCCAGCAGGGACACTCAGAGCACAGTGCACAGGGTGGCATCCAGGCGGGTTTGGAGACCTCCAGAGAAGGAGACTCCACAGCCTCCCTGGGCAGCCTGTGCCAGGGCTCTGCCACCCTCACAGGAAAGTTGTTCTTCCTCAGCCCTGTTTCACAGCTTTGGTCTGACAGTAACATTCCCAAACCATTTCTAATAGAACAACTCTTTCGTAATTAGGTAGCTAGGGCAAGGGAGGGGACAAGTACATGCCAGCTCATACTAGCAGTTAAACAGCCTTCCATCAGAAGCATCTTCTGCTGATGAAAACACCGGGCAGCTCTGCTTAAGGGAGGCTTCCACAAGAGCCTCTGGAAACACCCAAACAACAAGTTCCATCTCCTGGCCCCTGTGCTGAAGGCAAGAGCATGCTTTTAACATAATGCAGGCAATCCATAAATGTTAGAGGATAATCTGAAAAAAAAAGGACCAAGATCTGTCTCTGTTCTTTCACTGGGTGCCAAGATATTTTTCTTTTTGACTTGAACTGATACCTGCCAGAAGTTTTACTCTTTCATCTTGCATAACTCTACCTACTTCTCTTGCCTGTAAAACTGCTCCCTGAAGCCTACAGATTGGTTCCTATGCAGCTGATCCCCCAGAGACAAACTAAAAAATTAAGATAGTAGATGGAGAGTCATAAAGCAGAGAGATCCCTTACTTCTATCAATTTTTATATATGTTGGGTTGCATTACAGATCTGGACCTTAGCCATTCTGGACAAAGAAGATGAGCCAGGTGAAAAGCTGCATTATAAATATGGGAGAGATAAATTTGTTTC
Organism: Nothoprocta perdicaria; assembly: GCF_003342845.1. Taxonomy (NCBI): domain Eukaryota; kingdom Metazoa; phylum Chordata; class Aves; order Tinamiformes; family Tinamidae; genus Nothoprocta; species Nothoprocta perdicaria. The sequence continues at coordinate 3,315,695 of NW_020455910.1, read as the reverse complement.
ATGGTGCTGCACTGCAGTTACACAGATGCCTTTCAGAAGGAGTAGCCAGCAACTGCTTTGGAAAACACCATTTATCAGCACACTTGAATGATGAAAATTTTAAAGCCAAGAGCATAGAAACTAAAGAGATGATCAGGCGCCTTCTTCCAGTCATCCAGAATATAGTATTAATTTGCTGCTCTAGCAAACTCTGAAATGTCATCTTTAATAGATAGCGACTGATTTGCTAGTTATCTCACTCTGGGATTTATAGGGATAACTGCTATTTGCAAAATCAGATAGAATTAATACTTCATTTTATTATAGYCCTTTTCTCTCTGAGCATCTCAAGACACTTTACAAATAGCAGTCATCTTTCACCAATGCACAATCTTTTAAGTCTCATTCCAGAAGGACCACTGTAGCTTTCTTTAGCAAATAAAACAGTAGGGAAAAAGCAAAGACTATCCTTTCCATGACTGCTTTGCTTCATGGACATTTGCTTTAGGGTACCACTTGTAAAATAGTAAAGAAGAGATGGTGCACGTAAGACATTATTTTACCATTTAAAGGATCTTTCCATAGGGCCAGTAATAGCATAGTACAGCAGTAATACTGGTTTCCATAATCTGAAAAGCAGAGTTTTCTAGTTGCTGACACTGAACAGCTGGTCCGATTTGTTTCACGCATAACAAAGACAGTATAAATTAAGTTGCCATGTGAATCAAGAATGAATCCCACACACAAAGAGATATGCAATACCTTTTATTTAGCATTGTGCAGTAGATGTGTTCATAATACTGAAACCTACCATCCTGCAGCGAGGGAAAGATACATATTGTGCCACCTTTTTGAACAACAAAGATATTCTTTTCGGCTATGATTTTTAGAGCAGATATATACATATGTGTCTCTGTGTGTTCATATATATGTATTCTTAAAGAAAAATTCAGTAGTAGGGCTGCATTCTTCTCAAAATTTGAAGTCTTCTATCCACAAGCTGAAGCACCAAAAGCTCCTCAGGAACTTAAGGAGAAATTTCTTAACAGTGAGGGTGACAGAGCACTGGAACAGGCTGCCCAGAGAGGTTGTGGAGTCTCCTTCTCTGGAGATCTTCAAAACTTGCTTGGATGCCGCCCTCTGTCATGTAGTCCAGGTTAACCTGCGTGTGCAGGGTGGGGTGGCCTAGATGGTTTCCAAAGGTCCCTTCCAACCTTAACAATCTATGATTTGATATTCACACAAGTGCAGTTATATATGGGTGTTAGTGAATATCCAGTTTGTTGAAGATACYCCATGGAGCGGCACTGTAGCAATCAAATCTCAACAGACATCTCACCTGTCAACTTGGAGGTGCAAGACTGAAGATTTCTATATTCTCATTTCACTTTCATAAGACTTGCCTTCAAAAGACGTTGTTTCAAGCAGCGGTCATCTCGCATTTCTGAATCACCTAGTTCTATCCTGAGGGATGATTCTTAAAATCACTTAATTCAAAGGCCATAATCCTTCCTTGTTTAAAAATCTTTTGAATAAAGAATACCAAGGTCAGTGTTGTGTTTATCTAGACAGTAGTTCTGTGCTGGCTCAGAAATACCATACAATGAAGAGAAAACTCATTTCTGGCATATTGAATCAAGTAAGAGTGCCTGCTATGTGTGAAAACATATCAAATATGCAGCTTCAGAGAGACATTCCACCACCTTTTTTCTTTTTTTTTTTTTTTTCCCATTTTGCTTTAGAAATTAGCCTTTTATGCCCCTCCTAGATCAGGAGGGGAGTCAGCCTGGATTCTCACCACAGTATCACTGGTGATATCACAAATTAAGCACAGTTGGACCACCAAATCTTTTATTTTCTTTGAGCAAAAAAGCTCTCTGAACCCATAGGTAGGACAGTCCATTCTCCTCTGATGCTTTGAGCCTCATTTCCCCTTCAGGAATAGTGCCATGAAGTTGCACTTTCTGACTTTTGGCAAAGACCCTACCAATGTACAAYGCTGAGCTAGGAATGTGCTGCCTGTTTAGGGGAAACAGCCCCACTGCAGTCTTGCCCATGGCATTAGCTTCCCACACAGGTGCCCCCTGAGCTCTGGGGTGAAAATATTCTACAAATCCTGCTTATCTAGCAAGAAGGGATTTGCAGAGAAGGACCCTCTGCCCCCTCATCTTGCACAGACCGTCTGACTCACTGGACTCAGGATTCCCATCTGGATGTCTCTTTGAAAGATGGCTCCACGCCAAAGAGTTTGTCTATTCTTATCTCGATCTGCTATAATTTTCCCCAGAAAAATCTACTTTTCAGCCGTCTCTAAGAACACCTGTCTCTAAGCAAACACGGCAGCCCTAGCAGCGTGAATCCTGTTCCCTGCTCATTTTACCGAGCTGTTAATATCAAAGACTGCTAGAGATTATGTAAGTGCTAACAAAAATGGTGAAAGAAACAAAAATAAATGGAAGCCAAAGAATGTGAACCCTGTCCCTATGCAATGCCAGATGCGGGAATGTGAACTGGGCTTTGAGGCAGAAAAATGTCCTTACACCTCCAGTATCCAGAAGTAACACCATCTGCTTGCCCATTTTCCAACCAGCATCTTTGCACTTTCTCCCCCGTTGCCTGATGCCATGGCACATCCTACCTGACAGGATCCATGGAGGTGTCATCCTTCTCCACACCACAGCTCCCTTCCACCCCGCACACGGATTCCTGCAGGGGATGGGCACCTGGCAGCAAACTAGCAAGCCAGAGGGGGCAGTGTGTAGTAAAAAACAACTACACAGCCTCTGAAAGTGCCTGGAACAGCGTTGTGCAATAACTGCCTTGCGCACCCATGTGATCTTGTCACTGCGAGCCAGGGTTTGCAGAAGGAACCAAAAGGAGTGAAACACCCACTAGATTTTGCTTCGGCTCATCTGAAAAGCTCAGCTGATTCCTTCACCCTCTTTGCATCATATTTTACATTTTCTCATCGTGGTATTTCTCCCTGGAAGCTCATAGGAGGCCAGGCTCATTGCCAGGTCTGTTTATGCTCAGTCCCAGGATAGGCCTGGGCTGCTATTCTCAGCTTTCCTTGTATCCGGGTTTTCTGTGCAGCGCAAGGCTGACGTGACCCAGGTGATCAGCCAGGAAAGGCCGCAGGSCTGGGCAGGTCACCTGAGTGCAGGCTGCCCTCCCAACAGAGACCTGCTGTGTGGGAGGGACCTTCAAAACCACGTCCTGCTGCTGCTTGGGGCAGAGGAGATGTGAGACTGGAAAAGAAAAACGGAGAAAAAGAGGAAGGAGAAGATCTTCCTACCTAAATGTGACAGAAAAGGAACAGTCTGTAAAAAGAGAGGAAAATTCATAGCAAAATGTAGCATGTAGTCTCTCGTACGAGGAGCAACTGAGTGAGTTGGGCCTGTTCTCTCCTCTGACTATAATGGGAGCTCAGTTGACTAAGAGAAGAGACACTGTGGGCACCTGCGGTCAGGTGAAGTGAATGGCACGGCATCTTTAGAAACTGGGGCAATCCCAAGCACAGCTTGGCCCACGGTACTTGTACATGGAGACATTACATGTGTCACATTTACATTCTACAGTGAGCATGAGAACGTATAATCCTTAAACAACATAAACAATGCCATAAACAACATAAACAACATAATCCTACAGTGAGATGATTCTAACTCCACACTGTTACTACTTAATGTYGGGCAATACCATCAGATTTCTCTAAAGAGTCACTGGGATAATGTGCAGGACTGGACTGGGCCCGCTCCGGGCGGACCCCAGGGGTGCAGAGCCCCATGTTGTGTGGCTGGGTGACAGTCGGCCTCATCTAGAAGTCGTCCCTCTGCCACATTTATTTCTTTTTAGTACAAACTGCCCTTGATTAGTCACCGACCTGGTTTAGAAGTTGCCCCGCTGCCACACGAGCTGTGAGTGGAGTAGGTATTTAAATATAATAGATTCCGCCATCATTTTAAAGCTGGCCTAGATCTAAGCCCACAGGGGGTTATAACTAATTTGATAGAAACTGTAGCTTCTAAATAGAACTATCTGAAACCTCTCCAGAGTTTGACTGGGGGCTTCACTGCCCCAGTATCAAATCTTACCCAAGCTCCCCTGACTGCTTCACAGACCTTTCCATAAACAAAGGCTGCTTTTAGGGGTGCAGCAATTTTCCAAGATGTAACCTTTCCCATGGGAAATATGAAGCAGATAATGGATAGAGGGAATTACGGCTTCAACCCAAAATTATTAGAAGATTGCACTTTTGCACAATTTTGAGTTAAAACCACATGCAGCTTCATGGTTTTATCTGTGTTTTGTCCTGTTTTTTGTTTGTTTGTTTTTGTTGTTTTGTTTTTTTTCCCCCAGCTTTCTTCAAAAGCCAGTGATCCAAAAGCCAGTAGCAAGCAAAGTCACCATATGTTTTAAACTTTCTATACTGGAATGTTTTCTGTAGTATTTAAGTCCCAAGTTTAATGTCAGAAGTGCTTTTCCCACCTGAGCATTTCACTTCTGTGGCTTAGACTGTGTACCTCTGCAAACCCAGGACGAGATCCAACTGCCTCTTGTCAGCAACCACAGCACTGTCAAACAGTGCATGTGTATCTGCAGTGGATTTCTTTGCATTAGATGCTGCTACTTCTTTTTTTTTTTTTTCTTTTTGCATTAGCTGGTACTACTGTGGCCTGCAGACCAAGCAATCGTAGGTGCTGGTTCTGTATAAATATTGAATGAAATTTTGGCTGGTGGTGGATGCTCTTTAGGTGCTACTGTATTAAAAGTGACATTCCCTTAGATGGTACCATAGCTGAGATTCCTTTGCCCATCTCTGATGTCTGTTCAAGTAGAAGTCAGCTATTCCCTGAGGCTCTTTTTCAGATTTCATCTCTTCCCTCTCCAGAAGAGATTCTAAAGGAAGATTTGAGTGAGTGTTACAGCTGCTGTATTTGCCTGAAAAATCATTCTGCCACTTCAGTATCGTAGAATAAATGCTATGAAACCATGATAAAGGGGACAGGAAAGTGAGTGTTAGTGCTACTGTATTCTAGTATCRTTTTTATTGATTGCAGACAATAATACGACAGACATTCTGAATCTAGTGCTATAAAACAGACCAAATGTTCAAATACAGGTAAGGCTCCCCTGCAGAAACGTAATAAATACCAAGTGCAATCTATTTGCTAACCAACTTTCTTSACTGAAATGAAAGCAGATATTCCTCAAATGTTTATTTTATACCTCTTCCATACCAGCACATTCAGTATTGCAGTATTCTCAGTGAACTCCACATTCCCCTTGATCTCAGTCATTTGAACTGTATTGTGTCCTTTCTCACCTGGAGCACAGAAATAATATTTAAACCTTCAACCTGTAAAGGGAGTCTGTTTCTCCCAGGATTTGAGAGGCAGAGGGACGTGGCTAACTTTGCCCGCACACAGGGTTAATTTTTCCTTCTTCCTGCATTCTTTCACAGAGCCTTCCCAAGGGGAAGTGTCATATTACCTCACCTCTTATTTCTAGGTTTCAAAGTTGGACCTGGATTTGTGTTTTCCTGACATTAAAGAGAAGTCACATTCAGTGTTCTCGTTTTGATCCACCTTACAGGGCTAGGTGGAAACACACCTGAAGGGAGTTTGCTCACCCCAGTTCCAGATAATCTCTACTCATCTGGGGCAAAACCCAGTGGCTATTCCCCACCCCCTGCTCTTTTGTGTAGTTATAGAAAATGCTGGAGCAAATCTCTGCTTTAAAGGGGAACTGGAGCATTTCCTTCCCATGGGAGAATTCCCGAAGACAGAAAGACAGTGTAGGTAGCACTGCAGCCTTGTCCTGGCTTGTCTACACATGAAAGGTATTCCAGAATAAACTGGAAGTGAATGTGCAGCAGGGTAGGCATTCCAGAATTGCTGCCTGTGTTGCTGAGCTCTCGCAGAAGCAGTGGGCAGGGTAGCTGGGTGTTGAGTCATGGGACTGCCCGGTGTCTCCTTTCGCTGTGTAACACTGAAAGAGACAGGGACTAATTCTGCGGATTTTGTATGCAGATTAATGCAATCAGAAGCAGAAGTAAACTATTTTAGAATAACCCTAATACAATAATTACTTCTTATTTTTCTGGCTTCATAAAGCTGAAACAGCGGGCTCTAGCACTTCTTTTGTCTGCCTTTTATGACCTTGGCTCCGATTAGGATGAGAGAAGAGAGCAGGAGACATGCATAAAGGCAGCTTCAAACTGCTTTTTTCTTCCTGGTTCTCTCAGCAAACAGTTGTCCTTGTCCCCTTTGGCTGCACCACGCCTGGCTCCATGGTAGTGGCTGGGAAGTTCACATGTACCCTGACAGACACGTTCTGTCACAGGATAGTTCAAAGGTGCAGCTTCTCACTCCAGCAACCCCTGCTTCAATTTCCAAATGATCTAACAACAAACGCTGCCTGACACAGCCAGATTTCATTCAAGGATTYTGTGATACCCCTAAGCATCGGGCATATGAAGAAAGGCCTCTATGGCTTTTTCTTCAGGCTTCTTATTTACTGTTTCCTTGAATAACCTGGCCATACATGTTTAGCTTCACTCTCCCATCTCCATCTCTCACCACTGTGTGCTGCAGGGTGGTTGATCCAGTATCTGCCATAGCATAGCACAGCCATGGCAGTGGCTCCCTGCTTTCCTTCAGTGCCACGGGAATCTTTGGAAGCCGTGGGCATCTGATCTTASTTAGACTGTCTGGACTGCTAGACACTCCTTAATACACCCAGTCTGGTGGTGATAACACCCAAGCACAGTGATCACACCCTCTCGTAGACATTCATTTGCTCAGATGGGCTGAAACCCATCTGTGTGTTAATGCCATTGCTCTACTGCATTTGCCTGGAAGTGTCACATGGAAGTGACACCTACTGGCATTACTTGGCATTAAACTAATAGAGGTACAGAATGGGCACAGGAGGGACAGAGGCAAGAGGAATTACAGGTGGTTTTGTTGTTGCCTCTGCACTTTTGGGCCAGGATAATGTAAAGCAAAGTCACAGTAAGGTGACAGGTACTGAATTGGACAAGTTAGCAGAGTGACGTGGATTTGCCACAGTCCTTTCCTCTTTGAATGCTTTGCTCTTCCCCAGTTACGGTCTATTTGCAAGAACATTCTCCATGTTTCTGTGGTAAGAGGGCAACACTAATAACAGCTAAAGAGACAGATTAAAGGATGGGGAATGAATCCTCTCCAATCTTTCCACTGATTTTTTTTTATCAGCGTGCATGACCACGACCTGAAAACTCTTGGTTTTACCCTTGGTCCCCTATATATAATGATTTAAGGAGGGTGGGTCCTCACACACATTTAAATGAGAGAGGTGCAAACTTTATTGGCTCTTACCCCAAACACTTTCCTCCTTCCCTCGCCAAGCTGCTTTGACGCCCTCATCCAGGACAAGAGGGATGTGGAGCTGCTGGAGAGAGTCCAGCGCAGGGCTACCAGGATGATCAGGGGCCTGGAACATCTGCCCTATGAGCAAAGGCTGAGGGAGCTGGGYCTGTTCAGCCTGGAGAAGAGGAGGCTGAGGGGGGACCTGATCAGCGTGTATAAATACCTCAAGGGAGGCAGTGAGGAGGAGGGGGCGGCCTCTTTTCAGTGGTGGGCAGGGATAGGACTAGAGGAAATGGCTTCAAACTGAAGCATCRGAAGTTCCACAGGAACTTAAGGAAGCATTTCTTCACTGTGAGGGTGACAAAGCACTGGAACAGGCTGCCCAGAGAGGTTGTGGAGTCTCCTTCTTTGGAGATCTTTAACACCCGCTTGGATGCAGCCCTGTGCCACGTGCTCTAGGTGACCCTGCGTGAGCAGGGGGGTTGGACTCGATGACCTCTGAGGTCCCTTCCAACCTTCGGCATTCTATGATTCTATGATTCTAAGATGGCTGCACYGTGCTGCCCTCCTCCCTGCCTTCCCTGCCCAAGGGTCTGCGGAAGCTTCCGGAAGGCAAGGAGAGCGCCATGGCTGGAGTGAGAGGCCTCCTAGGTGCCAAAAGCAAAGCTTTTTTCTGAGTAAGATATTGCGATGAAACACTATCGGAATGGCAGATGCTGACACAAGGCCTCTCAGTGACTGTGGCATGGACGTGCAAGGGCTCTGCCCGACTGAAGTACATTTTTAACCATTTTAACCCCTCAAAAAGGGGTGCTCCCCCAAGCTTTCACCAGCTGACTGGAGCAGATACACATTATGCCCCCAAAGTTAGAAATTGGTCCCCTTGGATTTAATTCTATTTTGCCAAAAAAAAAAAAAAAAAAAAATCAACATGATTTTGAACGTCCATGGAGAAATCTGGGAAACTGTATTATATTAGCTGTGCCTCCTTGGCTAAAGCATCCTCAACAGTTAGCAATAAAGTGAAACGTATATTTAAGCAGACATAGTGTCTTTGGAGAGGGTTGAAGGCAAAGCGCCGCAGTGGGGTAGATGTGAACAGCGGCCGCTTCCCGGCTCCGCTCGCTCCCGGCGCCAGCAGCAATCCCAGCCTGCTCCCCTCGAGCTGGGAGCGCTTTCTGTGGGAACCGGCTCTCCCTCTCCCAGCCTCCCAAAGGATATTTTTCCCAGTCTCAGAGGACTCCAGATGGTGCAAATGCATATATCTTGCTCCTGTTTTCRGTGCAATATTATTCTTTAGTCACACATATCGATACAATAGAGGTAGAGTTTCAAAAAAAAGACGTACATGCAGCACCCTGTTGAAGAGTTGCCAGCTGCCTTCTCCTTTCCTCCTCCTCCTCCTCTGAGGAAGGAAGAAAGAAAGAAATTTAGCAGGGGCTTAAGCTCTTCATTACCTGCTTGCCCTGACATTCACGAGAATCCCTGCAGGGTTTTTCTTGTTACCTCGGCAGGATGAACACCCACAAAACTTGGCAGGGAGATGACTTTTAACTCATTTTCAAAAACTGGCACCGTTTCAAGTAGACAGTGTCTCTCTGGTATCACACAGGGAAGAATGTAGTTTTGCTTTTCTGTTTAAAATAGAAAAGGTGAATAGCCATCCTTCTGGTTACCTTGAAAATAAATAGAGAAATATAATGTTTTAAGGATCAAAAATTGAAGAATTTCACTTGCCAGAGCTTGAGGATGAAGTTGCACGTTTGACTGATAACATGTTTTAGCTGAATGTTGTAAAAATGTAAAGCAGAGCTATTTTTCTGCATAGTCTCCTCCCCTGCACCACTCTGGAGGTGTGGACATGCTTGTCTACAGCAGGGAACACCCAAATGCCAAATGCAGAGGTTGGTCATTATGTCAGGAGAGAGCTGTTATTGCCACACCGATCATTAGGATGTAAAGTTACACACCAAAATGATATCTGTAAGCTGGAAAAGATGACTCTTGGTGCAGTTGCAGAAGGAAAAAAAAATGTAATTTTGCTGGGATAGTATATTTAAATCGAGAAAAGTTAGACCAGCTGCTTCAGCAAAAACAAAACAAGTCTTCTTTAGCTGCTGTACCTTAAAAGAATTAATCCGTTAGCAGAACTATACATGCAAATCTTTCTTAAAGTTGACAAGACTTGAGATAGATTTGACAGACAACTGGAAGTCTAATAGAAATGCAGAGGAACAGTGCAGAAAGCACTGCTGTACAAGTATGCCTGTGCACTTTGTCAGCATAGGAAGGCACATATATCCCAAGACACAATTCATCTTATCAAACTTCAGTTTAAGTCAGTTTTTGTTGTCTGTGCACTACCAGGAAACACTAACAGGCTTGGAATGGTTACTACTCGGTTTGGGCTACCACTCAGCTGATGTGAACTTCTCAGAGCAGTGAGACTGTGCCTGCCTTAGAAGAGATGTATTTGAGACATATCAAACAAGGCCTGCCTGACCCATGGAGGAAAAGACAACTTTGCTGTGCAGCCCCTACGCTGCATATAGGGAAATTGTTTTCTTTGTATGGCCACTCTTGCAAGCTCAGCAAGCAAAGCACTGTGAGGAACTAGTACCCACCAGAATTACATGACAGGTTTTTATCATTTATTTGAAATTTTCCATGGCCTGGAGAAATAGTTGCAGTTTATTGCATCAATAAGAGTGCAGTTTACACTAGGAACTACAACTACAGTGTTTATTACAGGAAATCATTGCCTTTGCTTGATGACACTTTACTTAAGCTTGAAGGTGAACAGCAGTATCACTAGCTTGTACTCATTAGCAATAAATTATGAACAGCTCATCCACTGTAATACCTCCTGTGSCAGATGTGAAAATTATAGCTGTAATCTCTGTGATCTACAAGTGCAGAAAGAAGTCAACTTCTGAACATTAGCATCACTGGGATGGATGATGCTTTCTTGTGCAGTGCAGAAGTCCACCACTTTGTCTTGATAAAGATTTCTTATAGACCAAGCACAAGAACATTCTACATTTACTGTAGAAACTTGTGTGCCTTCCTTCCACCTCTTCTTTCCAAACAGCAAACCCAARTGTTGTGGCAGACAGGTGAGAAATCTGATAGGTTTTGCTTTCTGGCTACCTTGTGTTTCTTTGATTGTGCTTCAGGTATGGAGTCTTGCTCCTACTCAACACCACTTGGCCCAGGTGCTCTTTGATGTGTTTGGGTCCCAAGAGTCCTACCACTGCATCTTCACATTCAAGATTGACCACAGCTTTTCACCACACCTGACCTGGGCATGATCTAGCAGTGAGAAGAGACTCATTCCATTTCATTGGCCCATAATGTAGAGTCTGACTTAAACTCCAAATCCACAAACTTCAGCCACTGCAACAATTTCCATCTTGATTTCTGTAGAGAATCCATCTATCCATCTATGGATACTCTCCCCAATATTTTCCCCAAACTTTCCCCAATATTATACACAAAAAGCCTTGCTGCAGAAACATTTGTACTATCAAAAGGACACTTTTTGCTGGTAACAGTTAAGCCATCTTCATCAGTTTAAGCCCTCAAATCAAAACTATTCCTTTTCTGAATATGTTGTGTCTGCATTGACTGTGGGCAAAAGGGGAGGTGCTGGCAAATCTTTGTCAGTGAGAATATAGTTTTTCCTACTCCTGAGTCAGAGAGGCTATGCTAGGAAAACTGGGCATTGAAGACCTGCCCAGCATGACTCCAGTCCACTTCCCCTTCTCGCTGAGCAGACTTGACAATGATGTGAACTGTCACCATTCCTAACTCAACAAGAACTCCCTCCAGATCACTGTAGCTGCCAGGAAAACCAGTATCCGACAAACGAGACACCTACTTTAAAGAACAGTGTGCCTCACAGTAACAGCCATGATAAATGCCATGAGTAATGACAGATCCATGTGCTATCAGCACTCTGTATCAGCCACCTACTGGCTCATCTCTTCTTTTGATAAAGGCTTCTTACGTTCTGTGTGAAATGTAGACTTTTTATCTGAAGGTGGATCTCTCTGCAGAAGTAATAGGGAGCAGAAAGCAGAAGTTCTTGAATCCTAATTGCAACTGTGAAGCAGAGTTGCTGTTGAACAAACAACTGGAGCGCCTTGCCTCAGTTTCCCCATCAGTAATATGAATAATGTCCGTGTTGTAGTCATGCTGCATGGAATAGTTAGTATTTGCATGGAAATGCTTTGGACATGCTAAGCATCAGATAATCCCCAAGAGATACCATCATCAGTGTATCAATTGTGTCTACACAGTGAACAAAAGTAGGCACAGATGCTAGCATAATGTTAGGTATTTTGGTACAAAAATGAAATAAAGCTCTTGCCTTCTGTCCTCAGATTTCTTGTCAAAAAATCAGTGCTTCATATGCTGAGGTAGTTAGACATACAAAGCATATTTCTATCCTACTTTATTTTATTCTTTGAGCAGAACTCCTGATAAAAAAGTGAAGAACCATGATTGAATCTTAATACAAAAAAGGGCTTAAGTTACATTCTCCTGGGATTATCTGTAGCAAAGCATTATAAGTTTCTCAATATCTGACCTAATTATAACTGTCCTTCTAAATTTTGTTTCCCATAAGAGCTAAATGTCTATGGTTAAAAATAACATTTGAAGCTCCTCCAAGTTCCAATAGAACTTCTTCAGCCTCTCTCACATCTAATATCTATTTTTAATTTGTTTTAATTTTTTACTCAACTTTACAAGTTATGATTTTTAGAATGCCATTCTGCTCTATAATCCATCTCCTAAAAATGTTTTGATTAGATAAACACAAGAACTGGAAAAGAGAAAACTTTATTATATGTGTTTATTTTACATTGGAAAAATACCACAGCTATTGAAACAAGTGATATGGAGGCACGAGGAAGGAAGGATGGACCTGTGATTGAAAAGAAACTGGCTCACCTAGAAGTGTGTCTTCTGGATTATGCAGAGGTCTCTGGCAGACAAACATTGGGGATCCTATGGTGGCTGTCCATAACATTGTCCCTATCAGAGCACCCATCTCTGCTACTAGTCACTATCCCAGGAGGCAACACAGGCTCATCCTCCTGTGACCTACTGAGTCTCATTTAAGGCTCCCCATGTCAATGCAAAAACTCCTGTGGGTTTGTGCTAATACTGGAATGGCAAAATTCTTTGGATGTATTTCCTTCTGCTGCCCCTGCTGTTGGGGACATAGACTTTTGGCACAGATCTATGGTTGGGAACACCCTGCAGATGCAAGAAAATCCACTTCTCATGATGGTTAGAAAGCCAGTAGTCTTCTGAAGCCTTTGTGCCTCAGCTATATATCACAGACACCTTCCCAACCAGACCTGCCAGGGTGAAGTCCTGAAGTTTGCCAAGGGCATTGCAGACGTTCAAGCAAAGCATGTTGAAAAAGTGCAAGGGATTTCTATAATTGGTCTGTGCTCCAATCTTAGGGATGTTGATAATAACTTCTATACAGTGCCCTTCATTGTGAAAGAGCCCAGAAGGAAGGGAGCCTGCAGACACAGAGATCCAAAAAGGATTTTTGGATGGGACATTCATCTCAACCCATCTCTGTTAGGAGTATTTTTGTTTTATTTTGTAAGGATATTGAAGGAAGAATCTGGACATGAGACTTAATATTTGAATATCAAGCCTTGTCCATCTGTAAGAGTTCCTCATCCATCACTATAGGCAGGCCATAAAGCCTCTTGCTGAAGCTTTATAAATGGTCCTGCCTGGTCCCAAGTGCCGAGACAGAGTGAGCTCCATTTTCATGGTTCAGTTCGCTGGAGGGGGGCGCAAGCTGAACAACAAATGCAGTTTATAATTGCCCAGCCGTTCTGCTTGGAGGGTCTGAGCGACTTAAATGTCACGGTATACAAATGGGAATTGTTGGGAGAAATAGAGCAATGCCAGGCTCAAAGTGATTTCAAAGGCATCCGAGTCCAGAGTTTTGCTGGCTTGTAATACAAGTTTAAGGCTGCAGCAGATTGCCTAAATTCCCTCAGAAATATTAGTTCTCCTCAGTGAAAGGCCTTGAGGGCAACATAGCAGATCCTCAGTGAGCGCTGTGGTAGAGACCTAGCTTGGTAAGCTGGAAGGTTTGGTGGCTGTGGTATTCGGGGAGGATATGTGTATCCAAATCCCTACCAGCTGGGGTGGGCCTAGCACTCCAGCCTCGCTGACTTTGCCTCACACATTGGCCTATTCTGCTTGTGCAAAAAAAAAAAATGCTTTTTCCATTCTAGGTCCTAATAAAACAGGAGCATCTGCCTTTCTCCCCAAGGGGCCACATAAGAGACCAGTTTGTAGCTTTTGGGATGAGCCGGTGCGAGGTCCCCCCATGGGACACAAGCCTCTGCTGCGKGGAACTCAGGGCAGAGCCAGCCCGAGGCATCTCAGAAGCACCAGGAACAGCCAGCACTGCCAATCCCGAGGCCAAGAGGCCGGGGCTGGGTTGCTCCTGCCGCAGGAAAGGGGAAGGAAGGGAGGGCAGAGCCTCGACGGAAAACCAGGCTGGTTACCGCTGCCTCTGCCCTCCTAGAGATAGGAAGGCAAAGACAGAAGTCCTGTTGCAGGACAGGGCCCTCCGTTTACCCTGAAGGGAAGTGCAGCCCCGGTGTCCTTGCTGCCCCAGCRCTGCTGCAGCAGCGGGGCTGGTTTCCCAGGACCCTGCACTACTGTGGCAGCCTGTTGTCCTGCCCCTGCAGTGCCGCTGGCACTTGTCCTGCGTGGGCGCCCACAGCAGTCCAAGTTAGTTCCCCTTTAGAGCCCTGCATCTGCATCTGCAGCACATCAGTCYGTGGCAAAACACCGGCATCTGCCAAAGTCTTGCTTGGTACCACTGGGTGGCTGATGCTAGCTGTGGGCAGAGCATCTCAGAGCCCATCTGGCCACAGGAGAAAGGCAAAAGGCAGAGAGAGAGAAGGAGCTTTCCTTATGGTGGATTCTCTCTACTGTAATTTGGGGTTGGACTGTTTGGGCCGTACTACTCACAAGGCAAGGGTGACGTGGATTAAATACAACATGATGCTGCACTGATGCTGCACTCTATTTTCTAGGTGTTCTCCTCAGGACAAGGTGTTGAAGTGAGTATTCTCTTACTCCTTTTTCTTTCCTTCCTCTTTTTTTTTCTTTTTCTTTTTTTTTTTGGAAGAGTAAGGTAGATGTTAAAGATCCTAGGCAGTTTCAAAAGAGTTTGGATAAACCAAAATCTGAAAATTTGTGGGATTTTTTTTTTCTCACTAAGGCATTTCCTAATAAAGAGGTGGTTTGCAAGCACTCAGTACCTGGCATTCTGTGATGATATTTCACAAAACTTTAGGAAGCAGTAGATAGGAAAACTGCTAATATATAAAACATCTATCTTGAAATAAAAAGTTCCTAATTTTAACAATATGAGGCATCCCATGCTGGGAAGCAAGGCATTTGTATGTGTCATATGTAATTTACAGCAATAGGTGCACACAAACATTCACTTGCTCCCAGACTGTGAACRGGAATGTAAGACACTCATTTCTAAATCGGGCACTTGCACCTGCATGTGTAATATTCCAAACATAGCCGGCTCCTCTGACTATTTCCCTGTGTCTGATTTTGGATATCTGCTGCATGCTAGATTAAACTAATTACTTGCTTAAAACTCCATCTTAAATAAAAGTTTGCCTGCAATATTTATCCTGGAGTTGTCTGCAGTATTAGTTCAGATGTTACATTTCCAGGGGTTATTTTTTTTGATTGTTTCAAAACATTTTTCAGCCCTCTCTTTCACTTCTATCTGGTCTCCCAGTAAGCCCTCCTAATCYTGATATGCTGTTTTCCTGGTTTCTCTGGTAATCTCTTTGAAGAGAATGGACAAGCTAGACCATCCCTCAAATGAGGTAAAACATTTCCCAATGTGGCCATGACGTTTGCCAAGAAATTCCTGACTTAGCATGAGTGTTCCCATCCTGCACTCATGTTCCCTGGCATACTCTGGCCCRGAGAGGCTCTTTTGACCGTCCAGGCTGCTGTGGCCTCTCCACTGCGCTCAGCCGGCCCCAGCGCCCAGCCGTGAAAAGCCCATCCCCACAGACACCCTTCAGCATCCTTTGAAACAACCAACTCCGACAGCCACGCACGGCTTCTTTTTACAGCCCAGCTGCCTCTTTCCGAGGAAGGCTTTTCTTCTTTTCCCTCTCTGTGCCTCGAGCAAGCCTTGGCCACACAGGCCAGGCCAAAGCGAGGAGGCCCTAAGAAGGCGGCACAGGAACAGGCCCCGCTGCGGCCTCCCGGCTGCGGCAGGGCCCGCGCACCCTCCTCACCCCACTGCTCCATGGCAGGAGTCCCGGCRCACGCAGGGCCCCCGTGGATGCCGACACGGGAGAGCGTGGGGATGGCGAGGGCAGAGCGGGGCCTCAGGCCTCCGTTACCGGCCTGCCCCAACACCTCCCTCGCCACCCCGCATGGAGGAACAGAGGGCCCCTTGTTCCTGGCCGCTGCTGGCTGCCTAAAGGGAAGCGGGATTTGTTCTTCTAGCTCTGCTTAGGAGAGCATTCAAATACAGAAGTTAAAGCCAGGCTTATCCTCTCTCTTTTCTTTACATAAAAGCTCCCACTCGAAGCAGACATCTTCTGAAATCTATTATCCTCTATATTGTTCATAGTGGTTCTAATTTTTCCCACGTTGCTCAAAGCTCTATCCTCAGGTGACTGTTCTGTGAGCTTTCACAGCTCAGTTTTACCTTTCAAATAAGATTTATCCATTAAAACACAATTCCACTGCTTTTTGCAGCTATCATTTTGTCACATATGGATTTATTCAATAAATGCTTTTAATAGCAACATTTCTAGGCTTTGTTTGTCAAGCGCTGCCAGGCTTTTTACAAGCCAGGGTTGGCACAGACATTGAATTGCCGCTCTGTACCAGAAGAGTGTTCCCTGCTGGTCATAACTGAGGTCCTGCACACACCACTAAATGAAAGGAAATTAAAAATATGAGTATCTACATAGTTCACAGCCAGTAAATGGTGGAGAATAACASGCTTCCAGCAACTTCTGGACCTCGGCAAAGCTGCTAATAGAAGCAGGGATGTGCAATTTTGATTTGCAGTTCCAAGATCTACCCCAAGACTAAAAGCCCACRCTCAACATCACCACCAGGGCAGGGAACTAAAATGCCATCAGCAAGGATAAATTCAGCTAGCCCAAGGGCACTGTGAAGTAACAGCTGAGAGGACAGGAAAGAGAGGTCAAGATCAGTATGCCAAAAATCCTCGGGGGCCGGGTCAGGCAGAAAGCTGTGGTGGGTGAGCAGCATTGCTCTCGTCTGTCATCAGCCTGCTGGCGAGCAGTGGGYCTCCAAGGTTGCAACTTGGTGCGTGTGGCATCCGTAACTGCAGGACTTCTTAAGAGTCTCTGAATAACTGTAAAACAAACAAATAAAAAGTTGCTGTACAGGAGAGGGAGCCTCTTCTTTTGCTCTGTTTCCCCAATCTCATACTTTTTCTGAGGCCTTTGGGTGTCTATTGTTAAATCCTTGGCCCAAATTCTCCTCCCTGAAAGTGGTACAGTACAGCTTTGCTAAAACACTATCAAAAGAGAAAAGTTACATGTTGCCCAATTTTCATTTTTTAGCCTTTCCAAAAATTATCAACTCCTTTTGGTGCCTCTTTTGCTCTTTCAATTAATTGTTTAGGACATTCAGACATGAGGAGGATCTCTCTTTGCTCATCTACCCCCATGCTCTCCATAGTCCACATGGTCCCACAAGGACTTATTAATTAAATTCTCTCAACACACTGTTTTCCTTCTGACTATCTCTGTATTCTGTGCTGCTGCTTGTGTACATTGCTGAGAAGAATCAGAGAGAGCTGAGAACCAAATAAAAAAAGCCCTCCAGGAATACAGTGTTCGATTATACAGAGAAAACCCACAGCAGAGATTGCTCATCTTTATTTCCCAGAGGATACCTCAAATATCTTTGTTCTTTGGCTTTTTAAAAAGATTTTCCTTTTCTGGTAAAATCATTTTACCAGTGAACTGCAAGCCAAGCTTTTGGTCACATTTACCTGCCCTTCCATTATCAGCTGTTACCCACTGGTYGTTTCCATGCTCTGCCTCCAGGGTGACCCCATTAGCAGCATTCCCACCTCATGGTGGCCCCGCTTTCCTGGGGTCCAGGACCCTCCACAAACTCTGGCTGTGCTGGAGAGAGCCTGACTTCATACAAAGCACACAGTAGGGCTTCCTCACCAAGTGTCATAAATGCATTACCAATGATAACAGCGATGATGAGCTCCCTAGAGAGGCCAGGAAAGGAATGAAAGGGGGGCCCGAAGCCTCCTCTCATCTCCCAGTGTGCTCTACCGCTGTATGGACAAGGAACAACTTCTGTCAGTCAAAGCCAGTTTCCCCAGTGCTAGATTTACCACAAATAGCCCACAGAATAACTCTTAAAAACATAAATGGTAGGTACAGTAGAAGGTATAATTCACCAAGCATTTCAAGCTGAGTTTCGTGCTTCTGTCAAAGTCCATACATTTGTAATGGATGGTCATAACCATCATGCATACGTTATATGTGTGTGCATACACATGTTTTGATACATACAGTATTTTGCACTTATCTAAAAATAAAACTGCAATAGGGAAGATGAAAATRTAGCCATCTCCTTACATTTTGTGCTGGGAACCTGGCATTACCTCCAGTTTGCTGCCTTCCCAGCTGGCTAGCTCGTATATCGTTTATGTTGGATGTCCTCCAAGATTAATGCCATCATCTGCATAGTTTAAAAACTCTAATCTTGCTAAATCTCTTTGCCTTGAAATTTGATTGTACCTGATCTTCATTATTTTAATTGTTTAATGTATGATAATTAAGGCTTAATTAGATCTAACAGATCCCAGTCAGCCCAACATCTTCACATCCATCTGAAAGCTGTGGGAAGCCTGAGATATAAAAGAGTTGATTCTATGCTGGTTTTTCAATCCATAAACCAGGTATTATTATTTTTAGCACTGACATGTTTGACTGCAGGCAAGTCATTTATCTTTCTGTTTCTCCAAGGGATTCCAGCTTGCTGTGTGAATAGCCTCACGGGGTGTCAGTGCAGGTTGACATCTTTACACACAAATGTTACGAATGTAGCCATAAACTCGCAGCCTATCGAATACGCAGCTGCCTCCTAAATGGAACCGACTGCAGCTTATGTATGAAAGACGATGATGACCATGGCAGCCTCTAAATATGCATGCTGTCTCTGCATCAAGCAAAACATAAGGCAGCCTTCTTCAGCCCCTTCATATCAAGCTCTGGTACCTCTCTTGGTACCTTCTGGGTGATGGGGTTGCAGCGTATATGGAGGGATATCTGGAAAACGCTGTTGCCACAGGATGTGCAGGCCTGGTCTCTACATCCCCAGCAAAACATGACTCTAGAGACATGGCCAAAGCCAAGGATGCACCTCCAATTCTGCCTAGGTCCCGGTTTCAAGGATCAATCTTTGCATTGAGTTAATTGCCAGTCATCTCTTCTGAAGATGGAGCTGGGAAAAGAGCAAGCAGTAATCATGTTTTCCTTACAAACAGCAAATGAGATTGCCTTCCTTCTCTTCTCCATCATCTGAGTGCTTCAGCAGTTAGACTACTCACACAGGACATGGGAGCTCCATATTTAATTCTCCATCTCAAAGGAGATAGACCCACTTCTCCAGGGCACATTCCAGCTACCACAAGGGCTTCACATGGGGATCTTCAGCTCCTGCCAGAAGTTTGTCTCTTTGTCCAAAATATAAGTTAGAACATTGATTCTGRAAGAAATCACAGCTTTCCAGTTTACTAGGGCTATCAGTTGAGAGTGAGGAGACTTGGTTCTGCTCCATGGCCCAAGGACTACTTGTGTATCCCCTCCATGCTCTTCTGTGTGTGCAAAATAAGCAAATGCAGATTACTCTTCTGAAGGGTATCAAGATTCTCCAGCACCCTCCTTGCAGCAGTGAACGGTACAGTGAAAAATTGAGACCACCACACAGATAACAAATCAAGCCTAGACTTAATTCACCATAAAAACAAGATGRGAAGAAACAAACACATGTAGAAACCTGCCATTTTCATATCTACAAGCAAAACATACGTGTTAATGCCCCTCAACCTGATAAAAGACTTTCCCTTCAGCATTGCAGGCAGCCGGCCAAGTGTGTGGGGCTACTCACTTGACAGTAATGAACATATGCTCAAAAGGAAGACACAACAGGTGTGACAAAAAAGCACATGCATTTGGGCCAGCAAAAATGTCTCGTGCCTGTGTAAAATGGATAGGTTACAGAAGAAGCAGCCGCTAACAACTGCACTTTTCACAAACTGTTTTTTTCTGCAGCAGGAATGGTTTTGTGGAGTCGGCAGCCAGGCTTCTCTGAAAATGGTTCAAACAGACTAATTGAAGACCAAAGAAAAAAAAAATCCCAAGAAAAACAATTCCTTCTTTAGGAAGAAGCCAGAGAAAAAGAAGCAGATAAAGGATTTCTAGCAAACACTCAGAGAGAATTTAGTTTTTAAGGCCCTAGGAGGGGAAAAAAAAAGAGAGAAAAAAAAAGAAAAAACGCCTCCTTTACTTCTAAATCCCTTTGAACATTTTCAAAGCTGTAAAAATATTCAGCTAGAACTGCTGTAATCAAAATAATAAACTGTATATTTTTGTAACCTAATTTGGAGATTCTTCGTACTCCCCAAATGCAACACGGGCTGATTTTTAGGCAGAAAAAAAAAACCCATATATTTCTGTTGTTGATCTTTTCTCTGGAGAAAATACACTTTTAAGTTAAGCGTTGGCTGGAGCCATAAACCGGCGGTAGGTGACAGCCCTTAGCGCCGGAGATGGAGGCCTGGCGTCGGCGGCGATGGCGCCGGGCTCGCGGGCCTCGCTCTTTGTTCGCCTGTGGCGGAGCCGCCGGGCRCTCCCGGCCCAGGTGGGCCGAGCTCCGCATGCCCCGGGAGCCGCCACCGCAGGCGGGGAGGATCCCGGCGGGAGCTGCCGTTGCCAAGGGAGAAGTTGTGGGAGCACGAAGCTCCGTGCGGGGGCAAAGTCCCCAGCAGCGCGGGCTGCGGGAGGAGGAGCGTGGTGGGGTCTGGGGCAGAGCAGCCAGGCAGCGCGGAAGGGCCACCATGCTGCGTGTGCTCGGATTCGGAGCATCCTTTAGGCTGTTTTGTCTCGTTTGCTCCGAGAGCCAATATGTTGGAGACACAAGTCGTTGTGCGGAGGTGGGAAGGGTGCCAGGAGCAGGGTGGGAAGGASGTGCCGGGCAAACCATGGCGCAGGTGCCAGCCAAGGCTCGGCGTGTACACTGCAGGAGCCATACGGGAGCTATATGGGAGCTATACAGGTGTGTCGCCTTAGCTTCTTCCTGGAATCTGCAGAAAGATCCTTCCCTGAGCTTGTGCTTCGTGGTTCTGAGGGACAAGCTCGATGTTTGACATGGAGTGTCTGTGTGCTGAGAGCCTGGAAGTGCTCCGGCAAAAACTGAACACTCACCCAGGCTTCCCTCATTACCAGCAAGCTGTAGGAGATGGAGAAAATAAACAGCCTGGGCAGCTGGTTCAGTGCTGAATAGCTGCAGCGTATGCACCTCTCACGTGTTGATGCAAGCATCCTCCAGGGAGTTCAGTAGATTCGGAAAATTCCTTCCTACTCGAGCACCGTCCGTATTTCTAGCTGGACACTTGAAAATCTTCACCTTGTTTTGCAGTGCGCGTATGACTCCCCTCCAGCCTGTCTCCCCTTTTCCATAGGTGCTGAATACAACACAATCTCCCAAGTCTTTAGGACTGCCTATGAATTTATACAAGAGGTTGCAATTGTAGCAGCAACTTCAACTGCTTCTTTTCCTTCAGCCAAATCCTGAAACTCCATATGCTTCAGACTTCCTTATTCCCTCCCCTTCCTTTTTATTTTCACAGCAGGTGAAACATTTTCTAGACTAACTTTTGGAGGCCTGTTTTTTTCCCCAAATTGTGTTCCTCTAGCTATCACTGCACTTTATCAAAAAGTCTAAATTCTCCTTACCAACCCTCTGCTTTTTGCCTCTGCATTTCAGGTGCAAATCATCTTCTCTTAGCCATAGTCCTGGTACACATCTGAATCCATGGCCTAACAAGTCCTATATGTTGCTCTCTCCATACAGTTCCTTTGTATTTGTGGGCATAAATTATAACTAGCTATGGTGACACTTTAAGTACAAGAAAAATAGCACTGTAAAAACCTGCAGCTGATTTGCAGATTTGTTTGAGGGATTGAGAGGAGCTCACACCATTCTGCAGTCAGTCTGCAGCTATTCCTGGTGCTTGAATACCACTTATTTCACAGAGATCATTTGTTCACAACCTAGTTGCACTCTAATTAGCCTAGCCAGAAGCTTGCCAAGTTTGAAAAACAAAATAAATGTTTAACTGAGAAGTGAGACATTAACTATTTGAGAGATCATAACCATAACATCCATAAACTGGTTAGTCTCCTTCAGTAGTTTTACTTTCTTCTCACATAAAACTGATTTTCAAGTCTAGTAATAAAAAACATCTTAGAGAATCCAAAAGTCAGTAGAAGAAGAGCAGCTGCCCTATGAGACCTTATGCCTGGAGTTTTTCTTCAAAAATTCTTCATCAAGGCTTAGGTTTTCAAAGCCTGCCCTAAATAAATGACGAGACAGATTGGGTTGGGAAGTCCAGCCATGGTTTGCAAGGGACAGGTTCTCCCTTCCTTGGCCTCAGGTTTTCCATACAACCAYGGGCCAATCGTGCAGACGTTTGCCAGGGAGCTTTGTCCCTAAGGAAGGACCTAATCCTGCAGGACTGGGTGTAGATGTCAATTTGCTGCTGACCTTTATACAACTGCAAAACTGTAACCTGGCCACACTGCGAGCGCTCCTGCTACCTTTACACTTCCTGGGGCTTATCTGTTACGCAGGATCAGACACGTCTCACCAGCTGGGAAGCTGTGCAGAGGACCATCCTTTATCACAGTACAGTAGTATCTGTCTATGTTCTGGGGTCTTTTTGTTTGTTTTTTTTTTTTGACACCAGCCCGCTGGTATCCTGCTTAAATGGGTGACTACAGAAGATCTACAGAAACTTTCCTGTCTGGAGAAGCTATCCACCTTCAGCAAGAACCTGACAACCGAAAGACAAAAAAGGACCTAAGTAATTCTTTTTTTTTCTTTTTTTTTTTTTTTTGGCCAGCTAAACTAACCTGTAAAATATACAATGCTCACATTATCTTATAGAGCAGTAAGGATTCTGTCGGCTAGCCCTAAATCTCCTTACAAGAATATTCTAAAAACCTGGTGATGCTGGGTTGGTTTGAAATGTGTGCATAGATTAAAAAATCCATTTGCTTAATTATAGTTAGCTTCTTTTAAACTAGATTTACTAGTCCCACCACATACAACTGAATCTGTAAAATGTCAGACAGCTAGGAGGGGGACATAACAAGAAGCCAGAAATATCTAATGAGTATAAATACCAAAGCAGGAGATTCTCCAGTCAGGGTGGAAAAGGGTCTGTAACGATTAGTTTTGTTGTAGGTCTTGACATGAGCACATCCAACAGCCTGACTGAACTTTTTGGATGAGGAAAGAGCCATTTACTGGTTCCCAACAGAGTATTTCTGAGACCTCATTACTAAATCTGACAAAACCCTTACGTTATTAAACGAATTGATACAGAGCAAAGAGAGCAAGGAGACTGCAAAGATAGTAACAGACTCTGGAGATTCTGAGAGGAAAAGAGGTGTTCGGGGTGGGAAGGAGGAAGAGGCAGGACAAGAAAAATCAAGTTGTTCTGCAAGAAATACAACAAGCCAAGTGGGTTGGATTGCTGGTTCTCATCGACTCGTGGCCCTTGCCTGCTGGCATGTCCTTTGCTGTGCTAACCAAGGCCTCTCCTCCACGCAGGGCTCACAGTCTCTGAGCATCCGCTGCCTGGCTGCTCTCAGCTGCTATATAAAGGCCGGCTTCCACCTGCCTTTTCCTCAGTGCAGACATTCAATTATGCTCTTTGTCCTCTGTACAGCTGCAGTTTTTCACCAACCTTATTTATCTTGAGATTCCAGCTTGTCGTTGAAATTGGGCTCCGCAATTTTTAAGGGGAACTGCTGAATGTACAGAGAGATAAACAACACAATCTCATAAACTCCATTTCAAAGGCAAGCAGGCTAAAAAATGCCAGTTTTTAATTTCTGCTCCTGTTCGTGCCAAATGTTGTCTAACATTTCAGCAGCAATCTGTGGCCCTGAGAGCCTCTTTCAATATCCTATCAAGAATATAAAGTAAATTGTGATAAATGTAGTCAGTATAAAATAAAATGAGACCAAATTGGTTGCTGGGATGCAAAACTGAGCCTGACAGGCAGTTGAGAGGAGACTTGCAAGAAAATGCTTATTTTGTGTATTTCTTTGGGGCTTAGCAGCCTGGAGCTGTCAAGATGGTTTTGCACATGCTCAGCAGCAGAACAAGGGAACTGAGTGATTTACCAGTGGAAAAAGTGAGTTCCTGCTGCATTGAAAAAGCCTTCAAGAGGTGGGAAYAAGGTTGGAAGTATCTATTAGTACTTGTAAGTTGAATAAAGTTTTTTTTAAATATGCATTTAAGGGTTTACGTTTCCCTTGTAAAATTACATCCCAAATTTCTTTAGCAACCAGTTATAAAAAAAAAAAATACTAAAAAACTTGTGAAAATCTTGATAAATTAATCACTTCTCCTTCACTCATGCCTCTATTAAACTATTCAGGTGACTGTAAGAGACATTAATGAGACCTATTTTCCTCCTGTAGAAATTGTAGTTCCTTAGACAATCTCATAAAAGGTGAGTGCTCCATCATTCCACTTCTAAGCATAACTTGAAATGAGGAATAATAATTCCTTGGATTACCTTTTAAAAATAAAAGATCAAAATGCTACTCGTTGATCCCTTTAACTGCAAATGTTAGTTAAGAGTCTGCATATTTCATACAGGAGTGAAGCTATTTCATTTTTGAGGCCCTGTAGAAATCCTCAGGCTGTACCCTATGGGACTGGTAACTTACATTCTTCCAAATTATGAGTTCACTTGAGTGCTTCTCCTGATGCCTTCAGCTCTAGCAGTATTATTTATTTCTAAAAGAATGTAAATAAAATAAATAATGTATTGTTTAAAAAAATAACAGACTAACTCAGGATAAATGCAAACAAGACGAGATGAAATTAAGTGGCAGAAAGATTTCAAACAAGACATTATGGAGCCTTTTTCCTGACAATCAACATTAAAATAACATTAGCTAGTACATTCAAATAAATAAAAAATAAGCCCCAAAATAAATCAAAGTAGATATAATAGAATGATGTTAGTCCCAAGTCTGCTTCAAGACATCCTGTCTCTTCTGGTAACACTTCTTAAGTATTATCTTGCTCACTCGAGAACAGTTACACAGAAAGGAAATGAATGCAAGCTAAAGAGAGATCCAGGTTCCCAAATCTCAGCATCTATTGTTTCCAAAATAAAAGAACTGTTTTCATTTATAAGCCCAAAGAATTATTCAGGGTTTAGTAACTGAGGGTGTCATTCAGCCCTACAGAAAGGGCCAGGATAAGGCCAGGGCACAGCGAGTTTATCCCTGCTTTGTTGTACTCACAGGAGCTCACACCTGCAGCCTGGAGATCCCAGCATGGCCAGTGCTCACGGGTGGGAAGGTGCCCATCACACCTGCACGTGCCCAGCACCACGTGTGTCCATTTCAGCAGCATCCACCAGGTTATCTGAGAGAGAAATGCAGGAAGAAAACCTCTGGGATAAGTTTTTTCAGTATTTCCTTGGAATACATGCAAATACCTCAGCATTGGGCAATGGGTTGAAAACGCGACTATAAWAAAATCTTAATATATAAACCAGCATATGCCACTTGTAGGCCTCTGGCTGGCTGAGCATTTTCAAACACTTATGTTCAATCTCCTTTTTGCTGCTGATGGCTGGAGATATTTTATTTTAATGTTTTCACAGCTCTGGTGACTGCAGCAGCATTCCTGAAATGCTCTTTAGCTGGATCTCAAAATAGGCTGATTATAATCAACCTTCTTCAAGAGTGTTGAACGCTCTTTTTCCACCTACCTTTTCAGCTTGCATTTAATATTCCAAAATCAATCCAGGTACAAACCCAGTTTCCCTTTTTCTATGGGAAACTGAACACACTAACAATACTAACAATACTAAGCTGCCTGTTTCCAAAATGAGCTCTCATCTCTTTAAGAATTTCCACACAAGTTAACTGGTTACTGAAATTTATTGCAAGCCTTCAAATACAGCTAGGTCCTGGTGTTCYATCCCATTTCGTACACTAAGTAACAGGAACAACATTTCTCTACATCATATTAAGCTTTCGGTGACACCTGTGCAAATTTACTGCTTTTCATACCCTTCTGGAACATCTTCTAAACAAGGAGGAACACAATCCAGCTTTCTGCTGCAGAAATGTTAGTAGGGAGCAAAAAGCCACACTAATTTATTTTGATCATTTGGTGACAGGTTCCGTGAAAGAAGTTGACACTTTACATCACTTCTTTTTAGACTCAAAGAGCACGCTAACTCACTATTTTTCGGTTCTGTGTTGTTTATTTGGTGAGTATTTTGACATTCTCCTTGGATACTTTTCCCTTTGCTAACTAAATGTTTGCAAACATTTTAAATTCTTTTCATGAAAATGACCTTTGCATTTTACTGACAGAGAGGAGAATCTGAGGATGACTCCTCAGGTGGGGACACTTGCAGTTATCCACTCCCTCACGCTCTCCCTCTAATGTATATTTTTAAACCAGCCCRTAATCCAAATTGTTTGAGGATTTGAATCCAAAGAACGTGATTACTTAAGCAGGACTTGCTGCTACTTTGATACTGCAGCTGAATRTGCCATTTTTTATAAAACTAGACTATGGACAGTCAGGGGAGATGCTGAGAACAGGCTCCAAGGAGATCTTTGATGAAGCAGAGCATGTGAGAGCCACTAGTTCTAACGACTTTCCATGCAGTAATGGAAAATAGCAGCCACATCCACAATTTATATTTGAGAGCCCAGCACCTGACACACAGTGAGAACCTATCTCCTTTTGTCACCACTGAGGGAAGAAAAAAAATAAAGAATAAAAATTATCCCTYCCTGCACTAAAATATCTCAGTTTGTCCTGAAAAGTGTGGTAGGTGACTCAAAAGCACAATTAGACTTAACAAAAAGAGAGGAATGAGATATGTATCTTCTCATCTGCACGTTTTCTGAGCAAACCTTAGAGCTGGACTTACAAATCAGAGGCTGTGGCCAAAGAAAGAAATGAAACTCGCTGGGACATCTTCCTAAAAACGTTGATGAAAGGCAGTACCCCTCCACTGGTCTTGCTTTTGTCAACTGGGAGCTGAGCCCGCTGGCAGCTCGGGAAGACTGTCCTATATACAAAATAGTCATGTAGCCTGAGTGTCAGCATGGAAAGTACAGCACAAATCACCAGCAGTTAGGAATCTGAGAAAGCAGCTTTCAGGAAGGCAGCTCCTGACAGCAGGATCCAAGACAACAGAGCTGCCAGTTTTCTTTCCCCCATAGGCCATAGATTTGCCGAGTCATGCCCTGGTCCCCAGAGAAATGCTCCGTGAGGGGCTGCCCTTCCTCGTTTTCCCTTGCCCAGGAACCCAGAACATCTCTATTTTCTAACAGCAGCCTGGTTAGCCCGGAAAGAAAATAACACTGTGCTTTCCAATTCCCGACAGGATTTACTGTCTTGTAACAGTTATTCCTACTGGCTTCCTGGACTGCCTTCCCTGGCCTCCGTTAGGGTAACCTTCCCCCCAAACCTCCTGTCGTCCTCCTCTTGCAAATGGATAACCCTTCCTGGCTACCCACCCACTTCTAATTGGATATGGGGAGGCAGGGGGAGGAATAACTAAGTACCTACAGGAAAGATGAGAGAGAAGAACGAACTAAATGCTGCGTTAGGAGGGGGAGTGAAAGATATCTGAGGTCATTTTCTTTCATTTCCTTCCACTTCTGCCTTTCGCAGAAAACAGCGAAGCAATGCACATAAATATACATATATATGCACTTTTATATGGAAATGTGTCTAGCTCTGCAAATGAGTCTCTGCTTCTAGATGTTGACAAGCATGCCTGACAGCCTGAGATAGTGAAAGTGCAAGTCATCGAACATAAAGCCGCATGGAAAGCAGCAGAGAAAAGGCATTTCAAGAGAAGGGAAACGGCTCCAAGCATAGCCTTTCGAGCAACTAAATTCCCCAGTCAAAACTGCAACARGCAAGACAAAACACAGCATTCCTCGCTGAGGGAAAAGTGCAGGAAATGTAAGAATGGAAGGCAGCAGGCAAGTATCGGCTCAAGAGACAGCCCGTGCAAAGGTGAGTAATGTCTAATTCCCTGGATCTGTTTCAAATGGCAGCGTTCAGGAAAGGCAGAGAAGTGGAAATGGTGCTTGGCAAAAATAGCCTCCTTAAAGGAGAATGAGTGTCGCTTCTATTGACATATGGGGCTGTGAGCAAACAACAACTCTGGCGAGTGGCAATGAGGGTTGTGGCAGGACACATTCCATTCACGCCAAAACGGGAAAGAATGGAAAGAAGTGAACGGAAAGACTGATGGTTTTCTTCCACAAAACTATTAATGCTGCCTACAGCATTATCAACAGCCTGCTGCACTCAGTTTTCCCTTCTATTTCCAGAGATAGCCAAATGCAGTACCTGCCTGTGCTGCCTCTAATGTTTGCTCCAGTGGGGATTCTCTAGGTACTTTTAAGAATTATTATTTTTCCTGCATCCATTCATTTTTCCCCGTGCTACCACCAAATATTCAAGCAGCAGTCAAACCGTGTAGCCTATATTTGGGCTGATGCCATTTCAGAGAGAGTTTTCTACAAAATAAAGGTTTCAAGCTTATGTTAAAAATGAACTCTGTAACATAACTTCAAGCAAGTTGCAGCAAATGCTGTGCCTCCATGCCATCTGTGTTCAAGTACAGCTCCCATCCTATTGCTTCCTAAAGTGGAAAATARTGATAAAAAATAAAAACAGATAAGATGAAGAATTGTGTGTGCTGGAATACATTATGAACCTCAGCCTTAYGGTGCTTTATACAAAAACAAGGTGCACGTATGTGCGTAGCCATGCAAAGTTACCACTGTGGCAATAGAAAGGTTGTATTCTTCATTCTGTGTGAATTAGGCAATATTCTCACCTGAAATGGCTGGTGCACTCAGGTGAGCTCTGCTCTACCYGATACTGCCCATTGCTCTGAATACTTTGCTTTTTCCAGCTCTCTTCACAAGCRTTCCAGAAATACTCCACAGGAAAATGATGGAGATTCTATAAACCCAGGGGTAAATGGAAGGCACTAGAACTGAAGAGAAATGGAAGTAAAAAGAATATCCCACTGTTAAATCAGTGTTTAAGATAAYGGAAGTTTCCGGACAAGACTTACACAGAGAAACATGCACATTGTGACAAACCTCAACGTACCTTTGAGACCATGGAAAGGGTTATAACAGAACCATAAACACTGCAGGTAAAGTGGCACCACAGAAAATGTATCTATCCTTTGTACGATACAATATTGGAGTAAATTTTATTACAAAGAGCACCTTGTCACAACGAACTTCAAGTCTTTTGGGATACTTAATCAAAGGGCGGGATGGTTCCTTTGAAGATTTAGGAAAAAAATCCCCGGRGTTTTATTTATTAGTTTATTTTGGAGGGGATGATTTTGCCACATTCTGAGGCCTACAGCCGTTTCACAGGTCCAGGGACAGACAAGGAGCCTACCAGGAGGCTACCCAGGAGCAGAGAGATGGAAAATACATAGGAAAAGCCCTGCAGGAGCGAGCGGGGTCTCGGCACACAGGGCTGCCAAGCCCTGCAGACCTTTTCCCCCTCCCCTAARGCCTATTCCTGACGAGGGGCAGGCCGCTCGCCAAGGACACCAACACACCCAGGGCTTCCTCCTCCTTTCCCAGAAGCGAGTCCCTCTCTCTCCTCGTGCTACTCCCACACACTGCCCAACGGACAGATTTTAACGACTCCGTCTGCATAAACGCAGGTGCACCCTGTGTTTCGGCGGTGGCTGCACGAGTTGTTTTTAATGGACAGCCGAGGGAGCGCTTGGGATCCGAGCGGGAGCTGCTCCAAACGCTGCTCCTGACCCATCTCCAGGCAATGCTCCCAGCCGAGACGCTGCAGCCAACCCTGGAACCACGGTTTAAGGGTTTATATCTCGCGTTAAAAAAGAATAAGGCTGCGTGCTTACGGGAAGCACCTGCAAGAGCTTCAGGTGAGCCCGTAAGAGGGAATCTCCCCTTCCCAGGGATSATGTTCATATCCCATCACATTAACACATGCAACATGCATCTCTGAGGGAAAATATCCCCCATTTCCCCATCCCCAGTATCTCCATTCCCTGTGTTTTA
The DNA here is from genome assembly GCF_003342845.1 of Nothoprocta perdicaria. Lineage (NCBI taxonomy): Eukaryota > Metazoa > Chordata > Aves > Tinamiformes > Tinamidae > Nothoprocta > Nothoprocta perdicaria. The sequence goes on along the minus strand of NW_020455910.1, from coordinate 3,285,892 downwards.
ACTGGCTGCTCTCAGGGAGCAGATGCACGCGAGGAACCTCGGCCTCCCGCGCCGCTTCCCGGCCGCGGCCGCTGCCGACACCCGGCGCTGGCGCCCGGCCACTCGGCCGCTCCCGGGCAGACCCCGCACCAGGCCGGGGCGCGGCCCGGGCCCGCGCGCAGCCAACGCTCCCGCGCTAACGGCGTTCCCGCAACAGCCCTCATTCCAGCGCCCTTCTGCCGCCGTCCCGCGCGCCCTCCCCGCCGGCAACGGCCGCGCGGGAGGCGCGTGGGCGCCCGCCGCCCCTCTCCGTGGCCCCCCGCGCCCCTCCGCACCGGGGCTGCCCTCGGGGGCTCCGCACGTCCCCCCGCTCCGCGCCCAGGGCCACTGCGCAGCCCCGCGCAGCCTCCAGCGCGGCCGCCATCAGCGCAGCCCGACACCGCCTCCCCGCCGTGCAAACCGTGCCGGAAACGCGGAGAAAAAAAAAAAAACAGGGTCGGGGGAAGGTTGCGCTTTTTTTT
>NW_020455910.1:3207203-3284265 GCF_003342845.1 Nothoprocta perdicaria | reverse complement strand
GCGGCGGGCGGGGCGGGGCCGGCGCCCCCGCCACCCCCGCCCGCGGCTCCATTTTGTGGTGTCACCCCGCGCGCCGCGGCAAGGGCCCCGGCCGGGCGCGAGCCGCCCTCGCCCCCATCGCGCCGCGTGGGGACGGAGCCGCGGCCGAAACCGCGCCTTAAAATGGCTCCTTAACCCGCGCCTTAGAGCGCGGCCCGGGCCTCGGTGCCGCCCGCGAGCGCCGTGGAGCTGCCGCTGCGCGTCGGGCACCGGCGGAAGGGGCCGCCGAAACTTCCCCTTTCAGGTGCCCGGGACGTGTTCCCAGCGCGCTCCGTGTATCCCTGGGCAGGAGGCGCGGCCTCCCGAGCCTTTACATAGACGGTTAAGCCAAGGGAGAGCTCTGCGGCTGCGAGGAGGGCAGCAGCAGCAGCCGCGTGTGGGAATGGTGAAGCACAAATGGCTGAAGTTGGTTCTCACGTTAATACTGAAACCTGCGAGGGTGACGTATCTCCGAGCACCTTGTGAGGAGCCGACCAACGGCCYGGTTGGACACGGCCGGGTGGGAGGTGGAGTGGCGAGGAGGAGGCCTGGGCAGTCTGCACGCGCAGAAACCCGGCTCGGTTGTGCTGGCTTGGGTTGCGGTACAGTGCAGCTCTAAAGCATTTCAGCCAGTTGGCGCTGCCTCCAACGCTGWCGTTCAGGCTGTGGTTTAAGTCTCCTTTTGTCTGTGAGAGCCTCTGGGGCGAGGAGCAGCGCTGGGGGAGAGGGCCTGGCCCGTCTCCTCCTCGCAGGGTGTTCCCCCTGGAGCTCCTGAACCCCTCATGTTTGGGCAGCGCTGACTGCGACGTGCGGCGCGGGCGCTAACCTGCACATCCTCGTGGACGGTCTTTGTGCGTGTAGACAGGGCTCTGTTAAGGCACGGCGTTGCTGCATGCTCCTAGACCAGCCTGGATTTTGTCTGTTTCTGTGGGGGGGAAAATGAGCGTGGGCTCTTCTTGTCATTCTTGCTAAGTTGGTAACTGGATGCAACTAATGCWGCATCTTGAATGAGCTCATATGAGAAACCGAGTGGTGATGAAGGGCTGGAATTGTACACATGCCTGAGATAAAAATGATCTGCTTTGCATTCTCCTCTGGATGCTCATGTTGGTAAATATTTAAAATAAYGTTCCTGTGAAAGTTAACACTTTCTTAGAAGGAAGCGGTGACTTGAAGCCTTCAATCTATGAGCATTGAGTGCTTGTCTGTTTTGTCTTAAAGATTTTGATTGCATGTCTTGCAGTTTCAAACTTCTTGGGAAATGGTTGCTCTGCATATGACGTTAAAGCATCTTTGTCCTTGATAAATGTCTGAATAATTCCTCCCTGTTTTTCCTCTGTAGAAAGATCAGCATGGATAAAAATGAGCTGGTGCAGAAGGCCAAACTGGCTGAGCAGGCTGAAAGATATGATGACATGGCRAGTTGCATGAAGTCTGTGACTGAGCAAGGAGCCGAGCTGTCCAATGAAGAGAGGAATCTTCTCTCTGTTGCTTATAAAAATGTTGTAGGAGCCCGTAGGTCATCTTGGAGAGTCGTCTCAAGTATCGAACAAAAGACGGAAGGAGCTGAGAAAAAACAGCAGATGGCTCGAGAATACAGAGAGAAAATTGAGACTGAGCTAAGAGACATCTGCAATGATGTGCTGGTGAGAAATAATGAAACTGTTGATCCGTTTTTACTTAAAGTTGCAGCATAAATGGTACTAGCCCTTGCAGGCTATTTCTAGTCTTTCAGTAAATGTGCTCTCTTAGGCCATTTCTGAAGGACAAGATTTAACAAATGTCTGATTTTTTTTCTCCCAAAATAAAATACATTTTTAAGCATAGTTAGTGCTAGTATGTTTGGAAAAATATGTTAAAACTTTATTGCATGTAGAGGTAATCTTTATAAAAAGAAACTTGTGTCTGAACAAGATTGAAAAACTGAGCAAAACTGAGCAAGGTTTTCTTTTGAGGCCCCCCACATTTCCCACTCTCCCGGAATGTACTGCTTRCAGCCTAGGTGGCTCTGATTTCTAGAATTTTGACATGCTGTACAGTTGTAAGAGGTAGCTCTAACTCTATGGAAACTGTGCCCCTCCCTGGGTAAGATGATGTAATGTGAGTTATGACTCAGCCATGCAGAAAACTGTCTGCAGGAAGAGGCAGTAGAAAGGCTGTGATGCCCTCTTAAATTTAGATTTTTTTAGCCACAAACTACAAGGGGGGGAGAGTTAGACATTGTGGAAGGCTGATATTTATGTTAAAACATGTGTATGTGGAAAATGACAGTATATTCTCGTTAGGAAACTTGCAAAATCCTGACCTCTTCCAAATGTCTAGTCCTGATTATTAGGTTTTCCAGTTCCCTAAGTCAGTAGTGCTTTCGTGAGCACGTCATTAGTGACGGACAGCCCTGTTTCTAGCATGGGGGATGTTACTGTCAGCAGTAAAATTTCACACTGCAAAAATGTGAACTGCAGACTCTGCTGCTGTGCTATCCCACATTAACAAGGGATCAAGTGCTACCTGGAAGTCTCTGAAGAACATACAGTACGTGGAAGGTGTTAAGGAGCTTGAATGTGGTTRAAGCCATGATGTCAAACTAAAATTAAGATCAGAGACTCGTAGAAGCTTGGCTTGCTGTGTAGTATAGCAAAGTGAAATGGGTGGTGCTCCRTTTGGGAAGACTGGTTCTGCAGGGGGGTGTAGGTAGGAGCATGGATAGCCCTCAGTCTTGGTTTCCAGTTTAGGTGGCTTCCGTGGTTAGTGTAGCACRCACAGTTCTCTGTGTTTTGTCCCCATGTGTCAGGATAACTTACAARCATGCACTATGAAAGTGGAAATACCAATGTAGAAGAAATGTCTGATTTACTAATTCTTATGTTTGAGTGGTCACTCAGCTGTCTGGCCATGAAAACAGGAATATAAACCCAGTTCTACTTTCATGGGCTTTTTGATCAATGGAAAGTCTCGTGGTGCGGATGCTTTCAGCTCAGTGTGATATGAAGTTCTTTGTAAAACTGATTTGGGTTTAAGAAATAATTTTAATTAAACATTGGTTTTAGAAACTCTTTTTTAAAAGAACCTTACAAAGTGTTTGCAATTATTTTTTTTATTATGATGGAAACCAGACTGAGACAAAACTAGCTCATTATTACTGTGCGTGCTAAAAACAAAAATGACAACAACAGAGAACAGTTTTCAAGTCTGGTAGAACAAGTGTGTCTAAGGGGTGGGGAATCTTGTCTTGGGATTTACAATACAAAATGGGCTTGTATTTTTTGCTGTATTTAATGAGAAATATATAAACTATTCAGATAAAGTATTGTTCTTTTACATGCTGTTACTTTTAGGCAGCTAATGACTGACTCACTTTGCTAGTGTTGCCAGGCCAGTTTTTCTTAATAGATTACCATTCAGCTGAAACAAGGCCTCGGGCAGTAATTTGATAATAAAACTACTTTTCTAGACATGTGTTTAAAAATACTCAAACTTCTGTTACTTCTCTCATGTTTAAGGGACAGGAATTAAAAACGGCTTTCAARTACCTCAATTTGATTTTGATAATTATATTGCAAAAGATACATTTTTAAATGTGCTCTGGTTTCTTGCCTGGAATGTCTTTTTCACATGCAGTCTTTATTCACCTAGAAAACTTGCATGGCCATATTGCTTTACATGAAATCTACTTCCCTTTACCAGAGGTGGGGGAAAAACGCAATAACATATTTAGTTGTTTTCTGTSAGCAGGAATCTGGACAAGACTAGAGAGAGGTAGATTTTTTTATTTGCTTTTGCCAGTAGATAGACATAATTTTTGTGCAGTGTAGTCTATAACTGCAGTTATAGGGCAGAGATGAAAACTAATGCTTGCCAAATCTTGAATAGTTTGATGTCATTGTCAGGATCTGAAGCCTTGACAGGCATGCAAGCTCTTAGCCATGAGCCTTGTCACTTCTAGTGCCAGGGCAGCCAGATACTTGGGTACCTCCTGTTAAGATTATGAATATGTGTGAGCTGCTGTTCTGCCTTCAGCTGCCTGCTGGAGTCTTAAGTAATATTTAATACCCTGGAGCATTACATCACAGCTGCGTGTGGCAGTGGCTGGTGTCCTACTGTCAGTGTTGGAGGGAGGAAAGCAGTTAAGAGAATGTGTTTCTGAGGGCAGAATGGAGCCAAGGCTGCCTTCTCTTCGCTCTTTTCCCTCAGTTCTTGAAACCAACCTGCTCGTGTTTAGGAARAACAGTCCTTGCAACTTGCTGGATGTTGATGATACTAAACTATTTCTGAGTTCTSTTTCCTGCTCTTCCACTAATTTAAGAGCAGCTGATGAACTACTRCTTTCTTGCTTCGTAATTGTTAGGGACTTTGTGATTTAAAAAAATTGGCAGTTATRTGCCAGGTCCAACCGTTCAGTTTTTCTGTCTGTGCTAAGCTTTCAGCAATCAAAGGAGACATGCACATTCTTGCCCTCCATAAATCTTTCCCCACTTGCACTTATTTTGGAGCACCTACATTGCTCTCCGGGCAGACAACTTTTCCTTTTGTTTCCTGCAACTTCTGCTATTGCACAATTAGGAGAGCACTGGGGCCTTTGAACCAGCACCAGGTCTGTCATCAGGGCTGTCAGGTGTACCCTGAGCCCAAATATGTCACTGTGGCACACCCTAATTTCCAGTACTGAAAACTGCAAATAATAAAGCTAGACAGAAAAGACAAACACAGCAAAAATACAGTACTGTACTCATGCATCTTAAATGTACCTGGGTTATATAGGAAATTTCCTGCCTCARAAATAGGAAATTGAGCTTCTTGAGTACTTTTCCTCATGTTATTGAGTGTGCTTTGCATACAGCTTCATTTCTTATAGTAGGAGGAGGACCCGCTTGAAAAGCCTGAAAAATGGTCCTTTTTGGTTGTTGTTTCCATAATAAAGGATGATATTAATCTGACAGATGTGGATTTTCTTCATAGTGCTTTTTGCAGCTGATGAGACAGCGCTATAGTTAGTAGTAGCTCACATTAAATCTGTAGTAATGTGATTTTTTTCAGCTCATGAAGATTTCGAAGTACAAACAAGAAAGTATGTAAAAGACTTTGAATAGCCACCATCTAATATGTCAGCAGTAAGAAAGAGAAGTKTTGAGGAGTTCTAAACTACTAGCAGCTTTCAGGCCATGTCTGATACAAGTTAAATACAAACTAAGCATTTAAAGTGTGACTGGTGCCCTTCACTCCCTGCCTGTCAGAAATGTGTGAGGATAATGGTGCTGTTCAGGACCCCCTCAGTAAGGTGAACTGTTGCCTTGCTTTGCCTGTGTGTTACTTGTTCCTCCTAACTTCCTACTCAAAAGCCTAAAATGGTACTCCTTGTATACTTATGCTTGCTTACTTTGCAATTTTTATGGATATTTTACTTTATAGAAGTCACAATTGTTGTGGAAAGAAAGTTAAATCTTAACTTGATGACTTGAGGTTTGTGATTCTCTCATGCATGTTGTTTTTTGGGAGACTGGGGTAAAGTTTAATAACCTGTTATGGGCTGCAGCCYTCTGAGGAATGGGGAAAACATAGTTCCTTTCCAAATGCTTTTAAATGGCTTCCTAAAGAGTGTGCTGCAAGTTTATGCTTGCTGCCTTCAGTTTCTCAAATTACTTTGGGACTTTTCTGGTTGCCTGCAAATTTGGCAAAGCAGAATTGGTTCTTTTTTGAGCCTGCCTCTTCAGTTTATTCTTTTAAGGTTCCTATTTTTCATTTGCTGATTTAGAAATACATGGGGGAGAGAATTGTGGAAACTTCTATCTGCAGGTCCAGTGAGTTCAACTTGCTTGCTCTCTTCTTCAGTCAAATTTTGRATAGCTTGAAGGATGGGATTCCACAATCCCCCTGTGCAGCCTGGCTAATACATGTGCCTAACCCTATAGTGTAAGAAGAAAAAGTCTTTAGCAAGTGATCAGAACTTCCTGTGTTCAAGTTTCACTGCTGCTTCTCATCCTTTCGCTTCAGATCTGAAAGGAGAGTCTAGTTCAGTCTTCTCTAAGTAGCTGTAGGCAGCAGGAAGATCTCAGCTTGACCTTCTCTTCTGCAGGCTGAACAAACTGAGCTCTCACCCTCCCCTCCCGCCGTGTCCTGCAGCCCTGCGCTCGTGCCGGTGGCATCTGCCAGGCTCCTTTCTGTGCGTTCACATCTGTCTCGTGCAGGGGAGCCCAGGTGTGGATAGAGGTCTCCAGATTTCACATCACGCTTTGTTAGACTTGATGTAAAAGACAGAAATGTGCTAGTGACATATGTGGAAAATATGTCTGTACCTTTGATTGGCAGATATTTATGTGAACATACTTCTGTATATTGCAGAGCAAAATGCTTACTGACTTCTCACGATAGTTACAGTTCAAGCTTTTGATTAACTCTCCAAATCTCTCTCCCTCTCTCTCTCTCTCTCTCTCTCTCAGGCTTTAGCTGGTAGAAATTCTTGAATATATTGAAGGTAGGAGGCTGAGGAAATTTCCTTGAACCTCCTGATTGAGCTCTTCAAATCCTTTAATCACTTCCCTTGCTCTGACTACACCCCTTTGCAGTTTATCTTGCTGCAATGCTGAAAAGGCTGCCTAGACTAATTCCCTGTATTTGCTAACAAATGCAGTGTACTGAAAGTGTTGAAAAGCTATTGAATAAAGAGAATTTAAACAGTATTCATGGATCATTTCAAATATGAGATGGCCTATTAAATATCAATAATGGAGAATTAACGTGTTGGCTTTTATTGATTCTACATTGTTAATTTAATTATTGTAAATACATGAATCTTTAGCTCATGTTTAAAAGGATTTCAGATCCRGCATAGATGACATTAGTGGTAGTGGGACTTCACAAGCTACAGTGAGCCGGCAGTCATTAATCTGGGCAAGAAATTCATCCATAGTGTTGATGGATGTTTTTAGTGCACCCATTGGCATCATTTAGTGCAGCATTGGCTGACATGGTCTGCATGGATCAAACAGAAGCCTTTAGAGTAGTTTGTGGAACTTCTCATGGCTTTGCATGCACACACACATGGATGCACCTCATTTGTCCTCTCGTGTTTGTTGGATGCAGAGCTTTATTGTAACTGGTTGCGTGTTATTTTAAACTGACTTGCATTGATGCTTCACAGTTGGCTTTGAAAGACAAGAACTACATGTGGCACTTGTGCTGTTGAGAGTCATCTGAGTAACCACTTGTTTTATTTGAAAGCAGCTTCTGATGGTGAAGAACCTTACACACTTGCCAGTGAGACACTCAGTAAGCAGCAAAATAAGCCCTAGTCTCCTGACTAAGACTGGAACTGTTCTTACGCCTTGCTGTTGAAGCAAGAGCTTTGTGTTTTTATGTGTAATATTTTGGAGCTGTTAAGTGTGTTTACTGCACTGGTTGCTCAGCAGGGAGCTGGTATAAGCATTGCTGTGCTAAGATACCTGCTGAAAGTATGAAATCTGGAACACAGGCAGAGTTACTGTTATCTGTGTGCATCTGTGTAACCAGATGCTAAGCTATCTCTGGTTTTATCTGGAAATTTCTGTCATGTTACCACACTCTTAGCAGACGTGCAGATTTGTGAAGCAGCTTCTCACAGCCTTGTCTTCGGCAGGCGCCGCAGCTCCTCGCTGGGAACCTGTCAAGGCCGTGATCCCTTCAGACCACCCTTGCCTACCATTCTGAAAGACCATGAAAAAGCCTCTCCCATTAAAGTTGATCCTTTGCTTCTGGCAAGTGAAGGAGAGAAGACCTGGAAGAACATTCTTAAAGAGTGTGGTTGCCTCTTGAACTTGTTTTTTGTTGAAAGTCAGCTCCTGCGTAGTTGCTTGTATTTCTTGTAATCCAATAGTAGCAGAGCCTCCCTTTGACGGGCAGTGATAAGAGATCTTTGCTTCTGTTGAGATGTGCTGTAAAATTCTTAAGTTATTTTCATCAGATTTGGAGAGAGTCAAATAAGGTAGAAACAGGTTTGTTTGGTTTTGKKTTTTTTTTTTCCTTTCTTGGATGTTATTGACCTTTGAATATGATTACACAGCTACCAAAAGGTAGTTACAACAGGAATCGGAGATTCCCCTAGTGCAGAGTAGACTTACCTTGCTAAAATAGCATTTTCCAGCAGGTTTTGTATCTTCTCAGAGTTCAAATTGCTGAGGATAAATGGTTCCTATTTTTGTTTCTTTTTAAATAAAAAGTGCTACAGCACATGTATAGAGGACTTTTATGGAACTTAAAGATAACTAGAACATGGCTTCTGGCTTACACAATAAGATTACTTAAAACTGCCTTTCTAGAAAGAAATTCCATGCAATGGAATTAGTTTGAGTTTTATATTAACACACCAACTTCCCATAGATTTCTGTGTCTTCGCAAAATAATGATCTTTGGCACTTGGTACCAGTTTACTTTCTCACAAATCTACAGTGATGTTATATTCAAGAAATCCCTACGAGGTGATGCTAACAACATAGAGCAGCGTGGCAGCTTGGCCTTGCTTTTCAGTGACGTGGAGACTGTTTTGTTTACTAATGCTTAAAACATACAACAGAAGAAATATTCTCTCATATGTTTTTTCTCCTTCTGTGCACATGTGATTCTGCTGTTGACACCCACACCGAAACAAAACACTTAGTTACCYTTTATTCATTTATTTACTTTTACTTCAGCTAAAATTTCCTGGCATTTTTTGCTTGTAGCACAGGATTCCCTCCAGCTCTTCCCTTTGCCCCCAGGCCCGAGCTGCTCCCCGATGTGGGCTGGTGCTTCTCACCCCTCCTTCAGGCAGCCTTCCCAGCCCTTTGTCAAGCTTCTGCTGATGGGAAGAAAGAGTAACTGGTAGTGCAAACAGGCAGCAGGTGCTTTTCAGGGCTTGTCTCCTGCCTGTTTGGGTGTGTCTGTGGTTGCAAAGCCCCGAAATTGAGGTATAAAAGCAGTCAACTGCATCCTAATACCTGTCTCAAAGAAGCCCAAGCTTAGGGAAGTGATTTTCTATAAATATTCTCCTTAAATAAGAATATTTGTTGTTTTTTTCCAAATGATTGAGGTAGCCTGTGAAAACATTTCTCTTGGTAGCAACTACTTGTTAAACCTTGGTAGTGCATCTGCAAATCTGCATTGTATTGCTAGTCAATATATCATTTTATAGTCTGTAACTCCTCTAATGATGATGTTGGGGCAGGAAGACACACCTGGAAGTACCAACAGCAGCTCCTGTAGCAATTGAAGATCTCCTGAACTTGTCCAGGGCAGGTGGCCTGTGTCGAATAACTCAGAAGTCACCAAAAGAGGAGTCTGTAAAGGAAGAGTTGAGCAGAGGTGTGTTACAGTTACCACACAGGCTGGTTAGTTCCACCTGAAACTAAGTACATGTCGTTCTCCCTGCATTGTGTGTCACCAGATTAAGATCTGGATCAAGATTTGGAATGTCTACCTAAGAGCACCTGATACTTTGCATCTGTAGTTTTTTAAAAGACTCGTGCTCAGCTGTGCTACTTGGTGCAAAATACTAAGTGAGCAGGGAGGAACAGGGCAGTCTCAGGCAAGTTGTGTCTCACGCTGTAGATGAGCTGTTGTTAACGAGGGAACATTTCAGTATGAGGAATGTCTTGATCCTCTGCTGGGTTGTAATTGCTAAGTGTATCTTGATATCTCTGAAAAGCTGCATGGCAAGATTTGATGGACTTCCCCTGATGCAGCGTTTCATCTCTTGTTCTGCCTTAGTGCTGCAGCAGGATATTCTTGTTCTTAATATCACTCATGTCTGCCTCCTTTTTCTCTTCTCCTTTGCTTGTCCTCTTCCTTTGTAGAGTAAAAAGCATTTAGGGAGCTGTCTGGTGTGAAAGAACAACAGGGACTCTTGATGATAAACTGGTATTGAAATTACTCAAATAATCTGAAGTTGTCTGTTTTCTGAACCAAAATGCAGGCTTTAGTACTAGYGCTTTTTCTGAAGTAAAATCCATTAAGCAAAGGTCTGCACAGCTTGTCAAGTATCTGCAACCTCTTTGCCGTAGTATATTGTGGATATTAAAAGTTTATATTGATTTAAGGAGGCTGGACAAGCCTGTGGATGAGGAGCCTGAAGTTTGCTACACTCAGAGAAAACACTCGTGGTKCAGGAAATCCGTAAGCGTCAGAGGATGGAGGTTATAGGAAGTGTGATAGTTGCTGCTTTCTTGCTGCCTTCCTCCACTGGCCCCTTCTGGGTCCTCTTGCAGGTGGGAGAGGAGGTAGAACAGACCTGTTGGCCAGGGCCAGGCACCCTTGCAGTCTTGTGATGTCTTGAAGGAAGACAGGGGAGCAGTTCTTACATCAGGAAAGTGTTAGACCAGTCTCAGTTAATTTGAGAGGCAAATGAAATAGGTCTTCTGGCTGAATTTAAAGTGTTCCTCCATGTCTTATACACCCTTGTGCTGTGTAACGCCCACAGGGATGACAAATGTGGTAAAATTCAGCAAATATTTACGTAGTTTTTCTTCAAAATGGGAAATATCATAGTTATGTGCCAAATGGTTTTCAGTTTTGTAAGAAAATAAAAGGCCTGTCCCTTCAACTCTAGCAGAACTCATACAGTTTATATTGGGTAGTAGTTATCAAGATGCTCTTTCGGACTATCTAAAACTTTTTAAATTTCTGTTTTTGTGTGTGTGCAGGAGTACAATCTTATCTCTTCATTGTTTTTAGAGTTTTTGCTCAATTGTATACCTGAATAGTTACTTATTTTTTAATATTTTAAATGATGTTTCCTGTTCTAAATGCTTTTAAAACTTCCAGATCTAGATACTAGATATTGGCTGCTCATTTATAAGTGTGTTTCTAGAAACAGTTGATTGTATTTTTTATGACTTGTTTTTTGAGAATACCTAAACTGAGCTGTTGGTGCAATCATCAGGTACTTTGGTAATTATTTAAAATCTCCAGGCAGTAATGTGTGTTTTAATCAGGATAAATATGCATAAAACTAAGTGGAACAAGGCAGAATGAGGCATTAAAATTAATGTGCCTGGGTAAATTTGGGAGTGGTCATCCAGCCCATACAGGTCTCTCGCCAAAGTTGTATGCAAATGCCCTTATAGGAAGGGTAATTTTAGGCCTCAAGTGTCAGGAAAAGACTATTCRAGTCTTCACGGGCTGACTTCCTGTCTTTAACCGAAGCTCTGACCACAACCTGACAAACTGAAGTATGTGCAACTTGCAGTAAGAAACAGGATTTTTCTAGTAGTGTTTTTTTGTTTTTTTTCTTTACGCTGAATTTTGCACTTCTCCATCTTCCAAACTGAACCTGATAAAGTCTTTAAGATGAAAGTTAATCTCACCAAACTGTAGGAAGGTGTCCTTAGGGCCTAACGTCAAAATCCTGTGCCGTAGTGCCTACAAAACGGCTACAAAACAACAAAACGTTGTGCTTMGGCTCACTTAAGGTTGCCAGCTGTGGCCTTTGTGCTCATCTGGCTTTTGAACAGTGAAGGAACAGGTCTAAAATCAAGGACGAAGTGAATCTTGTCCAGCTGAAGGTTTAATGCAAACCAGCATTGAAGCTCGCTGGTAGGACAATGAACGTGAGAGCTGCTGCAGTCTCTGTAGCAGCTTTGGAGACAAAGAGGGCTTCTGCGGCGGGGCTCTCCGGGGGCGGGGGAATGCAGCGCGCTCGCGGCGCTGCCGCTGGCTGCGGTGTGCGAGCACGGCCTGCAGCTGCGCAGAGCCCGGGAAAAGCTTTGCCGTGGAGCGACTTGGGAGCTCCGAAAGTTACAGCAGAGGAGTTGGGGTGGGGGGAAGAAGGTGTCTCTGGGGGCTTCTGTTTCACTTCTGGTTTTAGCTCTTTTGTCCAGATTCAAGAACTAACCGCCCCTGAAGTTACAGTCAGTGMGTGTTAATATGTCAGATGTGGATGGGAATTTGGCAAGGGAGCAGGAATGCCACGAATGAGCACGAGAGTTGAGCTGCAGACCATGTGCTTTAATGCACTTGCTGAATGGCCTTGCCTTGGCGGGGGCTGGGAGTGTTGCGCYGATGGGCCTCACCTAGAGGACTTCACTGCAGATGAGTCTGGTGTTAGGCTGGTTGTTAGCTGAGGTGACCCGTGTTGTAATTAGCTCTGTATTTGTTGAAAGGGCCCCATTAACTGCKGAGGGAACATAGCTGTATATGGGGCGTATTGTTAAAATAGTTCTTGCCATCTCTGGGAGCTTTGTTTTAGATRAACGGAACATGCATCGCCGGATTTTTAAAATGCTTTCTAGTACCTCCTTGCAAAGTATGTGGAAAAAATGCATTCTCCAGAAAAGCTTTACAATTACTTATTTAAAAAAAGAAAAAAACCTTTCAGGGTTCTTCAGAAGTGGGTGAGAATTAACCATCAAACAAAATATTATGTGGCTTATGTGATTCAATTTTATGCTGTCTTTTGTAGCTAGAATCCTAAAGGTCACTCATTTTAATGGTTTCAGTTCTATGTGACTTTTGTAGCCACCCCACCTCCATGCAGATTGCTGCTTTCGCAGAAAGTCTCTAAAACCAATCAGTATCCTCTGATTTTATCCAAGCTAACTCCGAAGGAGTGTCTAAAGCTTCATGCCCTAAAGGAAGGAGAATCCTGAAATAAAAAGGCCAGGTCTGAYGGACAAACTGACTATATGCACAGTAGATACTATTAGATAAAAGACAGAGGAAAGATTATCTTTCAGTTATTGCATATACTAGCTTTTCGATTTTAATCTAAAATCGAGCACYTAAAATCTTTTTAGAATTTTAATGCTTTCCTTTTTTTCTTGTTGTTGTTCTTAATGTTTGCTGGCCTGCAGTGTATTCGTTATAAAGAAAAATCTCCCAAAGGTGCAGGGCTGGCCAGTCCCGGGGGATGTGGGTGGAATAGGCTGCTTTCCTCGGACACAGGAGCGAATTGCCAGGCCTCCAGGTGTCAGATTCTCCCATAGACTCTGCAGACTTGGCTGAGAAACCCTCCCTCCCCACCACCCCMTCCCAATACAAGGCTTAGCTACTGTCTACATTTCTGCTTCCCAGCTAGAATATATCTAATTAATGAGATTTTTATGTTTATTAGATACTTCAAATGATGTCTGCTATTGCAGATCACCCATTCTATCCGGCTGTTTGCAAGCCTCAGTTTGGCTTAGGTCTGACAGTTTGGTTAGTGCTGTGCTGCTGAATAAAGCTGTACTTCTCGGCACCTCTCTGTATAGATAATGATTAATTTGTGTCTCTAGAATCACTGGAATATTTTGGTCTGGTCAGTTAACAGGGAGGGCTACCCCTGTCCCAATGCAGGAGGCCGCACCTGACCTGACTGCCTTCCCGCAGGCAAAAACTCCAGCACAGCCTTTGTGCTTAGGAGTCGGGAACAGTCAGGAGTTGTCCCTGAAGTGGGAGTTTCTTGGCCCTGCTGAGAAATGTCGTAGCTGTGAAGCGCAGACCCAAAGGGCTCTAGGCATCTGCTTGCATAAACGTGCAATACTAGCTCCCATGCATTGAGACGTGTGCTAAAGGTGACTGACTGAATATCTTCCATTGCATTAAAGCTAAAGAAAGCCCATCAATACTTTCAATTTAAGTGGAGCATAGGCTTAGCAGAACCCTGTCTCAGTGGTTTCTGGCAGCCCAGCTTTGTTGCCGTGTCTCTTGAGAGAACAGAGAGAACTGCCATAAYGGACCTCCTCACTGTGCCAGGTTCCACACAAGCTCCAGTCATCTAGGCTAAATATTCATAATTTATGTAAACAAATTAGCCATACATAAAACAAATTGTTTGCTTTTGTGCCTTCTGTACATTACAAACATAATTTTCTGTGACTTTTTGTCCTTGTCATGAATTTGCAGCCTGGAACGTTCCTGCTTGTACCTAGAACTGTGACCTAGAGCAAATTCTCCTTAGGTGCAGGAGTTATGTAGGATATGTAGGGGGGAAAAAAAGGTGGGCGGGACACACACAAGGCTTTCTTGACTTGGAAATGGATGGAATCAATAGTTCRCTTATATTACAGCAAACTGTAAAAATATGTGTGTTCAAAACACTATGTTCTTTGTTTCCCTTTTAGTCTTTGTTGGAAAAGTTCTTGATCCCTAATGCTTCGCAAGCAGAAAGCAAAGTTTTCTATTTGAAAATGAAAGGAGACTACTACCGTTACTTGGCTGAGGTTGCTGCTGGAGATGACAAGAAAGGTATTGTATGGCAACTTGTTGCTGAGATTTGTCAAATTAGACTGCTTTCAGTGGGACAGTGACGCTGCTTGAATATTGGAATACTTCTGGTTTTGATGTATGTTTCTTTAGTAACAAGATTTCCTTTTTCTACCAAAAAATCAAGAGGTCAGTGGCTTTCAAATTAGTTGCAGAAATTCCCAAGCATTGCAAAGCAGGGAACAGATGTTTAGGTGCAACATTTTGAAGTCAACTCTGACACATGTTTACATCTGACACGGGTAGGCACTTTCTCCCTGGCCGAGTATCACTTTTACTTCTCTTTAGGGGCTGGTRTCTGTAGCTCTTTTGAAGTGTTTTTWTTTTTTTTGTTTGTTTGTTCTTGCCAATTCCACCCCACTTCTACAGCATGYAAAGTAGTCCCCGTAGATCTATTGAGCAAGGAGACTAGAATCCACCTGGTTGTGCCTTTCTCTGAGGAAAACTGTCTTCCAAAGCTCTGTCTAGTTTAATCTCCAAATGTTTTTTGTTGCCTAAAGTTTAAGTCTTCATGTGAGCTGCTTGTCCTAACTGTAGGTAAATTGGCCTCACCTGAATTTCGGTAGAAAAGTTAGAATTCAAGGATACAGACTTCAGAACTGGGAAGAGCTTAGCACCTTCAGCACAGAGCCCTGTCTGGTAAACTCTGCCAGCCCTGAGCTGCTTTGTCACAGGAGCAGCTTMGATACCCTCCAGAAACCTGGGACTGCTGGGGAATGTGCAGACAGCTTCTCTGAATGCATAAACTTGAACCCCGCAGGGATTACTGGGGAGCCATTGAGMCACACAGCTGATGTTGGTGCAGTTTTGCTCTGTTGAGGAGCTTCTTCAATTCCATGTAGTGCTATATAACCGTGTGGCACCTGTGGTTCAGTGCTCTCCTCAAACTTAAAAGATACTTCCACAGAAATCAGGCTGAGTTTGGGGAAGTCCAGGTGCACATGGATGAAATGTCCTGGTGAACTCGGATAATTTCAAGAGGCTGTGGGGCTAGAGACGTGTGCTCGTGCTGCGGGCACGTCCAGTGCCCTTATGCCAGGCAGCAGTTGCAGGAAGTTACCAACCCCTTGGGGCACGGGCCGGCTCTGCCTTCTGCTGGCTGCCTGCACCCTCCCCTCTGCCTCCCAGCCGCATTCSCACACGTACCTGGTGCCTCAGAACTATTTTTGTTTAAAGCCTAMTTGTCCTTTTAGTAATCTCGAATTCACAAACTTTCAATGTGCAATACTTAGTCTCAAAGTTTGTTTTCCTGTCCAAGACTAAGCTGCAGGGTCTAAAATTAGACTGTGCAGGTATTATTTAGACTTGTTTTAAAATAAATTATTATTCAACCATTTTTTTTTTATTCTGCCCCAATTTTTATTCAGTCTCATAGCTGGGCATTTTTTCTCCAAGTTTTCTCTCTTCAGGTGAAGAAAACCTTTTGAAAACCTGTCTAGATTACTGCAAGAAATGCTAAGCTTACGAGTCACAGGAAGTGTTTAACTTGGCAGGTTCTTCCCTCATACTGTCTGTGGAGCTAACCGTGGAGCAGCRCTGTAGATCATTGTGGTCCAGGGAGCAGCAGCCCCTTAGCTGGACAGAGCTCTGTCCCTTTTCTCCAGTAGATACCAGCAGCAGGGTGAAGTTTCCAACTCTGAGGACRGGATTCTTATCTTCATAAAATAGCTTGCCCGTTGTATCAAACGGGGTTGCATGTCTGTTGTGGAATGACCCCATATTGCTGCTTTTAGTCTGGGACTTTAGAATTGTATAACGCTTTAAAAAGAGTCTAAGGTTAGTAATATTGCAAGTTTTCTATACAAGATGATTTCAAAATTTATACRTGCATCGGATTTTTATCACATGCACTAATTTCCTTATATTGGCACTCAGTGGGTCCCTGTAATTTCTCAAATGAGGGAGGAAATGCTCATTTTTTTTAAAGTAATCTAGTTTAGAAGATGCCTAAGTGCGAAGTTTAATTCCTTGCAGCTGCTTATTTTTATGCTGTTCATTTTCTAAGCCCTGCTACACTAGCAGTGTTGAAGAGTGGAATACTTCTCTCTCCCCAAATCACCTTCCAGTAGCACCAGTCCTTCTCTAATGTATCAATTCCTGGCAACTTTCAAGGCAACTTTTTTTACCCCCTACCAACACACAGCATTATTACTTTTATTAGTGACAAGCAGTGTGAAGCCTGTAATGAAATGAATTGGTATTTCAAGGTTTGAAGTCAGTTTGTAGTTTGTAAATGTAAACAGTTTGCATGTAAACTGCATGAAAGATGAAACACAAATGGTAAAGAAAAACAGAGTAGCGAATATTTGGCCAGTAAATGCATGTCCTCCTCCTTCATGCTGAAGAACACTATATGATGCTATCGTTTCTGTCCATGATTGAAAGAGGAGGCATCCTGAATGTTGGGATTCAGCTTTGAATGCTTCCTACTTCCCTAGTGCCCTGTTTCTGAGGCCTCACCCTAAAGATTCCTTTTTGCAGCCCTTTGGAGTGCTCACACCCGGCCGCCCTGGCAGAAGCCATGTGGGAAGCACTTCCAGCCCCACGCAGCAATGTTGCAATTTGAATCCTTTTTGCATCTGAATCGAGGGCCTTCCTCCCTCCCTCTTTCTCCGGAGCCGTTAGGAGCAGCGTTTGGGAGTGCAGGGACAAGGGGCCCTTTGTTCGGGTGTCTGGCGCGTTCGCAGCTCCCGCTGTCAGGGCAGGGCCCAGCACAGCTCGGAGCCAGGCTCTGCTCTCTGGCGTGGGCTGCTCCTCAGCTCCAGCTCGGTCTGCGAGCATGGACTCTGTTCTGCTCCCAGGATGAGCGATGTCGGTGTTTTGTCTTTGGTTTTTTATGACAGAATTTTTAACATCTGTAGCCAATTAACAGAACGACAAAAAGATAAATTTCTGAAAAAGACTGTTGATTGTGTGTGCTTACTTAAAGCATATGAGTGCTGGAACTTTTAAATTAGGTAAAATTGGTAAAAATAGGTAAATTAGGTAAAAACACTTTCCRTATTGGCACTGGAAATGGAGCTACATTGGAAGCCTTTAAAAGTGTGTATTTAATTTGGATTGAGGGATGCTGCGTGTTACCTTTGCCAAGCTATCCGAATCAGGCATGTGTAACGTGTAACAAGCAAAGGTTGTCAGCAGTTTCTGTGATTAAAACACAGATCCCAAATACTTTGCAGGAATTCAAGGCATTGAAATTGTGAGGAAACRTGCGTGTATCTAAACTTATTTCTTTGCATTCTGATCTGAATGGTGTGGGGTTTTTTATCTCAAGTATTACGAAAGTGTTGTGAACACTTGATTACAAATACAAGTAGTCACAGTGTAGCAGGGARATGATGCAACCTGTGATTTGATCAGTGAGAGACTCCATCTTTAACCATTTAAGAGTTAATTCAGTGAAATCTTTATAAAGTAGTGACAAATGGAGTAATGTGCTCATTCAGAAGTGTTCACTCTTGACATCCATCCGTCACGCCAGCATGAATGTAGCCCCGCTTGTATGTCTGAATACATATCTGAATTACTTGTGGTTTTTGTGTGTGTTTGTTCTTTGCCCTAAAGGGATAGTGGAGCAATCACAACAGGCATATCAAGAAGCTTTTGAAATCAGTAAAAAGGAGATGCAGCCAACACATCCTATCAGATTAGGTCTGGCTCTAAACTTCTCCGTGTTTTATTATGAGATTCTCAATTCCCCGGAGAAAGCCTGTTCTCTTGCAAAAACGGTAAGTCTGAGGAGGGGAAAAACAAAAACCAGTTAAATTACTTGCATAACCTCTAGATTCATGGCCAATAAAGTTGTTTGTTTCTTGACTCTAGGCTTTTGATGAAGCAATTGCTGAGCTCGATACATTAAGTGAAGAGTCATACAAAGACAGCACGCTAATAATGCAGTTACTGAGAGACAACTTGACAGTGAGTATCATTAAAATCCCTGTATTGTTGATAGCAGCACTGGCCTTTGTGGAACAGGCACTTGTCTTGTTCACTGTTAACCCTTAAACTGTGTCTGTCATTTATTTACAGATGAGTTTGCAATAGGCTGTCTCTGACATGCCTCCTTTCACTGCTAACCTTTTGCTTTTACAGGCCWGTTGTTATAAGCGTTTTTCTGATGGCAACCAAAACCTTATATTATTTAGCATTTTTTCTTTTTAATTCAAGAATTTAACCAGTTTAGAAACAGGAAGTGAAAGTGAACTGTGGCTAGCAACTGTGGCTGTTCTCTTGTTAGTAGGACAGGTGTGGAGCATACAGTCACATTTGCCCCTTAAAACATTGTTCTGTCAAATGTCCCATAACTTGCTCTGTTTGCCCGGATATGCTGGGACCTGAAMAATGCAAAATCTAGCAAGTCCTTTTGGAGACCTGCTCAGTAGCTTGGGCTTATTTTTGTTTTTTGGTTTGGGTAAAATTGAAATTGGAATCAGTGTTAGCCAGCATATTTCCAAGGCAGTTGCACAACAGGCTCTTAATTCTTTTTTTACTTGGGCTCATAGCCATTCCCAGTGTAAATGAAGGATCAAGACGGTGTCACTTTATCAGAGTAATCAAAAATTAAATCTTGCATGTGTGGTTTTTTAACCTACTTTGAACTTCAACGCTGGCAAAGATAAACATCTAAAGCAAGTGGAGCAGCGAGTGCAAGCAGACTGAGCCTAGCCCTGTAATCCGTGGTGCAAGTTCAGTCTTCTGCAGGGGGCAAAAGTGTGAGCAAGAGTTGCACAAGAAGCAGCACCAGTTTGGTGGGCGAGTGCCCTGCGAGCTCCCCTGCTCTGTGCTGCCCGTGCAGCTCCTGGCATGCCTGGCGATAGGACTGGGCCTGGGCCTAGCGGGAGGGCCTGGGAATGCAGTTAGGCTGCGCCCCTAGTCACGCTGGTTTCTGCTCTTGCCTRTAATGCTCTGTTTGCCTATGGCTTGGACTATCTTCTACTCAAACAGCACCTTACGCTATTGAAAAAGCTGCTCGCCAGAGTTGGAGCTGTTGCTTACCAATGGATGGGAAATTTCTCGGCTTCCATAATGAAGATGCGGGATCAGCTTTTGCTGCCAGTGTCTGCSTGTGCTGTCCCCGTGAGTGAGATTGCTCAGGAGCTCACCTCGGAATGAGAGCCACCTTGAAGCAGATGCAGAATGGACGTCTAGAACGTAGAAGTCTGGRTGCAGAATAGAAGCAAAGTAGCTCTCTAATAATGTTAGGCTTGTTGGAGCAGCTGGAAAGCAAACTGTTCCATACAGGGGCAAAAGCAGCGTAAGGTACCATAATGAAAGAACTACTGTACTTGGCCTGCTAGTTAAAAATAAGTTTCTAAAGTTACGGGTTATAAATCTGTAGGTAGTTGCAAGCTCGCGTTTTCTTGAGTAGAAGGATACGGTTTTGCCTGCAGTGTTTCATATGCACTGTGCCAGTCCAGTCCTGCTCCTACATTGATTCCTGGTTTTCCTCAAGTTCTTGAGTAGCTTTCATCAGTAGCATATACATCCRGGACTGCAAGAAATATCATAATCTGGAAAAGATCTGTTTTTCTRTGGTTATGCAAGTGTATCACAACCTTTTTGGAGGTTTGTTGTATGATGATCAGTTATGTACCATGGCAGTGTGCTCAGCTGTGATTCTTCCTGCGTTCTTTGAGTTTTGTGTCGCTCAGGAGGAGTCTCTGATCGTTCCCCATGAAGGTCCTCTCTRCCTTCAGAGGAGTGTTTAATAGATGAGGTAAAACTTGCTTCACCAGGGTTGCTGGATCCTCCTGCTTTGTTTTGAGAACTTGCACATCACTTGAGCTGTCCTCTCCTGGTATCCTCCTTTTAGATCAATAGGACTTTACTGAACAAAAGCCTGTTCCCATCTGCAATTACTCTAGAGCTGAAGGTTTAGGACCAGAGCATTTTCTGTTATCTTCCTGCCTGCTCCTTTCTCAAAATAAACTATTCCTGTAACTATTCCTGATAAATGCATGGAATAGCACTGCAGTTCAGGATAGAGAATTTGAACTCAGTGTGGATGCTAGAAAAGAACTGGTATCCTGGTGTTTCCAGTAAGCTGACCTGCAGCTTAGCATCGTCAGCAGGGAGCCTTCAGGGCAGGTATGGTATGTGCAAAGGCAGAGCAAAGCTGCAGCTTGCAGCTCTTGCACAAGTTACTCTGCTGTCTGCAGAGCTGAAGTGTTGCTGACACGAGATTTTATAGCATCTTACAGAGTTTTATTGCTGTAATGAATACACCAAAGGACAAAGAATTATTTTTTTACTCAGTTCTTAACTAGCTAAGGCCACACAGTGTGAAGCACTCGTTTGGAACTGCTGTTTCTCCAGGGACTAAGAGCTGTTACAAAACATACTGGACTGGTAGCATGGTGGTAGTCTGGAAGCAGCCAGTGTTGGAGAAAAAAACTGCTTAAAAAAGCTGTTGCTTTGCAAGTGGAGCCTAGTTGAGCTTAATCCTGATATATGGCTCCTTTAGTGCGATGCTGTGGAGCCAAAAGCTGGATTTTGTGCATGCTTTCGTTTTTAGGCTGACTTAGCTTCCGTTCCAAGTTTGGAATCCCTGTGTGGTCACTTTCCCCTGCAGCAACTTCGGAATCCATTGACTGGTCTCAAATGTAACCAAGGAAGAGCGATGTTAATGAAATGCTTGGGGAGCCATAGGGGTGAAGTAGAGGAAGCAGAACCTGCTAGTGCCTTTGCTGAAGGACAGCGAACGTTCACTTCAGTGAGAGACRCTGAGCCACATAAAAGTTGTGATCTAGGAGATCCAGCCCCCCAGGAAACCAGGAAYTGTTGGTTCTGATTCCCTTGGGCCTGTGTTGTAGGTCTGATGGCTGCTTCTAACGTAGCTTGGTCAGCGCCGAGGCCGAGATGCTCTGGTTGTGGCAGTCCGTGAGCTAGCTGCTCGTTAAAGCACTGTGAGGCTGGGCTCCTGCGACTGGGTTTCTGCTCGGTCTCGTGTGGGCGCTGCAGCCGTGTGCTTCCTCTGCCTGCTGCAAAGAGAAATGCCTTAATGGTCGTGGTTTTTCATAACACTTGGTCACATTTTTCAAAGAATCATTAGAAAGCCTTGTCCTTAAATGATAATTCATTATTAATTATAAGGTACATTATTAACACCTTAGATTTTACTCTGTTTTCTTTCCCAAACAGTTGTGGACGTCGGATACCCAGGGAGATGAAGCTGAAGCAGGAGAAGGAGGGGAGAATTAACCAGCCTTCCAACTTCCATCTGCCTCATTCTGAAATCACACAGTAGACCATTTGTCATCCATGCTGTCCCACAAATAGTTTTTGTTTACGATTTGACAGGTTTATGTTACTTCTATTTGGATTTCTATATTTCCCATGTGGTTTTGTTTAATATTAGGGGAATAGAGCCAGTTAACATTTGGGGAATTTATCTGTTTTCATCTGAGGTGGCCAATATAGGGTTGTGACATTTTTATACCAGTTTTCCGTGCTTGGCATAGTACTTTTGGTACATTGTGGCTTCCCACAAGGCCAGTGTTAGAACAGCTTTCCGTGTCAAGCGACCACGGCCGCTCGGTCTGTCCCGGTGGAAAAAGGGACCATCAGTTGCAGCCRCGGGTGCAGGTGGAGCCGGAGCCCACCAGGCTGTGGAGAGGCTGGTGTCCCCCAGGTAGCGCCTGCCCAGCACCCAGGTGAGACCCGTGGGACAGCCAGCACCCCGGGGTGCAGCTTTGCTTGCAGCTGAAGGGCTCCTAAGACAGCCTGATAACCCAGTCAGCTTTCTCTAGGGAAGGACACAAACGGTTCACATTCCATTATTTGTAAAGTTACCTGCTGTTGCTTTCATTATTTTTGCTACACATTTTATTTGTATTTAAATGGTTTCAGCAACCTAAGAACAAATGTACAAGTAAAGATGCAGTAAAAAATGAATTGCTTGATATCCATAATGACACTGTATATCGAGCACAGCAGTAAAACAAAAACCCATGTATTTAACTTTTTTAGGTTTTTTGCTTTTGTGATTTTTTTTTTGATACTTGCCTAACATGCATGTGCTGTAAAAATAGTTAACAGGGAAATAACTTGAGATGATGGCTAGCTTTGTTTAATGTCTTACGAAATTTTCATGAACAATCTAAGCATAACTGTTCAGAACATGTGTATTAAGTTGATGTAAGTGGAATAAAAGTTTTATGAATGGACTTTTCAACTACCTTTGGTGTAGATTTCATGTGATCTGTCTTCCCACCCTTCTGAGTACTAGTATACAGCATTTCAGTTCAGCCCAATGTTTTTATTAAGGAAAAATCTATATTTCAGTAAGACTTAGATGTTTAGTTAACTTCATGGAAGTCAAAGGATATTTCACATCCAGTTTTAARATTGCTCTGATAAATTTATCTACAACTTTCCGAGCTTTCTGCCTGGCCAGCTGCTGCTCTAGAGGTAAACTGGTGGCAAACTGGTGGGCCCTGGACCCCAGGAGCTTTATGTGCAGTTTCTCTAGGAGCTGGTCTGATCTCTGCCATGGTTGGAGCCCTGTGGGGTCCACGTCCTTGCTCGGGCCCAGGGAGGTCGGCACTGAGGTTGTTCACGGGGTCTCTGGTGTTTTGGGTTAGTTTGGAACTGAAATGACTCTGGGCATTTGAGAGCGTGTCTCGTCTGGCAGGAGCTGCGACTGCCTCGAATGAATGGAAGTGGTGGAAGCTCCCTCTTGTAAACCGTTTATAGGGTGAATTTGAAGGGATTTGGCTGCTGGGTTTGGGGGGTTGTTTCTTTTTTGATAGAACTGCCCATGTAAGCACTGAGTGTTCGCTAGATTCAGATTACTTCAGTGTAAAAGGCGTTTTTGTCTCACCAGGTTAATTTTCATACTGGAAGAATAAAATGAATTAAGTGAACTCAATTGCCTCACCATTTTGAGTGGGCAAAGGACTTGAGCAATTTACAGATCTATTTAATACAGGKTTTTGGTTTTCTTTTAAAAATATGTTAAAAATGTGATGCTTGAGTCCAGATTGTGTTGCCCCATTTCTAGAAGCACCACAGCCCCCTTGTCCCTGGGTTTAAGATCAGTAGAAGAGGTAGGTAGATCAATCTTACACCTTGGAAAGGTATTAAAGGGCTCTAAAGCTCTAGTAACCATTCCTAGAGCTGAAAGTTAGGAATCTATCTGTTATAATAGYATAAAAAATCTGATTAAGAGCAAGGAGAACAGGGAGGGCGAAGGTTAATGAGGCCTTGTAGGGGTCAGCTTAGTTTATTACTCAATATAAAAGTGCTTGTCACAAGGAAGAAAGCAGTAATCAAATACATCGGAGTGTTTGTACATTGTGTATGTTCTGGTATGGAAGCAAGCAAGTGGGCAGCCTTGGGCAAAAATCCTTCAGGAATATCGGATCAGCCTTTAGAAAGGAAAAAGCTACAGCAGATTTGTGGGTTCTGTTCCATAGGTTGCAGTGAAGATGTTGCCTGTTGCTTTCCTTACTGAAAGGCCTCTAATTGCACACTCATTAGCCTCCAACATACATATGGTAAGCTGCTCGTACTCAAACTTCAAGAAATACTTAACTCGTATACCTTTAATCAATAAATAGTAAGGACGTTTAAAAATCCTATTTATTGATTAAAGGTATATGAGTAAATGTGTGTGTGTGTGTGTGTGTGTATATATATATATACACACACATACTGTATGAACAGTAAGATATCCTATTTTTCTTGATTGTTTTTAGGAAACCTTGTCTCATGGGAGGTTCCAAGCTGGTCTACTCAGTCTCACCCCTGAATATGGATTTTTTTCCTCCCCACCCTCCTCAGAATGGCAATCCAGAGGAGCTGCTGGTGAAAGTTAACTCTGTTTTCTCTGTGAATAATCCAGCTGCCCTCACTGAAAGTGTCTTCACGTGGGCTTAGCCCTTGTTCTGCCGCTGAGCCCCTGCTGGGGTGAGGGCATCTCTGCGCGCTCGGCGCCCGTGCTGTCCTGGTGCTCCAGCCCTCTGCTCCGCAGAGCAGGGAAGCCTCGGAGCGGCGGCGGGATCGCGGGGCCTGCCTCGCACTGCTGCCCTAGCACGTGTTGGCGCTGCCAGAGGGCCTCCTGCATGCGGGATGGGCTTCCCTTGCATGCGGGATGGGCTTCCCCGGCTCCAGCTCCAACAGGAGCTTCCTCGGGGAAAGGCCGGGTTGGAGGGGCTGTGGGAGCCGGCTCTGGCAGCGCGGCTGCTGCCTCTCCGTTACTCGTTGCACCGGCTGCCTGCGGAGGGGCCGGCAGCTGCAGGAGCTGCCGCTGTTGCTTTGGGTAAGAGCTCCGTAGCCAGCGGAAYGAGGTGGGATAAGTGTCCCTATTCCCACAGCCGGCACCTCGACAAGCGCCCGGCAGGATGGGGCCGCGTCCTGAACGAAACAGGGAGGGACAGGACAGCCTCGAGCATGAGAAAAGACRCTGGAAGTCAAGGTCTGGTTTCTACCCCCAGCTCTTTTTTTCTTTCTGTGTTTTTCTTTCTTTTTTTTTTTTTTTAAGTACGTAGGTAAAATCCCAGTATATTTTAGGTAGGACTTACAGTAAGTAGATTTTTTTTTTTAAAAAGTGTAGTTAAAGCCTGTTGGAAAATACAGCATTTCCCCTTTTCAGAAAATGGCTACTCGGTATCTTTTTTTTTTTTTTTTTTAAGAGGAAATTGCTGTTCCTGACGTGCTGTTCCTGACAAGTGCCTGGTGAAGTGGGAATGATTGCAAACAATCAAAGCTGTAGTTCAAAGGCCTTGCGTTAATCTTGTGGATATCATGAAGAGTGACTCTTCCCTGTTTACCTTTAGCAAAAACAACCTTACCCGACAGCTGGAGTAGCAGGAGCTGCAGGGTGGGATGAGTGAGACCCTCCGCTCTGGAGGTTGTGAATCACAGGGCCAAGGTGCCTTGGTCAGCTAATTCCATCTTAACAAAGTTAGTTGCCTTAAGGGTTATTTTGTTTTTCCCATCATCTTGTAGGCTGCTCTGAAAGAGCGAAAGCATTTCAAATCTTCCCAGTGCTAATTGCCTTAACAACTGGTTGCTATTTAAGAAATTTCAGAAATGCAACACCAMCTTCAACAGGAATGCAGAAAATGAAGCTCGCTTTGCATTCTTTGCATTGTGCCCTGACGTTCCCAAACTTTGCTTGTGACAGATGAGTGACAGGACAGTGTTCCAGGGAGCTGCTGTTCGGAGTAATTCCGTCTTCAGTGGGAAGCAGGGAGGCAGAAGCCGCCCCCTTAGCTGGTTTGCAGCACGGGGGTCTCAGCGGGAGGGCTGGCTCACGATGCTGTGGCTTGGTTGGAGGCAGCACTTGGTGTTGGCACCTGGGTGAAACTGAGGTACCTTCCCCCTTCTCCTCGCTAAGGCTGCCCTGGTCTCCGCCGTTTCAGCCAGGACACATCCACTCACGAAGCCTCATGGATAGAGACGTTCACGGAGGAGGGCAGTTCCAGCCGTAACACCCTGTGTCACAGACCAATGAAGATGTCAGTGAAACACCAGCAGGATAGACCCAAGTCTATCACGATAAGTCTCAGGTTGCTTGTTTAAAACCAGAGAGAAAATAACCCTTTCGGTTTCTTTTCAGCACCACTCRCCCTCTCTGGGACGCTCCGTTTGGGGCACCCAGGGTTACTGCTGTGAGTAGGACACTTACAGACACGTTTAGGAGAAGTTTTTGGTCRAGCTGTTCTCCAGACCTTTTAATGGGACGTTTTCTAATGCAGTTACGTAGCTCAGTGGCTAAGCTCTACAGGCAAAGCCTTCCGAAGGCTGAGGCTGCAGTGCCGGGCAGTAGCCTTTCAAGGGTGTTGAAACAGCCTGGGTCCYCAAACTGAAATACTTGAAGTGGATCCGGGACACCTCAATTTGATGGAGGTGCCCCTTACCGCCTGTATTTTCTCCGTGTTTTTCTTCTGCTGCTACATTGCCCCAACTCCRCTGTAGCTCTTTAAAAGCTGAAGCATTTCATCAGAAGTCCACATGTTTGTGGTGAGTAAAGTGATACCTGCAACCTGGAAGCATTTGTTCACAATGCAAGCGTGGCTGTAGACCAGAGCGCCGTGACATAGAAGTCCAGAACAAGAAAATACCTCTGAGGACCCAGGTCGGGTGCCCTTAGGTTCCCATCTCAGCAGACTTCCTGAAAGATGGATGAGCCTAAACGGGGCCCTGGTGACTGCAGGGCAGACACGGCAGCTGCCACCGTGTCGCAAAGCCAAGCCTGAAGCTGCCGAGGATTTGGGGATACTTAGGAACGAGCAATTTAAATACAAATCGTCACCACAGTAAAACGCCATCCTTTGTAGATGACTCAAATATGATTTGTTTGGGTTATTTCTCTATGCCAATAGTCTCCCAAGCAGCATTTAGAAATGTTCTGCTCTGGATCGGCGCGTTCTGCTGGCTGCGCAGCCCCACGCGGAGCCGAGGGGAGGCAGAACCGAGCGCGGGCGCTGCAGCTCACGCCGTGGCGCTTGTCCCTGCACCGAGCGCTTTTAAGAGGCTCACCATAGTTTAACTTTCTGGGACAGGGTAGCTAAGCTGTTTGCTATTAATGCTAAGCCATTTAGCATCAGCATGTTTTAATTCCAACTGCTGTTGCCAGAAGGAACGGGAGAAGCCGTGTAGGTCAGTGAGGTCCCCTGGGGAGCGCYGGCAAGAGGCGTTCCGTGAATGAGAGCTGCTCTGGGCACGGACACTGACGTGCAGCCGCCTGCTCCATGGCTCCCGGTGCTGAGAGGTGGAAACGGGCACAGGCTTCATGGAGAAACCCCTCACCACGAAATCACAGAATGRTTGAGKTTGGAAGGGACCTCCAGAGATCATCCAGTCCCACCCCCTGCTCCAGCAGGGACACCCAGAGCACGGGGCAYAGGGCGGCATCCAGGCGGGTTTGGAGACCTCCAGAGAAGGAGACTCCACAGCCTCCCTGGGCAGCCTGTTCCAAAATTATCYGATCATAAATGTTTGTTTAAACATGCTGGTAATGATGGAGAAGTTCTGAGGAAGTCTTCTGTTCCTGTTTTGGTAGTACATCACCTTCCAAACTCAAGGAAAAGCAAAGGATGGATCCAAAATGCCTTTCCGATTCAAAATGGACTTAATCAGGAATACTGGCAGAAAGTAAAATGAAAGGCTGAAATGCTTGGCTTTAGGAATATTCTGTGGTGGCAAAACAGGTATGTGTGGAGTGGAAGGCTGGTTTTTAATGACCACAGTCTTGAAGGTCATGATGAGTTTGCAGCCTCACCGGATTGTGGCTCAGACCTCAAAGATCCCGTGATTCATGAGGCACTTTCTTTATCCCAGTACTCCCTGCCTATCCATAGCACGGGGAAGTGGGACAAATAATTTGCATCTTGGTTTCAGCCAAGAAACATTCTAAACATTCTTAAGAACCTTTACTCTGACTAAAAAAAAAAACTAACAAACAAAAAAATATATTTTTTTTCAGTCTCCAAATGTCAAGATTTTTTTCCTTTCCTTTTTCCCCATCAGATGGATGAAACAGGATAGCCAAAATTCCAAGTGTTTTGTTCATTTTCTTCTCGCAATAGTGCACGTGTGAATCCTGTTGCAAATAAAGAGGAACCCTTTTCTTGCCCAAGGAAGTTCAAGACTTGGTGTCTCTGTGCTGCACCTGAATTTCAAGCTGTGCTGCTTTCCTGTCTCCATCACCACATTGCCTGGGCAATATGTATGGTTAGTGACTGTTCAGTGACTGCTGAACACAACAGCACCAAAGGGGTGCATCCCTACCTGCACTTGGCTTCTCCGAAACACCGGACAAAGGAATTTCAAGGGAAAAATCACGGTGATCTCTTCTCTGCAGCCTGATAGAATGGAAATCAGAGTCAGTTAACGCACTATGGGCGTGAAGACTTAGTAGTGTGAAAATCCTGTCAAGAGCTGCAGATATGGATGACAAATCCCTACCAGTGGAAAAAAAATAGCCAGTTTTGAGCTTTCGGGAGCTCGTGTCTTCATTGCTGTCATCACTGTTGCACTATTCCAAAATAATTCCCAGGAAATTAAGTTTGTTTGAACTTAGGAATATGTTGGGACCAGCATCTTTATCCCTTTGTCACCTCCATTTGAGAGGTCCAAATGCACGCATCCAGCAAAAGCTGAGGGGCCGCCAAGCCCTTTCCCTGCAGCAATCCCACTTCATCRGAGGGGTCTCCAGGTTTTGTGACGTAGAAACTTGGAATTATAACAATGAGGACTTCTCTCCCTAAAAGCTCTCCCTAAAGATCAAGGCTGAAATAGATTAGTGGACAGATCCCCTGATCCTTTTTAATGGCTAAATGTTGCCAGATTGGATTTAACTTCATATAAGACATGTTTTAGTTGAACCTATTGATTGAAGTATTTATTATTCAAGCAAGAATCTTTATGATGAAACTTAAACCTTCTGAAACTCACAAATATTTCTGAGGAAATGAGAAGCGAATTTGGAGCAGACTTCATATTATCTACATTTGGAGCAGGTATTTGTATTATCAGACTTCATAGGAAATACATGAAGCCTGCATCTCACTTTGCTAGCAAAGTTCTTGAGACAATATAGAGAATCAGTTAGATGCCTTTCAAAAGGATATAAAATTTCCAAGAGGAATGAGCCAGATGACCTTTTCTTAATTTTAGAAATGTCTCTGATCCATTTTTCTTTTAGCTGTTAACTCTAGAACTGCAACATTATTTTTGTGTTATTATATTTTCTTTAATTATGTCTTTTCTTTCATGAGACAGGCAGTAAGATTTCCCATTGTGTCAGGGACTTAACATTCCCAGTGCTGAAACCCTGTGCAGCTGAAGGTAAAACCCAACTTGAAAAAATCAGATTGAAAAGTTGCCAGACAACGTAAGGCAATTTGAGTGGCGTATTGCAGCAAGAAGTAAAATCTACCTTTGCAAAAAAATGAAAATTTTGTTTATTCTGCTGATGGAAAAAATATATTTTTGTAGTTACTTAGGAGAGAGCTGCTGAAGGTGCCTGACACGGTCGCTATTTCACTGCATCCCCGATGGAGAGCCCGGGAATGCTGCAGAGAGGCCCCTCTCCCCTGCAGCTGCAGAAGGAGCCCTGAGGARCGTTGGCTGCTTGGCAGAACTGCCAGGAGATGCAGAATTATCTGAGGAAAGGGAGAGATCTCTCGGGAGACGTTTGTGCCRTTAGTAAGAGCGCATAGTAAGAGCAAGAGGATGGGCGCATAAACACGTGCCTCGGTGGGGCTGTATTCCCAGTGACTGCAGGATTCCCCGGCAGATCTGATTCCTGGCGTTCCTACCTCTGGCAGCATTTGCCCGGCAGYTCCATCGGGCAAAGGCAGCCTAAGGGACAACTGGCCAGAGACCTGCGCACTAAACCTTGGCACCTACATCGAAGCACCGTTGGCCATTCGCAGGGAAAAGCCACTGTTCTCAGCAATAATGAAATGAACTTTTCTTAGAGGAGAGAGGCAGTGTGTGCCCTCTGTTCAGACACAGACATATCCGTACCGACACAGACATATCCATACCCGCGATTTAAGCTGATCTCTCAGGTCAGCATCAGTATCTGCCTCAGGATGGCAAATGTGTGGTGCCCTGTGCCGCAGCGGGGGAGAAAGTTGTCAGGCTCCCTAGTTCCAGCACCACGTTGGGCCCAAAGGAGGGTTTTTGAGTAGAGGGTGTTCCTCAGCCACAGAATGGAAGAGGCTCAGATGCAAAAAATGTACAACATTTTGAGCAATGTTCAATGTACAATGTTTGACTGTGGTAGCGTAGAGGAAAACAGTGAAGAGCAAGCGGTGCCGTCTCCATCGGGTGTCCGTCTGCCACCAGGAATGGTCTCCCAGCAGCTGAGACCGGCTCTCTGAAAATCCACTGCCCAAAAACCAACAGGAAAGAAAGTGGCCCCTCTACAAGCTGAACGACCTGCCTGGTCAGAACCTGCCTTTAGATGAGATTCCTGCCTTGGGGAGAGATTTCCCACCCTTCACTGTAGGAAAGAGGCAGAAAGACGCTGTGACAGCACCTTTTCTCTGCAAGCCCTCCTTGCGGAGAACCCGCAGACATGATTTCTTGCCAAAATGATGATCTCAGAGCACACACCGGAGCTGTGCAGATAATGAACCCTTGATGCTGCAACCTGTGGTACCCAGGAAGCTGAGCATGGAAGCAAAACGGCGGCTGGGACAAGTATCCAAGAACACTACAGCTGGCAACGGGCCTGCTTCTCTTACCAGTAACTGCTCTCTGCGTGCAGTGGGGCACACCAGGACATGCTCCTCATCCTCGCCATGAAGAGAAGGAGCAGCCATATCCCCCAAACGCACCCACCCGTCAGATCGGGTCCCTCTCTTTGGGAAGCGCATCCTTCCTTGCGGCTCCAAGGCAGCGTGATCCAGAGCCAGCAAGGAGCTTGCTGTGTTTGCAGGCACATTAAAGCCCAGCAGCTCRTACATTATGGTAAAATTTGTGCCTTACACTGGAAGGAAAGATTCCTAGTTCCACTGCATTTCTTTCCGGAGAGCACTGGGCTATCCTGAGATATCCAGGATATCCAAGACACCTCTTGGTGCAGTTTCACCATCAGAAAACTGATGCACTTGCAGACTGGCCTTTATTTCCATGTGGGCCAGGTCTGTGGTCACTGGTGCCACGGAAGCAGCAGCCGTGGGCAGGGGCAGCTGCGGAGCAGGGCTGCTTGGACAGTAAAAACTTAACCAGCTTAGACCGTAGAAAGCACATTGCTCAGACTTTTCTCTTTTCCTTAAGGAAATGAGCTTTAAGGGAGGATGAACTTACTRCTTATAGACAATGTGTAAAGAGTGATTTCATCTGAGAATTGATCTCAAACTAGGCCCACATTGTTATCCAAAACTAAACAACATCTTATCCCACGGGTTTAGTAGCATGCTGCTGCAACCATCCCGTGCTGGAGATACAACCCCAGAAAGCTTTGGAGGGAGATACCAATACATTTTATCAGAACAATTTTAGACTATAAATGTTAGGCACAGTGTTTCCCAGTGTAGTCTCACCTGAGACTCTTTCCATTGACCATGGTCATTAAGCCCAGTGACTACAGCAGATCCTAGCAGCTGTGACTCCTGCCAACTCGGAGGAGAAGCTGGGAGGAGAAAGGAGGATGAGAAAGGATAAGATTGGAGGGTTTTTTTATTTGTTTGTTTTTTCTCCTTAAAACACTCACCTACCACCCACCCAGCATGGCGCCAGACCCAGTGATTCTTCAGGGCAGGATTGGTCCCACTTCATCTAATTTCACAGATTCACAGMATCACAGGATGKYTGAGGTYGGAAGGGACCTCCAGAGATCATCYAGTCCAACCTCCTGCTCCAGCAGGGACACCCAGAGCACGGGGCACAGGGCGGCATCCAGGCGGGTTTGGAGACCTCCAGAGAAGGAGACTCCACAGCCTCCCTGGNGCAGGGACACCCAGAGCACGGGGCACAGGGCGGCATCCAGGCGGGTTTGGAGACCTCCAGAGAAGGAGACTCCACAGCCTCCCTGGGCAGCCTGTGCCAGGGCTCTGTCACCCTCACAGGGAAGAAGTTCCTCCTCACCTGGAGATGCAACTGCCTGTGTTGCAACTTGTACACATTGCCCCTTGTCCTGTTTGGTCCCATCCTCCCTACATTCTCCCCTCAGGTATTTAKATATATTGATCAGATCCCCTGTCAGCCTTCTCTTCTCCAGGCTGAACAGGCCCAGCTCGCTTAGTCTTTCCTCATATGATAAATGCTCCAGTCCCTTAATCATCTTAGTTGCCCTCCGCTGGACCCTCTCCAGAAGCTCCATATCCCTCTTGTCCTGGGGATCCCAGAACTGCCCCCARTACTCCAGGTGYGGCCTCACCAGAGCTGAGCAGAGGGGCAGGATCCCCTCCGTCACCCTCCCTAAAACTCAAGGCATTGTCAGCGGCTGCCTGCAAACGGAGGTACCACCTGCTCGTCAAGATGAACCATGGCAACGAGACAGCAGAAAGCCGTCCCTTGGGGATCTGAACATTTCAGAATTGTACATGTGCAGTAAGATTTAAAAAAGCCTAGTTCGTTATGCATTTGAGTAGCTCCTTTGGTGAAGAACTTGGCTTTTGCTGCTCAGGAAGACTGGCAGCCACTGGTGAGCCGGGTAGGACGGCGAGGTCGCGCCGCTGTGCCAGGCTGCCTAGGGGCACACGCGGTCCAGGCCTCGAGGCGGACACCCAGAGCCTCTGCCTGCCGCCTGCTACGCCCTGCACTGCCAAATGCTTCCTCCCTTCGAGCACGGTCGTGGTAAAATTACAGCTAGGGCTTGGAGGGCATTTCCGTATTGCAGCGGAACCCCCTAAGGGACCTGGTTTAGACGGGTCGAGTCTTACTTAGCAACATGCAGAAAATCTGCAGCCCTTCTCACCTGASATCCAAAGGCAGTGTGAGAAATTGCCTTGGAAAGTACAGTGCTAGAGGGAAAGATGCAATATGAATATCTTTTTTTTCCTTCTTTATAAACATKATCATAGAGTGTCTTCCGAAGTTGATGTCCTCATTGCAGCTCCTTGGGAGAATAATATTGGAAAACAAATCAAGGCCACAAACCAACAAGGCTTGCATGTTGCCTTTCACAGGAGAGAGAAGCGGCTGCTCCACAAAAGTAAAGTGAACCCAGCTGCCCACAAATACCAAGTGGGGCAAGCACGGATGGTAAACGGGGGTACCCCAGGCAGCACACAGGGTTCAGGTGATACCCACAGGCACTGTTAGCGGCAYGGGAGCAAGAAAAGCTGCTTGGAGAGTGGCAGAGGACCCATCATCCATCCACACATGGTCCCCTGTCCCTAGGGAAAGCGCCTTTCTGAAGAGAGCCCGTTAGAGGCTGCTTTGTGAACCCTGGCTAGTTTATAATTCACTGTCATTACTCTGTGCATTGCTGTCATTCGCACTTCCCCRAGAACGGCCTGTGAGGCGGTTGCTGCTGCCTGCGAGGAGCTGAGGAGCAGCCCTTGAAGCGCTGGGCCAGCAGGCAATGCATCTCTCAGAAGCCCTGGTCTCCCTGGGTTTTAGGGAGCC
Source organism: Nothoprocta perdicaria (assembly GCF_003342845.1). NCBI lineage: Eukaryota > Metazoa > Chordata > Aves > Tinamiformes > Tinamidae > Nothoprocta > Nothoprocta perdicaria. The sequence goes on along the minus strand of NW_020455910.1, from coordinate 3,251,025 downwards.
TTACAGCGTTTTATTGAATGCCAAAGAGAGACAAAGACTCAAATAAATCTCAGTATTGCAAAAAAAGCTCATTAGAAATCTTGCAGACATGTATTGAATAGGCTCTGGGCCGGGATCTGTGGCCCAGTGCAGCGTTGAGCATGAAAGCCCCTGTGCTGGTGCCTGCCCAAACCCGCCCTCCAGAGCCTGAGGAGACCCAGGAGGCAGGAGCCGGCGGTGTCGCGGAGCAGCAGGGCCGGGGCCTCTGCACAGGGCCGTGGGCAGCGCGGGGCTACCCGGGGGCTACCCAGGCTCGAGCCGGACGGGCCACGAGCGTCAGTGACCGCCCCAACAGCAGCACTTGTTTTCCCACTTGGAATTTCATAGAACTGGGTGGCTCTGATCCCCAAATGCCTTTCATAATGGAAATTCAATCCAAAATGTTTTTTAGGTGTTAGTGATAACTTWAAAAAAAAATCATAAGAACATTTGAATCTTCTCTTGTGAAGGAGCTTAAAACTCCACAGTTTGGGATGTTACAGATATTTTTCACAAAGATGCAGATGAATGCCCAAGAGTTAATGGGATTAAGATTTTTTTTTGGAAATTCTAGGAAAGCTCTCAGATTCATCAAGGGCACTGCTTCTGTTCCTTTCATCCTCACATCTGTGCACCTACTAGCACTTGCTGCATGTCATTTTGATGAAGTAATTTTTCTGAGCCTTATCTGTATATTWAAAAAAATGCAAACTATTATAAACATTTTTATTCACATCAAAAGCATGTTTATTTTGCAAGTATTTGGGGTTGCTTCCTGCTCAGGGCTCAAGGCTGAACGATAAGGGTTGAGGGGGATCTAGCCCTGCTGTTCCGCCTGCAGACACCACCAGTGTTCCCGTCTCTGTGCGGTGGTGCCAGACCTACAGTGTGAACACCGTGAACTCACACGGAAAGCCAGATTCCTCCCCATTCTGGCCAAGGAAGCCGGAGGGAGCCGCCACAGCCGTTTCTGCTGCTGCTCTGCCATGTTTGTGAGGGTGACAGAGCAGTGGAACAGACTGCCAGGGAGGCTGTGGAGTCTCCTTCTCTGGAGGTCTCCAAACCCGCCTGGATGCCGCCCTGTGCCCCGTGCTCTGGGTGTCCCTGCTGGAGCAGAGGGTTGGACTGGATGATCTCTAGAGGTCCCTTCCAACCTTGAATATTCTGTGATTTTGTGATTCTGTTTGTGCCTGCGTCCTGCCCCACCTCGCATGCTCCTCACCGGAGACAAGAGGCGGCCGGGGCAGGGACAGGAGCACAGCACAGGGTGCAGCAGCCCCGGMCGGGTCCCGCTCCGCCTGGTGAAACACGGAGCCCGAGCGCGGCCTGGTCCGCACCGCGCGGGCCAGGAGCCGCACCGTGATGCTGCCACCTTGGCGAGGGACACGCACGGGAGAGGATGACCCCTCACCAGCAGCGCACTGCAGCTTGYGGATAGATCCTCATCCAAACTGGCACAAGTGAGGGAAACAGAAAGTTTCGGCTGGTTTTGAGACGAAGCTTGCTCAGACTATGACAGAATGGGCTGACGTGACTGCTGGGACCTTGTGTGAGCGCAACAGAACAGCAGGCCGGGGCTCGCTCCGCTCTCCCACTGGCCCCTCTGCGCTGTCCRCACATCCTGGTGTAAGCGTGGCAGCATGCAGCCCAATAACTGGCTTCCCACAGCTAACCAAGTGACACAGTAGTACCTCGACACCCCTCAAAAGCTTAAATGCAGGCTCTCAGGCTGTTCCTTCCTACTGCCATAGCATCAGCTCCCTGACACTGGGGTCTCCAGCTGTCCTCATCCCTGTGGGACTCACACAGGGTAGGAGAAGGGGCCGGTCCTTGCCCAGGATCTCCCGACCCACGTAGCCCCGAGGCAGCGTGATGGTGCTGCAGGACACCCACAGCATCGCCAGCGACGTAAAGACTGAGTAATCCTCCAAGGTAATTACAGGGTTATTTTTGCCCTCTAAAATAAAACGCTACCTCSTAATTAAAAATAAAGAGAATGGCAATTCTAATTACCGGGCTTTAATTAGGTTGACAGGTGTGTACACGGTGCTGCAAGGACTATTCTTATTCCCTGCTCTCGGTCTCCATCCCCAGCTCCCATGAGCCCGAAGCGCCTCGCTGCTGCTGCTGTGGCCGTGGCAAAGATGGAGCRGAGTCTGCTCGGGCCTGCACCACTCCACTCCTCGGGCTGATGCTCCTCGGGAGCAGTGCCAGCCAGGGACCTTCCCCGTCCCCATGCGCAGGCACCAGCAGCTCTGCTGGGCTGGAAAGCAAAGTGCCATTAAAGCCTGGAGGGCTGCTGTGTTACCCAGGGCCRTGGTAAAGATGGGCTCCCAGCCCAGTGAGTGGATCGTAGCCTCAAGAAAGACCAGTTTCCCACTGGACACTGYGTCTGGAGAGCGAGTCAAACACCGAGCCTGGCACTTTCTACCTAACGCTCAAATTTGTGGAGTATTTGGATGATAAAGAGTTGAAATCCCGCTCCCGGTGAAGTCAAACTCTYCCACTGAATCTAAGGACAAGGCTTTCATCTCTGAATAAACCTCACCAAATACCATGCAAGTCTCAGGAATAAGCCCTGGAAACAACCCTCAAACTTTGATGCCTGCTAGAAACCAGTCTGAGAGCTGGTGCCTAACACTTGATCTTCAGAAGCCTTAGCAGCTCACACAWTGCGAATTTAACATCAGAAGCATAAATTAAACAGCGTTTCATCTGCTCACATATTAATGGAAGATAATCATAGCCTGGTATCTCTTCATGCTTAAAATATTGTAGCAAATATATTTCATTGTTCTTTCTGGTTTTCACCTAGCAGCCTTGTAACCCAGGGCTTCTGGAGAAGGGCTAAATACGACCCATATCAAAGACTGATTATGATTAAGCACCCACMTACAGGCAGCTTCTGCTGCAGGTAGGAGGTTTCCAAAGTCTCTCTGAGTTCAAGAATACCTGTAAGTTTTCCTCACATTAAAACTTTGATAAAGTGATTGCAGTAAAATCTCTAGCCTTGGAACTAAAAGACAAAAGCACCTCCGTGCTGCTGGTAAAATAAAATGTTGAAGAAATATCACATTATTCCTTTTTTTTCCCCCTTTTTATCTCTAACACAGAGCAGCTTTGTTTGGTTTAGCATATTGCAGTTGTTGGATGCTGCACACCATCCTCTCCACGCAGAAACAGCCAGTCTGGCTCTGAACTCGCCTTCCCCAGGAAAAGCACAGGGAGTTGAGTCAACTCTCCTCCTGGGCACCTCTTCTTCCCGGGGGCTAAGAGGTGTGAGAAATCTCTGCCCTCTCTTTTCAAAGAAAAAGCCTTGGGGATTGCTGCTAGCACCATAGCGCCTAGAGGCCTCAGCACTAAGCAGTTAGATCCAAGGAAATACAGAATAATTTAGGTCAGTAGCAACCTCTGCAGGTCATCCAGTTAAAGCAGGAACAACTTTAAAGTTAGACCAGGTTGTTCAAGGCCTTGTCCAGTCAAGTTTTGATTGCCTCCTAAGATGGAGATATCACCTCCCTGGGCAGCCTGTCCCAGTGTTCGGCCAATCTCACTGTGAGCAATTTTTTCCCTTGTACCAAATCAGAATTTATCTTGYGGATATTTGTGTTTGTTGCCTCTTCTCCTTTCTCCATGTAATTCTGAGAGGAGCCTGTCTCCATCTTCTCAATATCCTCCCAGGAGGTAGTTATAGGTGACACTAAGTTACTGCCTTGGCCTTCTCTTCTCCAAGCTGAACAACGGCTCTTAGAGCCTCTCCTCATGTGTCCTGTTCTCCAGCCCCATAATCACATTTGTGGCCACCACTAGACTGACTCTTTTCCATCCACTTCTTTCTTGCTCTGAAGGCCTAAACACTGGACAGTTTTCCAGGTGCAGCTTCACAAATGCTGAAGCTATCTTGCATATATAGCATCCCACCAGTAATCTAAGGACTCTTTTGCAAGCTTTACTTCTTCTTTTCCTTTGCAAGATAAGATTTTGCCCAAGCTGAAGAGGTGACACACCGGGAAAGACCTGCACAGCACCAGTGCTAGCACCACCTTGAGCTCAGGAAATGTCAACAGGGCTAGAGGGAGGAACTGGATAACCCTGTCAGGCTATCAGCAATGAGCAGGGTAGCCCAAATAACCCTTGCCCCTGTGCAACCATCCTGTCATGCTTGAAGACGTTTAACATATYGTCCAAGGAGGATTGTGGGGTGGCTGACTAGGGCTGGTTGCTAGCAGGAGAGATGAAGCTGCAGCCTTGGGCAGAAGGAGAGGCAAAGGAYAACACAATAGCCAGGAATACAGTTGTTTACCTTCTCTATCACACTCCCTCCCTCAGGGTATACACATGTATGCCCCTCCATCTGTATGGCCACCTCTACAATTCACCTCTCCATTTCTTCCCCATGATCTGGCCCCAGAGGAGTCAGCACGAGCAGTAAAAGCCGGAGCAGGCCCTGTGTCACCCTGGCAGTGCTGTTCGCACGCCTGCCATTGTGCTTGAGGCACGGGGTGTGAAGGACTCACGTCAGCAAGCGATCGCAACACAGGAGGAAGATGACAGACTTCAGAGCACGTTGGGGAAGGCAGGAGAGAGGTGAAAATGGGCCTTCCATAAGCACCTCAGTCTAAGCAGCCAACAGATTGTGAATTTGCTTAGAAGTGTCTGTTGGTCCCTTTTACATGCACAGTTGGGTGCCTTCCACCAGTTTCACATGAACAAACCATGCCAGAAGCCTCCTCAGTTGAAGCAGGCTCCCCTGTCCTCCGGGGTTACCAAGCCCACCGATGCCTCAGGGCGAACAGGGCAATCCTGATTCCTGAGGACGTGCTGAGGACGTGTGGCGCAGCTCCTGTCGGAGGGAAGCGCCTGGCTGGCACAGGGCCCTGCCGAGGTGAGTCTGAAGCTGTCAAGCCAGGGGCAAGGAGCGCAGAGCGGTGACAGGCGCCAGCAGGACCGGGCACCCAGTGCCTGTTTGCGATAACACGCCGAAAAGAGCAGCCCGGGCAGTGGGCGGGAAGTGAGGACTGCCACGCTGCACTTGAAGGTGACCTGAGCGTCAGCCCTCCTCGCTGCGGTCCCGTGTCCCGTCCAGCGGGCTCGTGTTTCCCTCGCTCCTCTGATGTTCCTCTGGAGCTGGAGSCGGTCGGCACGGCCGGCCGGGAGCAGCGGGGCCTGCGAGCGGTGAGCGGGCAGGCCGAGGTGCTCGGGCCGTGCGGGGCTGYGTCTGCCGCCCCAGAGACACCAAGGGTGCTGAAAACCAGGCAGTGCTGCAGCCACCTGCAAGCTCTGCAGGAGCAGGAAGCACCTCGGAGAAAGGTGCCATGTACCAGCCCCAACAGGGCGCTTGTGGTGCTCCTGCCCCGAGGGCCCGCCGTCACCACAGCAGTCACCGCTGTCACCACCACGGTCACTGCCATCACCACCGCGGTCACCACCGTCTCCGCCACCGTCACCACTGCCACCACCGCGGTCACCACCGTCTCCACCACAGTCACCACTGTCACCACCAGGCACCAGCTCCAAGGATCAGCCCATCCTGACAGACCCCTGGCTCGTGTCCCACTGTGCAGCTCTTCCCTCCTCTGCTCCACGTCTTTTTCCACTGTCCCTCCCATTCCCTTCCCAGCACACCCCCCTGCCAGGCTCTGATGCTCTCGATGGATTTGCTGYTTGGAAGGAACACTTGACTCGGCAGTGATGAACCAGGAACACTTTGACCTGGCTCCATCCCACGATTCAGGAAGCAGAACTATGTTATCTGAGCCAGCTTTCATCTCCCTTTGGGTTAATCCACGCTAATTGATTGAGCAAAGTTCATCCACRGCTAGAGAGAAGAGTGGCAGTGCATCTCTGGCTACAGAGAGGACATATAATTTATCAGCTTTCAGATAGTCATTAGTATCCTTTCTAAAATAGCAAGTCACGTGCCAGAGGGTAACAAGAAATCGTCTAAACTGTGACAGAGAGCAGCAGCATGACAACTAAGCATCATCTAAGAGTAGTCTCAGACTTGTGCCAAGAATGGGCTTTACCTTCACATGCAAGATGCCAGAGCATCCATCAGATTTGTTAGTCATGTTCTGTCCCCGCAAAATGGTCCCTGTCACATGAGGACCTTGAGCCCCTCTTCCTTGCTCTTGTGCCACGCCGAGGCCCCTTTGTGCGCCTGCATTTAGCATTTGCGCCCCAGATGGGCAGCAGCCTTCTCACTCGTCCTTCCCTTGGTGGGCAGGAGGATTTCGCAGAGAGCACGAGCACCAAGACGTGCATTTTCAGCCGGGCCTGGAGGGAGGCCTCAGGAAACCCTTACCCGAAGGAGCCCAGCACCGTCCCGCTCCGTGTGCGGGTGGAGGGCCAAGGGGCAGAGCTGGGGAGCACGGGGTCCGTGGCTGCGGGTCCCCACCTGCATGCCGGAGAAGGAAGTGGCGGCTTTTGTCAGGCCAGAAGGGGAAATCCAGCCAGATTTCTGCTTTGTCAGCGCCTGGGTGTGTGAGAGGGCCGCATGACCCTGGTGTAACGGGGCTCGTGCCTGCTGGGAAAGTTAAAAATTGAACGGGGGTTAATTAGTCATTGGCCAGGAGCTGGCCATTAAAGGCGTGAACTGGATGGTCCCCCAGCACCTTCACAGTTAGAGACTCAGCTGCTTAGGGGGTGCAGGGCTCTGCCTTGATCTTGTGGCTCGGGCACCTCCAGCCTGCAGCAGGGCACTAACAGCAGGGCAGGCAGCAGAGGGTCCCACCGGCAACCCGGCTCGTGCGAAACACCAGAGGGAAATCTGCACTGGCACAACGTGAGCTCCAGGACAAGCTCAGCCAGAGCTCAGCTGACCTGAACGGTCAGTCAAGCTTTAAAGAAGCAGGGACCAGCAGCAAAATCTGGGCATCAACAAGATGTTTCCAAAAGCATATGTGTTTTTTTTTGAGATCCTGACTTCTGGTTCAAGTTCACCTTGTAATTTATAAGTCTGCTTTTCAAAGAAGAGGGCAGTATTTTCTTTCAGGCAGAGCGGAGCAGCTTCGYACTCTACACCAGGCTTTGTACAAACACGGGCAAGTTTCCCGTGACCTGTGTTTCGAAAGGGCTGCCCTCACTCCTGGCCTGCAGTGGGTGCCAGCACTTCTGAATATATGTTGCTGCCCTGTTCATATCTCTGCTCTTAAGAGTTTGAATCTGAAACTTCAGTTAGGCCACATAAATTGTGCAAGAGCAGATTGCTATGGCAAAGCCCATAAAAATGCAGGCAGCGTTAATTGGCCTATAAAGCTCCTGAGCCAACCTGCCGTAAACTGTGTCATGGGGGCATAATTCTCCATTTAGCTCTCTGGGAAACTGCCCAGTTTTCATTCTCGTCTATATTTTTTACTGAATTCTAGAGAAACATTTTGAATCCTTGCTTGTTTTTAGAGCAGCTAACACCTAGGACTATCTGGCTGGGATATCTAGGTGCCGTTGCCCTGTGCATCAAGCACTCCAGTCTCAGCGCAATGTGCCAGGAATTACGTACGTGAAGAATCCTGCAGGAGTCAATATAAGGGATGTGCACGATGCAACACTCAGAGCAGACTCCATGAAGGAGGAGCCATCAAGTGGCTAATATTGTTCATCACGAGCTGGTTGCTGAAAGGACTGAAGTGGTGAGGCACAGTTCAGGTGATCAATTCCCACTTCATGCAACTCTTTGCTATGCAGGGGTTTTAACTGCAAACATTTTAGCTTGCTGCAATGAGTATCTCACTCTTATTTATCGGAATTTGTGAGGCAATTCAGGAAAGGACAAAAAAAAGGGAAAAAGGTCTTCCTGATCTTCCTACTATTGCAAGGAAATGATGACAAAGCAAGAGATACTTGTGGCAAAAAAAAATAGAGCCTGCCTAGCAAAACAGTGATCCTATTACCTCATCAGCATGGCACAAGAGGAGAAATTATAAATAGCAGCAGTGGTAATGCCTGGGAGTTGCTGCAATGCCTGGGAGTTGCTGCCTGGYGCTCTTGCTTCTGGCCACTTCTTTCTGGCTGTAGTTCAAAGTGATGTAAAAGGGTAGGATAGTAGTAGTTAAACTCAAAATACCCATTAACTCACTGATCCCATGCAGGGTAAATGTTGAGTCATACACCAAGGGTGCAAGAGGACTTGATCCTAGTCAGAAGAGCAGTGGGGAACAAGGCTCTTTTCTCAGTGCACAGATCTTGGTGCAAACAGCTGAAAGACACCAGGGGACATGCTGGGAAACGGAGAAGGGAATTGTTTTTAGTTGGTTATCCTGATACGTTAGCCAATAGGGTATAAAGCAACCTTGGATATGATTAGCYCTGTTCACAGTAGGAAGAAATTAGTACGATATTGGAACACCAATTAGTAAAATGGTGCTACTCTTTAATACAATGTTGGAATAAAGACAGGTAGAAGAAGAGGTCCCAGTCACTATGGGCCAGCTGGCCCCCTGAGGTTGAACAGGAGGTAAAATTTATTAATTTCTGATGGAAGGATTTGATTAACAATATATTTTTGGAGAACAACGAAGGAAAAAGTCTGTGTGCCATCCTGTTGCTTGTAGTTTTTAGGAGATGCTTTTTAGACAAGTATGTGAGCATTCAATTGCGTGAGCGTGGAGGTATGGGGCAGACACAGACCCAGATCCAACCTGGAATTTGGGAGTGGCTGCAATGGCCTTTCATTCTCCTCTAGGTTTCAGACCAGCAGACATCACTGAGTGCATGTGCAGTAGATGAAACTCAACCAATGGCTCAGCTCATGGACAACAACTTAGACACTCAGGTAGCGTGTTTCATGGTTCTTCAGGGTCAGGTCAAGCTCAGTTGGTGGGTAGGAACTTATAAGTTCATTGACTGCTTCAAATTTACTGTCCCAACACTAAGATCTATATTTAGCTAAGATCCCACTACCTCTTCCATAAGCAAGGGCTTCCTATAAGGAAGTTGTTGGCTCAAGGCATAAGGTCCTCATCCATGAGGTCACTTGCTGATGCAGTGAGAAGAGCTAAGCAGATCTCCTCCAGGCCACTAAAGGTTTGTCCATACTGAGCTGCCGGGTATCCCAGAAGGACCCCAACAGTGTCACCCAGCCTGCAGCAGGCTTGGGGCCTGAGCCCTGGCCGATCACCTGCCACTCAAGAGAAAATAGGTAACTGGCCAAAAATATAGGGCAACTTTATTTCCAGCACATGTCTTTGCTGACGGTTTTGTTGTGATACCTGCTGGTGTTCTGCACAGAAACCATCTTGGTGCAGTAACGTGGAGGCTCCACTAGCACCACAAACAGTGTGCGCTCCATCCTCTGCATGGGAGACGGGATATTCCGCACCAAATGGAAGACAGTGCTCGGATGGATCCAAGTCCGAGACCGGTCTTCAGATTGCTCAGATCTCTCTGTCTCCAGCGCCGACCTCCTCAGTGACTGAGGAAGAAACTCTGCAGAAATCCCACCTTCATTTCACCACCTGCAAAATGTGGCTCTCCACATGACCTTCTGCCTAGAAATACTGCGATGACAGCTAGGAAATGTTCAAAAAAACCATACTGTGACTCAAAACCTCCGCTGCTTCCTGGTGCAGGGCCGGGGCACGGGCAGCCAGCCTGGGCTACGAGGCTCTGAGAGGCAGTTTCACACCGAGCGGCCACGTCCCAGCCACAAACCTTGTGCCAGGAAAGTCGGGTAGTGACCGAGAGGCTCTGAACAACCCGAGCGAACACTGGAGATCTGTCAGGAAGCCAAGGGAGAGACAATCCAATAAAGAAATTATGTAAAAAAAAAAAAAAAAAAAAAAAAACCCCAAACCAAAGAACAAGTGCAACTCACCCAACAGGAAACTCTCGGGTGGGGCTTTTTTCTGGCCATCTCCCAAAGGGGAAAGGAAGGGTGAAGAGAAGCGCTCTGCAGCGTGGGCAGCCCGTGGGCTGCAGAGCGCCCTGCTGTCACCAGCCCTGGTGGCAGCGAGCGGAGCGAGGGGCTCAYGCACAGACGCAGTTTCCCCCCAGCAGAACCTCTCCCCGTCGCCTTGYGGCTGGCGCAGACTTTCTGCAGGACACCCAGAGGGGCTCTGAGCTGGCCCCAAAGTGCATCCTGCATCACAGACCYGTTGCCTTAGCTGGCTCTCCCCTGTGTGTCTCCAGGGCATCTCTCCTCCACGGTGGTTTGGTTCCCCTCGGAGCAAGTGGGGAGCCCCATGGGGAAGGGGTGCAGGGCACTGGACTGCTTTGCCTCGCTCTGCTTAGGGTAACTACGAACCATTTCCTTCGGGGAAGGGAGTTGCCACTGTGTATTCCCACYTTCTGTGGTTTCTCACCACATCACCCTGCTTGCTGATAAACCGATTCGTGTCAGGGCCCAGTTTGCTCCCCAGCAGCTGCAACTCTCAGGCAAATCCTGGCTGTGAAACTGCTGGCGTTCATGGGGGCTCCGAGATAAAAGCAAAGGTGCGAGGAGGCTAGGCAGGAAAATCCGAGAAGTGCTGAGCTGGGTGACAGGCCTGGGTGACAGCTAGTACAGCAGGAAGATAAATCACTTCCCAGGATGAAGAAACACTGAAGGGAAAGCCTTTCATCGAGACGCTCCACTCCCAAATAACCACTGCCTGGTTACAATGACGGGAGGTTTTATCAATGACGAAGCGAAGGTGGGGCAAATGCAAAGAACTGGACAGGGGAGGAGAACTGCCAGAGGTAACGAGCAGCAGCAGAGCTACCTGGAGACTTGTCTCTGTCAGGATACTCATGCCTTACTGGGGTTGGTGCTTTTGGAGCAGAAGAAAAGATTATTTTCACTCAAGAAAGTGAGAATCAAGTCTGTCCAGAAGCTGGTTCTGCTCTCCATTCCGCATTCCTGTAGCCCGAGGCAGATGCAGGAGTAGAGGATCTCTCCTTAGTTTTTACGGAGACTTTTGCAGTGACTTCCATCAAGGTTTCAGGGCTCTGGGATTACACTCTGGCAACACCCCAACTGAGCCACTTTAAGTCAGAACTGACCCACTAAAGGGGGTCATTCCCATCCTTAGGAGCTGCAAAGAGCTCCAGTGGTAACGTGGCTTTGAGGAGGAGCGATTTTGCTTGCAGGAGACGGGGCTGTCGCCGCTCTCCACCACAGACCACGGTGCTCCCACGTGGCGGCCTCGCGCTGCCCTCGCGGCCGGAGCCCTCCCGCCGCTCTGGAAGAGCAGGGCAGCACCGATGCCCTCCGGCTTTGTACTGAGCTCGCACGGCATCGCAACGGTTTGGGAGGATTGTGTTTGCTGCTATTGCGGGTCCTTGGGCACCTGCCAGCGCCAGCACAGCGGTACCTGCTGAGTCCTGCCTGCGCCGTGCACCCCACGGCCAGGAGGACCAGGCCGGACAAGGACAGCGGCAGCACAGATAGAAGGTGCAGCTGGAGGCAGCATCTGCTTGTTCTCGTGGGGAAGAACAGAGCAAGTAGAAACCAGTCTAGAGCCCCGTGCTAGCCAGACACGTGGGGCTATCGAGGCCCTTTTGTTTGCGTAGTATTACGACCTAGCCAAACAAAAGTGTGTGTTTCCAAGGACTCGGCCACTTGAGTCCTCTGAAGCACCTCAGCATCGCTGCTGCTCTCAGCACGGAGGCAGCTGCCGCGAGCGAGACCTGACACCTCATGCAAGGCCCAGGCCCTGCTCCAGCAGCAGCAAATCCCCCCAGGTGAGAAGTGCCACTGCGGGAGCTGCCTCCTGCACCAGCCAGGTACCCCTCAGACACCACCTCCCTCTGCCTTTCCGTAAGGAGAAAGGCTTCTTATTCCCGACACCCCCTGCCTGTTTCTCTGCCAGTGTGCCCAGAACCCCTGAATCAAGTGTGGCAAAAAGCAAAGTCAGTCTCACGTGCACTGGATTTCCTACAAATTCAGCAAGCAGCAGCAGCTGGGCGGAGAGCACAGGACCTGGCCACATCTTTGGCCTATGGTGCTATGGAGGCAGTGAGATGATTCTGCTGGAGTCCAGCGCAGGGCTACAAGGGTGCTCAGGGGCCTGGAACATCTGCCCTGTGAGCAAAGGCTGAGAGAGCTGGGCCTGTTCAGCCTGGAGAAGAGAAGACTGAGGGGAGACCTGATCAGTGTCTATAAATACCTCAAGGGAGGCAGTGAGGAGGAGGGGGCGGCCTCTTTTCAGTGGTGGACAGCAACAGGACTAAACGGCCACAAACTGAGGCACCAGAAGTTCCACAGGAGCTTAAAAAAAAAAATTCTGAACATGGAGGGTGACAGCGCCCTGGCACAGGCTGCCCAGAGAAGTCTCCTTCTCTGGAGATCTTCAAGCCCGCTTGGAGGCCACCCTGTGCCCCGTGCTCTTGGTGACCCTGCGTGTGCAGGGGGTTGGACTGGATGACCTCTAAAGGTCCCTTCCAACCTTAARCATTCCATCATTCTATGCAGTGTTTGGGGGAGCATGGGAGCCCAGTTTTACTAGTTCCACTCAGAAAGTTTCCCAATTCTTTCAAAGAGGAGCAGCTCACACTGTCCAAAGGACAAACCCCTTCAGAGTGTWCATATCGTGACTTATGCTCTTTGTTTTCACAGTAACAGTAATTTTTGATCTTGCTTTACCTCAGTCCGGATTCAGCTGCATCAGTGCTGCAGTTGGGAATCACTGGCTATTTAATAGCTAAATTCATTTTAAGCAGATACATTTTGCACTGCCTGTCCATAGCATTTTGCCCCATCCTAGGGGCTGACTGCTAACTTACGCTGGTTTGAGGGGCTCTCTCTTGTGCAGATAAAGCAACRGGAGGTTTGAGGGAAAGACTGTTTCTCAGTGTAGCGGGGTCTGCAATGGAAGAGCTTGTCCTAGATAAGCTGTGGGTCTAAACGCTTCCTTAGGCTACACACACAGAGCAAAGGGAAGGCCACAGTTGTTTTTAAAGCCCTTGTTTTGAGTTAAGGCCGTAGCCCTGGGCTGGCRTTAATCCCCCTGCTCCGTTTCTCTGGAGCCTTGTGAGCTCCATTGCACAGCCTGGAGCTCACCCTCTGCCCCCGTCTCCTGCAGCAGCTCCTGTGCTGGTCACACCTGATGAGAGCTGCTGGCCCCGGGCCCTGGTGCTGGCGAGGAGCAGAGCCCGGGTGGCACCGCGTCACCCCCAAGGCCCTGGTCCCAGCCAAGGTCACTCGGCTTCCAACTCAGCCACCGGGTTCAGATCAGTGCCCATCTCCTCACACTCACCCTCACCGAGTTCACTGCAAGGCTCTGAAGCTGTAGGGGCAAGACACGACCACAAGGGGTTGGTATTTCTCACTTACAGAGCCATAAGCTCCGAGGGTGAATGCAAAATGGTCCGTGGGACCAGAGACTCAGGCCCCCAGACTTGCTCATCACCCATTAGTCACAATTCCAYTTTAGAAGCAAGAAGCAGAAAGGACTGCAGAGTGAATCCCAGAGCTATTACCATGAGCTTGATTGCACCCTAATGCTGAGGAAAAGGTCCTCAGGATCATCTGGAAGCCCAGATAATTATCTAGAATGCAGAGGTGCAAATGCTGAGAGCTGGGTGAGCATCTTCAGCGCAGAAAATCCTTGACCTATTCCAGTGAGTTGGGGCCACAGCAGCCCCCRGCGCCTTCCACAGGTGCTGCCTCCCACACGGCTCCTCTGCAGGGACAGCYGCGACGGGGCCGGTTCCTCTGCAGCAAACACTGGGCAACAACAGTCTGCTTGGTCCAGCTCCACACCGCCCACGGACGGCACCGAGGAAGTCCTCGTGTTTTCCTAGAAAGGACCACGGGCATTTGGTGTGGCACTCTGTGGAGGTGAATAGCTCATTTGTGGTTCCACGGGCGTTTTGTTATCTGCCCTCGGAGGCTGCCAGGTGACTGAACCAGTTTGACTCCTACACCAGGCGAAGCAGAGGTAGTAGGAGAAAAAGGCTGCTGAGGAAAATCAAGGATACTGGACACAAGAGCAGCCAGGGGAGGGGGAGAAGCCCCCTGCTCTCGACCTGGGCCCTGTGGGTATCACTATGCGCAGGAGTCGGTGTCTTCCTCCCATCAGGTCACTGCTTGGCGCCAGGGCYGCGTCTCTCTTGGCACAACCTCTCTCTTTGCTCCCTCTGCCCACGTTGGACCCTTTCACCCGTCACCTTCTGCTTACCCAGTTCAGACAGAGCAGCTCAACCAAACCATTAGTGCTAGCATGAGAACTATGCCACCAAGGACAGATAGGGGCCATAAGGGGCTCATTAACATTTTTCAGCCCTGGAACAGCCTCCCTGTCCCCAGGCCATGCAGCCCTGCAACCTGCTACTTCTCCTGTGAGCCAATTTAAGCTGCAGACACATTCCAAACTAACTTAAAAAAGCCTGGAAGTGGTGAGCACCACGTGGGCTGGAGAAAGCAGTGAGGACAACAGGAGAAAGCAGGGGAGGGGAACAGTCCTCCCTTCAGTAGCAACAAGATCTGTCCTGCTGCCACTGGGACCCCAGATATCAGTCAGTGCCCTCTGAAGGATGGCCCAGCAGGGCCTTGCTCCCCATCTACTCCAAAAGCCCCAGGTTTGGCCAGGGGTGTTCCCAGCTGCAAAGCAAACGTGCAGCAGGAGCCCCCGGCACCACTACGTGCACCTCAACTTACCTGTTACGATGCTGACTGGGACACCCTTTGTCCCTACAGCTCTTATGGGTCAGTCACCTGGGCAAAGAGCAGGCGACAACAACACAGACCCTTCTCACCAACATACAATAAAGTGGGAAAGGGTCCTCCTGTTCTGGGCGACAGGTAGGAAGSCCTGTAGGATCCCTGTGAACTGACAGGGACACTCCCCTGGCTCCGGTGGTAGAGGTGGGGGGAAATCAGGGTTGCAGTTTGGGCTGGGAAGCCCAGGTTAAGGCAAGCTGGCTGAATCCTTCAAAAGCAGGAGCCAGGGTTTGATTACACAATAAATTGAAATTTAATGTCCTAAACCTGTGTTGAAAGTGATGTGTGCCATGAAGCACGTACTGATGTAAACTCCTCATGATGGAGCACGTTTACTCAAGAACAGGTGATAGCTTAACCTCACACTCACAGCTTTTATGCTGGGTCTGTCATTGTGTGACCAGGCCAGGGTTTCACAGCCTGACACCGTTCTGCCCCATGGCATCAGCTCCCTTCGCATGTAAGGCCTTTGGATCCCCCATTGCACTCCCTGGGCACTTGCTGAATCCAGGCTCTCCCCAGGCTCGGGTCTGACTTCCAGAGCAAGTGCTTGGCCAGCTCCTCCTGCAACCGGTGCAACAGCTTTCGATCACTCCCAAAGAAACAGGCGCTGCCAAAACTGCACGAGAGGAACGTGGCAGGCAGAGCTGCAAGGTCCTGAGCAGAGCACAGAGGCACCTGCAATGAGCTTTGCCAGCAGCTTGACAAGCACTCACTCACATGTAAGAAATCCTCAAAGTGAGGGCCTCCTACGAAGGCCTTAGCCGCCCTAACTCCTCACACAGCACGAGCAGCATCTCCACACTCCTCATGTGCTTTCCTCACCGGGCACCTTCCCACAATAGATCCAGTGGCACCAGGCTGCAGGAGACACGTGCGGTCACAAGCAGAAACACCAACCCCAGCAGGGCCACCCGGCAGCCACTCTGCTCTTCTCTGCCCTCCCTCAGGCCTCCCCTGCCCTCTAAGCCATCCGCATGCTCAGTTTTGGCTTCTCCTTGGCTCACCAGGTGAGCTGGGATAACTGGTTAGGGGCTGCCAGGGCTTGCACTGGAGGACCTGCAGGCTGACACCTCCGAGCCCGCAGCAGCTCAGCACTGCCTTCGAGGACACCGTTAAGAGTGATCCAAAGGCTGCAGGACGAGGATAAAAGTGATTGAATGGCCTCAACTGAGACCTGAGAGGAGTTTAGGGCAAAGCTGCATCCATGGAACAAGAAATCAGTATCATGTCAGCAGAAAAGCTATAAAAGACTCTGCATAAAGAACTCAGCAAAGTTTTGCTTGCAATTTAGTCCTCCAGGTCCTCACAGCAAGCGAGTGAGCTGCAGCTGGTGCCATGAGGATCCATGTGTTTTCCTCTGGCACCAGCCTCTGCAACCATCAGCCCCACTGCAGAGCGAGGCTGCACACCAGGTCCCAGAGCACAGAGCCTGACCCACATCGTGCAGACAGCGAGTGTGTGGCACAGCGAGGCAACGTGCCCTGCAACAGCAAGTGGCACAAAGCCCTGGCACAAAGTCACTGTCACTTCAACGCTCCAACTCAGCGGTGCCCGTCRGAAACGTGATACCTGCTGGTGCCAGAATCCACGCCAGTCTGACCCACATCCTGTGCCAATCTGTGCTGCAAGACCACGACACACAACTCCCAAAGCACACAAAGAGCAAGTCTTTGTYAGGGAAAAGAGAGTTTTAAAAAATAATAACTCTGCACTTCCACAGGGCATCGAGAACAAGAAACGGCAGCAACTGGAACTTGGAAAAGATTTTCCTAGCGTCTGACCTAAGTTCCAGTTGCTGCCGTTTCTTGTTCTCGATCCAAGTGAAGGRGAGTAAAGCACTGGAATAGACTGACTCAGAGGTTATTGAGTTGCCACCCTTAGAGAATTTTTATGAACAGGCTTAAAAAAAATCAGAGGTGGATACACTGACCTCATTTAGGGAAAGGGAAAACGGACCAAGACACCTATTAAAATTCGCCCASTCTCACTTCTTTTGATTCCGTATCTTTAACAGATGACAAACTTCTTAACCTAGATGGCCACAGAAAAGTTCAGAAATAAGTCTGTTCCCCCAAGGAAACAACACTTACCAGTTATTGTATGGCAGTTGGAGGACCTGAAACAGCAGTAGAAAGTTACTCAACTCTCTTTGCTTCAAGTATTTGGTTCTAAAGGAGGGAATACTGCAGCTACTGGTGAAGGTATCAGGAACTGGAAAGCATGAGTTAAACAGCTCATTCTATCTAGTAATGGATAAAGGGAGATAGACACACAAATTAATCCTGATACCCTGTTCTGGTGTTTTTGGAGAACAGTGAAGTGCATCGGGTAGGGGACATATGGGAACAGAGAAGGGTGTAGCGGGAAGGAGAGGCTGCAACAAGGCCAGGGACAGAGCAGCACCAGGACAGCTGTCAGGGAAGGACGAAAGGGCAAGACGGACACCGGGACACGGAGCAGCCGAGCGAGCCCGGCAGGGCACCAGTGACACCGGGCACAAGGTCCTGCTGTGCCCTCTCCTCCAAAAGGAGGCGACCTGGCCTGGCTCCATGCTCACTCCCCACCCTGCTCTAGGATCTCTGCCTCCATCCTGAGCAGGTCTCACAATGCTTAGCAGTTAAACACTTCCCAAAGGGAGCGACGGGATACGGGACATTCTTACGGAGACGTGAGGAAAGCAGTAGCGCAGTGCTGCTGACCACACTCTGCACACTGCAGACCCTTTCCTTCCGCTGCACTTTGCGTTGGGAGAAAAACCCCATCACACAAACCCACTGCTTAGTAAGCGTGGGCACGCAATAAAATGATTATCCACTGCCTACTACACCTCTGATGGGAATGACACTTGGTTCTCTCTTTCCTTGATAAAATGTTAGATCCTTCACAAGTTCAGTAAATAGAAATATAATTCTTTCTGTGACTGAGAAATCCATGTACTCACTAGCACCTAAAATACGCAAGCAAAACTGCTTTTGCCTGTGGCCCAAGAAGCTCCAAAACAGGCTGCTAGGAGATCTTGGGACAGTCTTTTCTCCTTAGCTTTTTTTTCTTCTTCGAACAAGTTAGGTGGAATTAGGGAACAGCACTGCTCAAATATATCTAGGACTGAGAAGCATATCTAACTAAGTTGCCAGCCCAAAGCAAACAGCATTATCAACCAGGCACTCGGTGCAAAGAAACCGACACTCCCCTTGGAAAGRTCCTTTTTTTCCTTATCTCTTTGACACAGAGCCTCAGCCTTTTAGCTTTCATAATGCAGCTTTAACACATGCCACTGCACTGCAGCTGAACAGAAAGGGAAAAACCCAAAATGTGAGAAGAGACTCAGCAGCACAATACGTGTATCCAAAAATTAAAACTTTCCRAAAGACTTTTCAAATGCAATTTAAAAGCAATGCCTGTATCTAACAACAACGTCAGATTTGTACCAACAGTTCAGTGTAACCCATCACATATCAAATGCAATGGAGAGAAATTTGTTGAAGTATGAACATCTTTCAAYAATTTCACTATTTCCACTACAGACCAGAATGCAATTACAAGTCACAACACTGCTGGCAAAAAGGAAAAGCTCGTGTCTGCCTAGAGCTAGCAATCCTAATTCACCTTTGCTTTAAATTACACAGGATCTTTATTTATCTTTATTTATCTTTTACGGTAGGACTCTTCTATAAGTGTTACGAATGTAACTCTATAGTTTAAAATAGCTAATCAATTGCTGTTACTGAAAAATACTGTTTAAAATTGAGTTACTTTCCCATTTAGTAGGTCTATTAATATTTAGCTGGAAGGAGGCAATGTATCCATCAGGTAAGCCTTACTATCTGGATTGTGAAATATTTCAAAGGTCTTCAATTAAGAACTAACAGCACTCATTCAATTCTTAGCTTACCTTGGCTTAGATTTACTCAAGCTGACAAAGGAAACACTGAGTTGTGTCTTCCAACTAAACCCCAAATCTATGACAAAAAAAAAAAAAAAAAAAAAAGGTAGTTCCTGTTAAGAAGGTGAATTTCTAGGGCCAGTCACGTACGTTCAACCCCTGACTTTGGGAATAACCCAAATGATGCAAAAGCAACTTTCCGTAGCCATCACACAGAATTTGAAAGCAGCAGAGCTAACATGGATGTCAGAGACCCCAGACCAACAGGTAACACTCAACAGCTCCAGATGTGCCAGCTTTCCTTTCTAACCCTGACCCTCACTGCAGGCTCTGCACTGCAGTTTCAGATGGGCAAACAACAGAACTAAGCATCTAAGCTAAATCCTGTAAAGGACTTAGATGTTTAAGTGACTCACTAATGGAATTTGCCAGCAACACAATCTAGAGCTTAATTAAAATCTTGTGCCTCGACCACAGAACAATCCTTTCTTGCTGCCCTAAAACACAGGGGCCACATCTCAGCACTCTCAGTTACCTAGACCTACCTCCCACCGGGCAGCTTTTTTTCCCCTTAATAAATTAAATAAAATATGAATTTCCATCGTAACATTTTGTACCAGTATTAAGGGAACGGAGGGAAGGTTGCAAAACTTTAATAAAAATTACATTGCTGCTTCAGGTCATAGCAAGAGGAGTGTAACCTATGAGGATAAGACAAGAAAAAAGTATTACTTTGCTGAAAGAAGAAATACTAGGAACTTTTAACTATAAAGCTGTAGTGTTTTTCAAGAATAATTTGAAGTTTGCTGTATATCCATCTAGGGTCAGTAATGCATTTCTACTGCCCTGAGAACATTCAGTGTTGCGAAACTTTGAAGTGATGCGTTGTTTGGAGAGAAAAGGCAAGATCACGGCATAGGCCGGCATCTCTGCTGAGCAGGACTTGTGCAATTTTGGGGGAAGGTTAGGCCACAGAGAAACGCTGTACTGGGTTCCAGGCAGGGCTGAAAGCAGAAAGGGAGCGACTGACCCCCACAAAGGAGCAGGAAAATGCCTAGATGAGAAGGGATAAGAACATGCCAACAGCAGAGAAGTGGGAAAGAAAAAGTGGCATTTAAAAAAATGAGTTGGAGGAAGCTGAACTTCCTGCTTTCTTCCATGGGGAGATGCCAGCTCTGCTCCGGGTKTGGTGGCCTCCAGCACGAAGCAGCAAAACTGCAGCAGCTGCTGAGGGCAACRCGCGACTGCACAACACCCCATGGACTCACGGTGACTGCTCTGTTTAGGGCTCTGGGGGACCAACGGTGATGAAACAGAAAGAAAACAAGGTATCAAACTGTGGGCCATTCTTCCGCTTTCTGCTGAAACTATGTAAAATACAGAAGAATAAAAACCATGTATTAAACATAGACACTTCATCTCCAAAACTTCTGCAAATCTAGTATGCATTTGTGGTAAAGAAAGAAGCACAGTTTACGTAACTACTTTGGTTTTGTGAGAAAATTTGAAATTGTATTTAACTAGTTAATAATACAAAACAGTAAGAATTCTTTAGATTWTTTTTTAAATGAGTAAAGAACCTAGCCAAAAATAGAACAGTAGTATTGCTGTCAAAGTCTTTCTGAAGTCCRCAGCATAGCTTCTTCTCTCAAAAAATAATTCTTTGTATGCCACAAATYCCAGTACTCTTTGGATAAGCTTCTAACCAGACACTATAGCTTTGTGTAACTCTCCCAAAGTGACCAGAACAGCAGACACCTTAAACATACGTTAAGGCATGAAAATAAGGGTGAGCTTAACTATTCCTGCTCAGTCTACAACTAAAATGTAAACATTTCAACACGAAGCACAACAACCAAACACACTAAACTCACRAAACAAGCACGTAATCTAGAAGCTTTTTCCACGAGAACAGCTTTACACTGTACTAACAACCCTTCTCACAGAGAAGCTTTTAAATTTATCCTTTTTTCCCTGTCCAGAAATTATAAAAATATATATATACTTAAGTTTGCACAACTGCCGCTGCTGCAGCACACAGAAGATAAATAAAGGTCACCTAGCACCCAACTGAGACGCTCAGGAAACACAAGTTTCCCATCAGGAGACAGGAGTTTCCACAGGCAGAGCTGCGGAGCGAAGCGCCCCGCCCCGCGGCCGGTTCCCGCGGGAAGCCCGGGGCGGAGGGGCCGGGGACGGGCCGGGGAGGGGCCGGGAAGGGGCCGGGGACATCCCGGGACAGCCCCGGGACGGGCCGAGCCCGCCGGGGCCCCCGCGTCGCCCCCCGCCGCCTCACGCAGCCGCCGCCCCGCCCCCGCGGCGGAAGCGGCGCCGCCGGCGCATGCGCAGCGCGGCGCGGCCGGGCCCCTCCCTTTCCGCCCGGCACGCGACCTTCCCTGCCCGCGCGCGCCGCTCCCGAGCGCCTCCCCCCTCCCCCGCGGCCCCGGGCCGCTTCCGCCTCCAGCGCGGCGCGAGACGCGCATGCGCTGCGCTCCACCCCCCCCCGCCCCGCCGCCGTTACGCGTCCAGCGCGCACGCGCCCTCCACCCCAGCGCTCTTCTCCCCCACACCCCCCGCCTCGCACATGTGCTCTGGCGCAGCGCATGCGCTCTCGCGCCGAGGCCCAACGGGCGCCGCTGACGTCTCCGGGCGCATGCGCAGTAGCGCGCGGCCGTCTCTCCGGGCGGCTGCGGCGCATGCGCTCTTGCGCACGTCCCCCCGGCTGCGCGCCGGCGCCGCGCGTCTGCCCGCCCCGCTGCACGTCGGCGCCTGCGCACTGCGCGCTCGCGGTGCGTGGCGTGCGGGGCGGTGGGGGCGGGTGGGGGCGGGGCGCCTATATATAGTGCGCGGCCGGGGCGGCGGCCTCCCCCTTGTCCCCCGGCCGCCGTCGGAGCTGTGTGCGCAGTGCGTGTGCTCCGGACACCCGGACACGCCGGCCCGGCCCCGCCGCACCATTTATTACTAAAAATACTAAAAAAGCCAAAAAAAATCAAAAAATCCTGAAAAACCTACAAAAAAAATCCCTAAGCCTTCTTCTTCCCGACAACCTTCTGCAACCGGCCGGTTTGATATAAAAAAAAACCCGGTGAAGCGAAGCCCCCGGACCCGGCGCAGCCGAGAGGAGACACTGAGCGAGCCCGACCCCCGCCGAGGCCAGCGACAGCCGAGACCTCCGCCAGGCCCCGGCGCCGAGTGAGCCACAACCCCCCCTCCGCGCGCCGCGCACCCGCCTCCCGGAGCCGTTAAGTTTCGAATCCGCCTCCCAAGTAACCCCCTCCCCCCGCCGGGGCCGCCGCCGCCGCCTCCCGCCGCCCCCCTCCGCGCACGGAAGCCGGGGCCGCCGCGGCCTCCTCGCCTCGTCAGCGCCCCCCGCGTTGCCCTCCCGCGCCGGGAGACGGCGGCAGGATGAACCCCAGCGCCCCCAGCTACCCCATGGCCTCCCTCTACGTGGGGGACCTGCACCCCGACGTCACGGAGGCCATGCTCTACGAGAAGTTCAGCCCCGCCGGGCCCATCCTCTCCATCCGCGTCTGCAGGGACATGATCACCCGCCGCTCGCTCGGCTACGCCTATGTCAACTTCCAGCAGCCCGCCGACGGTGAGTGGCCGCCCGCGGCGGGGGGCGAACGCGGGGGCCGGGGGGGGGGGTACCTTGGGCCGCCGCGGAGCCGCCTCCCTCCTCCCGTCCCTTCCTCCGCGCTTCCCCCCAGCGCCCGAGGGCTCCCCCGGCCATTTTGCCCGGGCGCCTGGGGCCCGGCGCGGCGCTGCCGGGACGCGGGCGAAGTTGGCGCCGCGCGCTCGGTTAACTTTGCGGCGGGGCCGCCGCCGGGCGACACGCGGCCCGGGGCCTCGTGGCGGGGGTGGCGGGGTGGGGGAGGCGCCTGCTCGCTCCGCCGCCGGCAACCGAGAGCTGCCGGCGGGCGGCCGCGTCCACGTGTGCCCCGCTCCGGAACCCGCGCTGACGGCTGGCCCGAAGAAAACATCGCCGGCGTTAGCGCCTGCGAATAACCGCGCGGGAGCTGGGCGTGTGTGCGTGAGCAAGGAGCGGGAGGAAGTGGGACGGGCCGGGCACTCGGTAGTTTCGGAGAGCGAGACCGTGCAGTCAGAGCCCAGGCCGGAGCGGAACACGTTGAGAGGCGTTTGTCAAAGGCGTGGAGGGGATGGAGCTACTTCAGCCGCCGCCTCTTGCCTTTTATGTAATAAACTCAACCATTTTTCTTTGCAGTAAACTATTTGACGTTGTGTTTTATTTTAAGTCAAACGTGCTTTACATGTGATGTTGCTGCTGCTCTGAAGTTATATCAGCAAGGAAACTTGTTATACAGTTCTGATGATCAGTTTGTGCTGAACTTTGGCAGGCCGGCTCATTCATCTGGAGGGCATTTTCGTAAAATGTACCAAATGTGAATAGTTGTAAACTTTGTTGGGAGCCTTTGATAGAATGAAAAATGTCCTATTCAGCAAGAACACTGATTTGATTTCAAGTATAGTTAAGTAAACAGCTTCCTACTGTCTTGGTTCAGTTTTTCACTATGAAAGTGAGAGATTTGAACTGCAGACTTTTCAAGCAGTTGGATTAACTGGCTTTCAAAGTTAGCTTTAGCATATGGGTGTTACCAGATCAGACTTCTGGTGTTCTGATCATACCTGTACATATGCAATAAAAGTTATCATCTCACCTTTTTCCTAAGAAGTAATTTTACCTGTTACTAGTTTTCTCACCTCAGACCTCTTAATTTATAGAGACATGGTTTAGAATCAGAGGATTTAAATGCTAATTTTCATGTGCTTTTGTAAAGTACATGAAAACTGCTTTTTTTGGAAAATAGTTTCAATTAATTAAAAATTTAGTGTTCTCAAAAAAAAAAAAAAAGGCACAAAATAAGGGGTGAGCACAGAACAGTACTGGTGGGATGATAGCATCAAGGCAGGATGTGAAGGTGATTCGGGTGCTTCTCTCCCTTTGGTAATAGAAGAAGTCCATAAGGGTCGACCTTATCTTTGTGCTTAGTTTGGCTACATATTCGATCCTACCTTTTGTGCCTGAATCTTGCAATCTGTCTAAATCTTGAAACAACTATAGTTTTTTTCACCTTCTCAGTGCTTAGATTCTGAGATTGCTGAGATTGGGAATATGTTTGCTGCTGATTTGGAGCAGTAGCATTTTTGGGCTGAGTATATAGAAGAGCCTGTGTTTTATTTTAAACTTACTCCAGTTTTTCATCTAGAAGTGTTTCTCACCTGTGACAAGCTTGCATCTGGCACCTGTTTAGAAGCACTTGTTTAAAATAGCAACAAAGTAACTTAAGTGACATTTTTGTGATTAAATTTTTGCAACTATTCTAGAATTTGATAGTCTTGGAAAATACCTGAAGAGAGTTTGTGCTGAGGATAAATGGTTATCCTCAGTAACATGAGCTCCCAAACTGCCAACGTTTTCTTGGCTTAGCTTAATTCCTACCTGCATCTCAGGCTGTTTATTAAACAGCTAGTAACAACTGGCTAGGGTTTGAAAAGGACTTTGAAGGTGTGTATGACATTACCAGCTGTCTGTAAAGCAGGGATCTTAAAGCTCTTCCAAAATCTAATTAAACCTGATGACATGCTTGTGAGGTATGCACACATTTTATAGTTGTGACTTTCCTGGATTTGAGTCATTGTCCAGACTAAAATCAAGGCAATCTTGTTTAATCACCAAACTGGAAATATTTATGAGTAATCCAAAACTGCACTTTTCTTCTGAATTTTAGAGTGCATTTGTTTCCACATTTTTATTATTTCACAACTATTCTGGTGTGTGTTTAACACAAATGTAGCATTAAGGGTTTATTCATTTTGAAGTTGCTAAAGTTGACTGTCCAGCTTGTTCACGACTAAAATGGGAACTGGTGACTCATTCAATAAAAGCTTGAGCGGAATCAGCAAAAGTATAGCATGGAGTAGGTGTGTCCCTTTGGTAACAAGTTAACCATTGAGTGGAATTGTCTCCTGCAAACCGGTGCCCAGCCTTTTATGGGAAAAAGCTGGCTTAAAATGAAAGTAAGATGATTTTGGTAGTTGTGAATAGTGAGCAGGTAGCTTATACCTAGTTTCAGATGAGACATATTCTAGCAATGTTTTAAAAAACATTGTGGAGTGACAAAGTAGTATTGGTTAAGCTGAAATCCTTGTTGCTTCTACTTCCGTGCCACAGAAGAGATGAGAGCAGCTGAGACTTTGCGTGATATCCTTGTCTTTGTGGAGCAATTGCATCAGCCTAAGATACATGCTCACAACTAATCGAGAGGGACGACGTTCGTAAGGGCTACTGTGGATCCTTTCTGTGTCAGATGTTTGGGAAATGTGTCCCAGAACACACATTTTTCAGATGTTAGGATTATTCTAGAAGCAATTAGCATGAATGAGAAAAGCCTGTTTTGTAGTAAAAGCAAGTCCTATTACTACTTCTGAAAGTAATGAACTGCTTATCGCTGGCACTTTTGCTGGTGCTGGCAGTGATAATTTTAATGACTTCCAGGGTCACACCAAAATTTTAGATGTTGCTACAGTTGTGTGTGTGTGAGATCCACAGTTCATTGTGTTTGGCCATCAGCTTTTGTTAATTTAAGGTTTTTCCATGCTTATTGTTTCTCACTATCAGAAACGCAGGCTTCAGCTTTGTATCAGCTGTTTACTTGCTACTGTCACATGAATAGGGTAAGAGTGTTAATAAATAGAATAGCTTTTCACTCGTGCTTTTTTAAAGGAAAATGACCGATAGATGTGTACCTGATTAACTTTTACAAATATCTTTCAAATTACATCATCTTCACTTGTAATCTGAAAACACAGYAAGAAAGGGGACAGTGTGATCTACCAGCTGGATAAATTCTCATAACTTTTTCTTTGGCCATRATGTCCAGTAACATAGCTAAAGATAAAAGCAGAACTTAAAGAACAAAAACATGAAGGAGGCTTTTAGAGTGGAGTTTTAGTTGCAGCTGTTTTTCAGTTCAGAAATTGACACAGCTACTGGTTTTAAACTAGTACTAAACTGAATTTTGGCTTGCCATTAATATGTTGCTGCTATACCATTAATATGTCTTCATAACCAGACAGAAAGTAGTTTTTAACTCTGCTCTGTTCATTAAAAAARCTTTGTTACCTTTCTAGATGTTTGCAGCTGGAAAATGCATTTTGAAATGTCTTYGGATATTTAAGGACTCAAGGATTACAAAAAGCTTTTTCACAGGAATGATATAGCAGTAGGATGAGAAGAAAGTTCTGTGAATTAAGCTTTTGAATGTTCATTTTTTAAAACTAAATTCAGTCTTGTTAACAT
This sequence comes from Nothoprocta perdicaria, assembly GCF_003342845.1. Classification (NCBI taxonomy): domain Eukaryota; kingdom Metazoa; phylum Chordata; class Aves; order Tinamiformes; family Tinamidae; genus Nothoprocta; species Nothoprocta perdicaria. The sequence continues at coordinate 3,225,162 of NW_020455910.1, read as the reverse complement.
TACATTGCTATATGCAGGTTACAGTGGGTGATTTAGTACCAGTGGGTGTGGCTTCACACATTTTGAGGCTCTTTTTTTCAATATTCTACAGGTTATGCCAGATAGATGAGAAGGGGTTAGTATAGGAGTTCATAAAATGTGTATCATAATTTGGACCCTTTGCTATTTTTTAYTTTAATGACGTGTTGGCTTAAAACATCACAGATGTGTCCTGTTGCATTGAAAGGATGTATTACAAAAACTATGGATACCTCAGCACTTCCATGTCTAAATATATTGAGATCTTGAATTCAGGCTTTGAAAAGTTGGTCATGGAGTTGTATTGGAAAAAGTACTCCACTGGAATTTAAAAAACGAACAAACAGTGGTTAACACTGGCTTATGTTACTTTAGTTTGCTCTGTTAATGCTTGCACTTTATTGAGAGCTTAATGATGTATTTCAGTGTGCTTTTAATAGATACATCAAGTTTTCAAAATTTAAATATTGGCTTTCTGACTTTTTTACTTTCTCTAAATATTGTTTCACCTGGAAGTCCATCAGAGATTTTAATTTTGTTGTTGTTGTTTTCCACTGAAGAATTGTGAGGAACAGCTTCAGGAAGCACTCTTGTACTGCACCTAGCAAGGCAATTTTGTCAATTTGTGGGTATCTGTTGTTTAGGAGCTGTGCCTGGTATAGGCATGAGTTATACCTGTAAAGGCCTGTAATTAACGTGTGTGTAATTAATGTGGAGGGAGGGAAGGGAGAGGGCAACTGCTTTTTACAAATGTTAAAAATCTTTCCTAGGGTAGATAGGTCATAGTTGCCATCAGTTGATACATTGCTTCTCCTTTCATCAAACAGCTTTTCCTAGTGAGTGAGTTTCCAGCCTTTAGGCTGCTGGGATGTCTGCTATTTATCCGATTGATTTGTACACCTTCCTTTTTTTTTAAATTGTGGATTTTGTGGAAGAATTGTTTTTATTTTGATAGAAAGGCCTTTCTTTTGGAAGTTTGGGTTTTATTTTGTTGGTGATCCTGGACTTTAGCTTAGAATTTATGAAGAATGTTCTTCAGATGCTATTTGTGTGTTTATTGAAGTAGCTTCAGTATTATGATTAATTTCATGATGTTTTTTTCAGCTGAACGAGCCTTGGATACCATGAACTTTGATGTCATTAAAGGCAAACCAGTCCGCATCATGTGGTCTCAGCGCGATCCATCTCTACGCAAAAGTGGTGTAGGAAACATCTTCATCAAAAACTTGGACAAGTCAATTGATAACAAAGCTTTGTATGACACATTTTCTGCTTTTGGAAACATTCTGTCTTGTAAGGTCAGTGGAAAATTATTAGCATCTTTAATGGTTTAACATGAAAAAAAAAACTAATTAGACTGGAGCCATTTCATAGCTGTTACAACAGGGTTTTTCTTTAATAGGTGGTATGTGACGAAAATGGATCCAAGGGTTATGGATTCGTACATTTTGAGACACAAGAAGCTGCAGAAAGAGCTATTGAAAAAATGAATGGTATGCTGCTTAATGACCGCAAAGTGTAAGTACATAAATACATAGTTTGGGCTCAACAGACTAAAATTCATTTTACAAACAAACACATTCTTAAAGCTTATCCGGTGAAGACAGATTGTTCTGAACATKAACAATTTTAAAGAGGATTTAGAACTGAAGTACTAGGAATACTCTAAAAACTGCTTTTTAGGTATTTTGAAATCAGAATGAATTCAAACTGTGCTAATAATGGTGTCCAAAAATAAGAAAGCAAGGTGCGTTTTCTATATTTTTGTTAYATAGCGAGTCAATATTGTAGTGAGAGTGTGAGGACTTGACTTAGTGGTGTTGGGGTCTTGGGGCTGTTCCTGCTTTGCTAATCTTAGTGGTCTGAGATAAAATCCTTCAGGTGTTCTGAACAGTATTTCCCTTACGGAAATTGTCTTGTGAGGTAACAGTAATGGCCCTTTTTTGTTGAAATATAAAGCTGTAAAGCTACTGATTTTTGGATAGGAATCTGATTACATGAGTTTTTTTAATCAATGTCTTAATAAACAGTTATTTAGGGAGTGGGAGTAAAACACATAAACTGCAAAAAGTTCTACCGGTATGACTGTTCTGTGATCCAGAAAAGGAAAGGTTTCTCAGCTATGCGTAAGGAATTGTTATCATAAGAAAAAAAAAGAACATAATCAAAAAAAACAGCTCTTGCAAGGTTTTGGGAAAAGAAGGACAGAAAACATGATGAATGACACCATCACCATTCATTTTATATGTCGAGATGGATGAATCAAGCCATCTCCAAGGAGAACATATCTTTCGAAGCTTAAACTTTCCTGCTTGATCTTTGTTCAGTTGATTGTGGATGTTCACTTGACTTCCATCTTTTCAAGTAGTATAAAGTAGTAAAAAGGTCAATATTATCACGTACAATCACAGTGGTTATGTAAATGTCTGATAAAACACATTAAAAGTTAACTTTTGCTTGAGTTACTATTCAAATGAGGCATTTAAAGTAAATTAAACTACTTTGCTCACTTTCAAAATCTGATGACCCTGAGGACTCTGGTAGTCCTGAGTGTACAATCATTCTCATCATCCTTGGCTACTTTAAAACAGTCACAAAAATGTAAGGAATTCTTGAGATTAATATATTCCTCATCAGATCTGCTAGAATTGAAACTATGAAGTTGGACAGTTCAATAAAATTGCTGAGCAAAAGTCTACTAGAGGGCTAGCCATGCAGGTGCCCCCTCTGTTCTGGGGATCCTGAGTCCGGGTGCTGTGTTTGGCTGCTGTTCCTTCTCTGACAGAGTCAAGTGACCTTTAGTGCTTCTAGCCAGTTCACAAATGGTGTTTGACTAAAGACCAAGTTTRAAGTGGGATAGGGGGAGAAGGAGGCAGGTAGGGTAAATATCCGTTGCCCACAATTAGAGAATGGTAACGGATTTAGGCCTGACAAACTACAGTATTAGCACAGAGGCAATGCTGGTATCTGGAATTTCAGTTTAGCCACTTTACTTAGGATTCTTCCCAGTTGTGTAGCTCCTGATGTCAAAGTGGCTATTTTAGGTTTATAAGAATGAGCAATCTTGCCAGTGGCTCCAAAGCCTATYTTGTGCTAGTAATTGCAATAAGCACACTGATACAGAAAATGGATAGTAAAATTATTTTTCTGATTGAGCTTTATCTTGACTATTTTATCTGAAGAATTTTATGCCTATGATGATCAATGTGACTGATTAAGAATAAYATATAATGTCAAGGATTAAAATAAAACTTTATATCTTAACAGACTTGCTTTAATCTACACTATTCTCCTGTAACTAGGTTTGTTGGAAGGTTTAAATCCCGCAAGGAGCGCGAGGCAGAGCTTGGAGCCAGAGCAAAAGAATTCACCAATGTTTACATCAAGAATTTTGGAGAAGACATGGATGATGAAAGACTTAAGGAACTCTTTGGCAAGTTTGGTAATGTCTTAAAGTTTAAGTTTATATAAGCATCAGTTCAGATTACTTGTTGTATCTGCACAGTGTTTCMTATGAGCTGTCAGGCTGCTGTGTGAAGGTCATGCAGAAAACATGTACTGAAATGCTAGCACTTGATTCCAATTTCAAAATCAAAAATTTCAAGTAGTATCCACCGAATTTTAAATAGCCTGAATAGTACCTGTAATCCACCAATCAGAATTGCTTCTGATAATCTGACATTAAAGCATTTAAATAATATTTTAAATACAATTTGCACATTTTTGAAGGTTTTTAAGATTTTTTTTTGCTTTAATACACATGTTATTAATTCTTTGCAGAATGTGATAAGTTTCTTGCTGCTTTGTTACTGTTTTTGCAGCCTTATCTTTATTCAGTGTGTCTCAGCCTTTGTCATTCAAATGAATTTTCCTTCTTACAAGATTATAAGAATTTTGTCACTGGCAAACTACTAGTTCTGTTTTGGTCCTTGGTTATGCAAAAAGGCAAACCTATGGTAGGCATATGGTCATGGTATAGTAACATATATAATATGTCACTCGAAATAAGAAATGTGAAACTTCTTTAATTCAATTACTTATTTGCATACAGACTTATTTATTGTGTCTTCAGCCTCATGACTTTCATTTCTTGCATCTTCTTCCACTCCATGCTTTTCCTGTTTTTCAAAAGGATAGTGTTGTAGATGATGTCTTTTATAGCAGCTCTAATACTTGTGCCCAAAGCAGTATTCACAGGAAATGCTGAATTTGGCTGCTAATATTTGTCTCAAGTGAGTCTGAATTGCAATTTTTCTAAAGTTTCAGAACTGTTAGCTAGGGTGGATTTTTACAGGCGTACATGGTGGTAAAGCACAGCCATGAATTAAAGGCCTCCTGTCTGATTTCAGTACCTGTTTCAAATGAGGSAAGTGTAAATACTTTCTAAATGTCATTTTTTAATGAAAAAAACACAATACAATAAAATAAAATTTCTGCAGCGTTTTCAATGAAAATACAGTAAGAAAAAAAAAAATTAGCGTGGCAGATTTCAGCCCAAACCACTAAGTGTTCAGCACCATAGTGGGGAAATCAGCAATTTTGTATTAATGTGTGGTGTTTACTAGACTATTGCTCGTATTAATGTATGAAGAGAATACACTCTGCACATGCAGCATAAGTTTTTACATTCTCTTTCCAGGTCCTGCCTTAAGTGTGAAAGTTATGACCGATGAGAGTGGAAAATCCAAAGGCTTTGGCTTCGTTAGTTTTGAAAGACATGAAGATGCCCAGAAAGTAAGTGCTTGGACTTCCTTTTGGCATGTTCATAACTGAGACCTGAATATTAAACCTCCTCTGAGTCATTTGAAGTCCTGAAAATTCATTAAGGACTTTYTTAATTGATTGAGGACATTGAGGAAACAAATCTATTGTTTAGTTAACTTAGCGTGCCTCCTGTCATTTAAAATGCTTTCTTACAAATGAGCAAATGTCAGTTGGTTTGAGAAGCCTGTTAAATTAGGATACTCTTAAGACGACTTGAATTAGTGCAGGGATGAGGAATCTGGAATAACTTAAGAACCTGTTGTAGTTGTGCTTGGAGGTCTTGCAGAGATCTGGACCTATGCTGAGCAATATACAAACACGGTGAATTACGACATCCCTGTAAAACCCAGGTGAATAATTGAATGCAATTGGGTTGCACAAAGCATTTGGGCCAGTGCAAGGCAGGAAGAATTGTGTTTTCTGACTTCAACCCTGCAAAGTCAGCAGGAAAGCTATTAGCTTTACGGAGTACATTTGGCACAGCTGTAAGAAAAGATTCAGAGCCCTGTGATGCTGCTGTTACTCTGAAGAGTAGCTTTGGAGAAAGGGTTCTTTTAATTTGTGTGTATGTCTGTAACAGGTCAGTAAGCTATATAATTTAATTCTTTGCTGGTTGGTTTCTTTTATTTAGTAGTTTACTGTGGCAGTAGGAATACAGCATCAGGTAGGAAAAAACATTACAAATGAAAAAAAAAATAGCACAATGAGTTGGCTTTTCAAAAAGTGTTTCTTATTAGTCAGTAGTGCAAGAATACAAGCCACAGATCGGAACAAATGCTGTCTTACATCTGAAATATTTAGTTTTCATGTAGTCATTGACTTACTGCTTCTTTTATGGTAGTTGCGAAAAAATGTTTAAATAGTATCAAAGATTCCAATATTTTATAAAATATCTGTTCTCTAATGATATTGTGAATAAAATGGTGACCTCTTTTAAACTAATTGAGCAGTTGTAACACAAAAGAGTTAAAACACAAAGGTCATCTTTTCCTACTGTGTTTTCCTAATGGAAGTTATAAAAAAGCCATATATGCAAGCTGTAAGTTAACACAGAGCAAGTAAAATCTACAATTTCAGAATTTTCTTTTAAAATGTTTTTTAAACTTCCTCTGAGAGAAGATTTTGTACTTGGGACTTTTATTTAACCTAGACAGAAGCACATTCAGAAAGAAATTGCCGTTTTAAATTAAACAGAGAAATTATGGGATACTTTATTTTGGCAACTGTTATTTTAGATGGTGTGGTAGGCAGTTTTTCTTAAGAATATTTATGAAACTTTATGTGAAGTATTGCTGTTGTTTCTTAAAAAAAAAAAAAAAAAAAAGAAAAACCACTGAAACACTGTTAAAATTTGTTTCATAATGAAGGCTGTAGATGAGATGAATGGAAAAGAACTTAATGGGAAACAAATCTATGTTGGCCGGGCTCAGAAAAAGGTGGAAAGACAGACGGAGCTCAAGCGCAAGTTTGAACAAATGAAACAGGACAGGATCACCAGATACCAGGTTTGGTTTTAATTTGAAAGGACTAATGTTGATTTTATGATATTTATAGATTCACGTGGAGCATTTGCTTTCAAAATAACCACACTTTTCTTTTAGGGTGTAAACCTTTACGTGAAAAATCTTGATGATGGAATTGATGATGAACGTCTTCGAAAAGAATTCTCCCCATTTGGCACAATCACTAGTGCAAAGGTAAAGTAAAATTTGTGGATTGAACTTCGAAGATGAGCAGGGAACCTTCCCCAAGGAAGAGGGATTTATTTCTTTGACTAGCACGAGTGAAATGCAGAGATGTGACCCAGCTGCCTACCGCTGTTATATGTGGTTGATCATTACTTTCCTGATTTCTGTACGTTTTTGAATGATGATAATCATCCCATCTGGAAATGAATGAAAAGTACTGACATCAATATAAGAAAATCACATCTTTTCAATGTKCATTGTTCCTTTACTGAAATTTTCATGTGCACTCCCTAAGCAGCTTGTATTTAAGCAATTATATTACATTTTGTAAACCATTTCAGTAAAACAAACTTGTGACCTCATTTGTATTAACTCCAAAAAAGAACCTCATGCAAGTTAGTAGGGATAGATACAAGGTTCTCCTGTTTTAATGCTGAATTTTGTACTGACAGGTCATGATGGAAGGTGGCCGCAGCAAAGGATTTGGTTTCGTATGCTTTTCTTCACCAGAGGAAGCCACCAAAGCTGTCACAGAGATGAATGGTAGAATTGTGGCTACTAAACCATTATACGTAGCTCTAGCCCAGCGTAAAGAGGAGCGCCAGGCTCATCTTACCAACCAGTATATGCAGAGAATGGCAAGTGTAAGAGCAGTACCTAATCCTGTAATCAACCCCTACCAACCAGCACCTCCTTCAGGTTACTTCATGGCAGCTATCCCACAGGTACGTGCATAAATGAGTAACTCAGTACTTTATGCTGTGGATACAATTTGACAAATTGTTTAGATTTAACGGTAGATAATAACATGTATCCATAATATCAGCATTCTGGTTTCGTAGTGGAAGGGTGATTGACTTGTGCCAGACCCTTTGCATTAACTGTTCTGCACCGTGTTTGCGTTGACAGACTCAGAACCGTGCTGCGTACTACCCCACCAGTCAACTTGCTCAGCTCAGACCGAGTCCTCGCTGGACTGCTCAGGGTGCCAGACCTCATCGTAAGTCACTTTACCTTTTCCTAGAGCTCGCTGGAAACTCTGCAGCATTTACCTCCAAGTTTTTAATAAATTTCATTGAATTAGCATGAGTCTGACTTGTGTTATATGGTATTATGTCAGAGCTCTTCATCCAGTGTTTCATGATGTAACTTTTATGTTTTTTTCCTAAACTAGCGTTCCAAAACATGCCTGGTGCTATCCGCCCAGCAGCACCCAGACCACCATTCAGTACCATGAGACCAGCTTCTTCACAAGTTCCACGAGTCATGTCAACACAACGTGTTGGTGAGTCTCAGGTTTCATTTCTACAAAACTGCGAAAAAGAAACTTCTCAATGCTGCAAAAACTTCTCAAAACTGTGAAAAGAAACTTCTTAAAGAAGGTGGATGTCATGTGTTACTGCTTYCCTCTTTATTGGCTCTTACTAGATGAACTATCATCATCTTCTAAGAGCTGCTCAAAATGCTGTTCCAGAGAAGACTGAAAATCGTATTCCTGCTGTGGTCCCTATCACGCATGAACCATTTCTTTCTTTAGCATGTGTTTTAATAATATTGTATGACAGGCCCTGCCMTTACTAAACACTGGCAATTATAATAATAGGGTGTGTGTACAAATATTGTGGGGGTTTTACAAAATACATTGTCATAGAAGACAGTGAGCAAAGTATCGTATGTGCAGTGTGTGCACGTGGCTGAATGAACTAGAATTTACTGTAATGAATGTGCCCAGAATATGTTAGACAATAGTATTTTTAGCTAGCTACTTCCTGAAAATACCTTTTTAGGATGACTTACTGTTATAAAAGGCTTTAGAAATCAAGTTAGCACTTGGCCGAAAGTGAATTTTTTTAACTTGATAAAAAAAAAAAAAAAAAAGAAAAGCAATTAATGATGTGTTTTGGAAGTAACTCCTGGTAAACCTTGTAGTTTGAAGCTTGAGATGTGCCCAGTGGTCTGACAATTGACAGGACTACTGTGAGATGAATCTACAATGCACTGTGTAAATTAGGTGTTCAGTTGCACCTGTTTTCATTTCTGTACAGTGTATGCTAAATAAAAGTTGAATTATTCACATTTAGCCTTGTTGTCTTCTCAGCTAATACATCAACACAGACAATGGGTCCACGTCCTGCCGCAGCAGCTACCGCAGCTACTCCTGCTGTCCGCACAGTTCCACAGTACAAATACGCTGCGGGTGTCCGCAACCCCCAGCAGCACCTCAACACGCAGCCGCAGGTGGCTATGCAGCAGGTAGGTGGTGTGGCTTTCAGCACTCRTTTGCTGCATGGTTTTTGTTTGTTTGCAGAGAAATGGATGGGGGCCGGTGGCAGGAGACTTGCAGTTAAAGGTTTTCTTAGTTATTCTAGAATTTAGGGTCCAGATTATGCTGCCAAAGTTAATTTGGACCTTAAAATACACTTCAGTTTAACCCGGGAATGCTCCTTTGTTCCTTCATGTTTTCCCGTTGCCAGATACTTGAGGCTGAAGTCTCTTTGTTTGCTCCACAGTTCAGTGCTTGATACTCATCTTGGGTGTTACTCAGCAGTTACAAGCACTGTCTTATAAATGGGACCTAGCTGGAGTTTCTTCTGCATCTCCACGGGTGTGCAAAGTTTATGCTAAGTTGTGGGACATTGAGTATTTGAAGCTGCATCCAGTTAGGGACAAGAACTTATTTTRAATGGTGTTAAATTAATTTGCAGCCTGCTGTCCATGTGCAAGGTCAGGAACCCTTGACTGCTTCCATGTTGGCTTCTGCCCCTCCACAAGAACAAAAGCAGATGTTAGGTATGTATGTAGTTTCTTTCTTTGCACCTTGTAGGAGAGGATAAGTGTATTGGGGGGAGGGTGGTATGTGYATTAGGAAAAGACTTGAGGGACATTTGAAGTCACTGTGGTGCCTTTTTTCCCTCCCAGGTGAACGTCTATTTCCTCTTATTCAAAACATGCACCCTACTCTGGCGGGTAAGATCACTGGTATGTTGTTGGAGATTGACAACTCTGAACTCCTTCACATGCTCGAGTCTCCTGAATCTCTTCGTTCGAAGGTKGGTGCATTTTCCCTTATGCTGACGTGGTTAAATCCACGCTGGCTCGGCATGGGTTTATGCTGCCAGAGTGGAGCTGCAGTCAGTAGTGCAGCAGAGTAGCCCAGGGCAAGGAGAAGTTCGGATATCCTCTTCCCGTGGGCGGCTGTGATTTATGCTGGCATACACTGGGGCTGTGACCATTATCCTGTTCTTATTGATGCAGGCAGTGTTTGTGTGCGTAATTTAAACGGCTTCATTAAGTTAAATATACAGAAATAACTAAGGTTCCCTAAATGCACAGGAATAATTAAGCTTACCCTTGTTTTTGTTTTTATTTACCAGGTTGATGAAGCTGTAGCCGTACTACAAGCCCACCAAGCTAAAGAAGCTGCTCAAAAGGCAGTTAATAATCCCACTGGGGTTCCAAGTGTTTAATAGGTAAGTGTTCTGGTTGGGTGGAACGCAGTTTTATAGGTTGATTAGAGCAGTCTTAGTCTATGGCCTGTAAGTAAAATGCTTCRTTGCACTCTATTGTTTGCAGTCACAAAAAGCAGCATTTATTGCTTTATTTATTTGCTGAGACAAGTTTTGTGCTCAGTATTGTTCAGTTCTGTAGCTCATAAATGGAAGTCTTCAGGAAAAATAGAGGCTAAGACTGTATCCACTTGAGGCTGTTTGAGATCCTCAGGGGAATTTACGATTCAAATTTTGTTGAATAAAAGACACTATAGGTTTAATTTAAACTTTGAAAATACTGGCAGGAATATTTCTAGAATGTGGGGTTGGCTTTTTTCAGTTCTGGGCACACTTGCAAAAATGAGCAGTTCTATCAAACACCACCACTCTGCTGTTTGAGCAGAATTTTGTGGGAGAACTAACCTTAGAAAGGTCTCGACTTCAGTCTTATTGTTCTGCAAATATGAGATAACTTATTTACACTAGAACTTACATAATTACTTGCCCAAACCTGAAAGTACACAGTAAGTTATTAAACTGTAGTTTTGATCTTAYATGTGTGTGAACTTAAATGTCAGCTGAAATGTTACCTTGATCATCTTTTATGGAGTTTATATCTCCATTTTACACTTCAGGAGAGAAACAAAAGGCCACTATATTCAGTGGGAAGGGGAAAAATTATCGTAGACTTTAGCATAACGCAGGCATCTGTTGAGTAGTACAGTTGGTTTTGCATGCATGTTAACTTTTCACATTAATGCTTATTAATTGTTAGGCTTGCTTTTCAAATTTCATCACTTAATTTTCTTTGTTTTTTTGGCTTTTCATTTCTGCAACCCACCTTTTGGAGGCAGAATTTAAGTAACTTTTTTTTTGCTAGTGCCATTTTCACAGTGGAGATAAACAAGTGCTGACTGGTTGTTTGTCCTAAGCAARACCACTCAGATTTTGATAACGTAACTGCTTGTGTTCCATAATGTTTCCATAATTGGGATATGAACATACTTACAGTAAGTGCTAGTGTTTCTCAGTGGGAGATTTGGTAGTCTAGCTTTAGGGTAGAGGTGACCTGCAATCAAATTAGTTCCAGGAACAAATTATTGTACTTAGTCCTTGGCCAAGGCCRCATTTAGTGCTACATAAAGAGAATTGTAGACTCAGTTGTCATCTTTCAAAGGAAGATACCTTCTATATCTGTAAAAAGTGAGATAGGTCTGTAATCTACTGCTTATAAAATTTTGCATTGCATGATTGGTGCTGTGAAAGCTCAAAATGTTGTTGACCTTACAGTTAAGTATACCAGAAAATAGAGAACTGCTTAAMTTATAAAAACTTAAGAATATTATTTTTGTTTACAGAAAGATCCGGGACTACAATCTAGAACTTCGCTTCACTGAAGAAAAAAAAAAATTAAACATGGAAAAACTATTAAATATTGAGAAAAACATTGCAAAATATAAAATAAATAAAAAAAGGAAAGGAAACTTTGAAGCTTATGTACAGAGCAATGCCGGGACTAGCAAAACAAGTGTTAGTCCTAGATTACTTATTGATTTAAAACTTAAAAAAAAATAGTAAAATAAAAAATACAAATTAATGTTTTATAAACCCGGGGGAAAAAGAATTTTCAGCACAGTACAAAAATTTAAGCATTCCTTTCTTTAATTTTGTAATTCTTTACTGTGGAAAAGCTCAGAATATCACCACTGTTTTAGTTGACAGTGAGAATTGATAGCTGAGCAAAGAAACGTAATTTGGATTATAAAATTCTTGCTTTAATAAAAATTCCTTAAACACTGACTGACTTGTGATGGTTTCTTTTGTACAGTGTCCTTCAAATAAGGTGCTTGTTCCAGAATACCAGATAGGAGTCTTACCCTTATAGGATGTTTTTGCATCTAGAGAAAGATTAGCCTGCACTGGGCCACCTGTTACTGATAATACAGACTTAGACATTAAAACAAACGACCAGCTATATCCACACCTGGGTTTTAAAGCCCTTACAGCATGTCTGATCTCCAGTCCCTGCCTAATTGTAAATAAATGTTCAATATTCCCTGTGCCCTGGGATGGGATAAGCAAGAAACGCTCATGAAAGGTCTGTGCAACTTCACAAGGTGGGAGAGCTTGCTTGTTGTCAAAGGGTTGGGGTAGAAGGAACTCACTGTTTCCTGGGAAGGCCAGTTCAGCCTGAACATGCAAATAATTTCACTGCAGCGGGGCAGAGGCAGACTAGTCCAGGTAGAGGTGAGCGAGCAGGAATTCCATCACGTTGAGACACCTGCACTTTCGCTATCACTTGTTGCCACCTTACATAAGTAACAATAAAGTTCATAGTGACTGTGAACATAGGAACACAGGGCTTCCTACAGCAAAAAACGGGAGGCTTCAGGCGCTGAAGCATTACATACCAAATGCATATTAACCATTCAAGCTTAAGCACATTATAAGGTCTTGCTTTTGAGATGGTAAAGAAACGGTTTTATTCACAGGATGGATTAATCCTTTGAATCACATGCTGTGTCCTCTAACATGAGGAAACAGATAGTGTTGTGTTTTTTCTGTTGACAGAGACCCACTGGTTTAACTTTGGCTGCATTTTGGTGAAATCCTTGCCAAAGGCAACTTTGAAACAGCTCAGGTAGCTCTTAAAGTGCTTTGATAACTAAACCAAAGAGTTCCTGCTATGTAGGAGGTGCTTAAAATCAGCAGGTATGAAAACAAAGTAATGTGAGAATACCGTTCCTGATTTATGTAATTGTCACTGAAAGATGTCTTCAGTAACTTGCATTAGTAATGTGTCTTTGCATATAAAGAGCTTATGCAAATCTTGCTCCCACTTTTAGCAAATGTGTGAATGGTGAAATCACTCCAGCAGTTTTACTGGCCAGAGGAATCTGCTGCTTTCTGCAAGAGTGTTTGGGTTGATGCTTTGGTTATGTCTGACTCATTAAAAAAAAAAAAAAGAGACTTTGTTTTGGGTGGGTTTTGCCTCACCTGTGGAGTGAGGGGTGTTTTCTACCCAGTTTAGCCCACAATTAGTTCTGTGGAGGCTGCTTACACAAATTGACAATGTGGAGAGAAAGGAAGCCACAAAATGCAATTCTGCAAAAATTAGTCAACTTGATAGACCAACATGGAGGGGTAAAGATCTATGAGGAGTTTCTACAGAAGCAAGAGATGGGTGAGTTTTCTGGAAGACTGTCTGAAATTTGCATGTAGGAGTGGAGAATATGAAGAAAAAATTCAACATTCTCTGCATCTACTAGTCATAAAACCCTATGTTACCCTGAACTCCCCCCCGGATCAGTTCAAAATCTGGCCTTATTCTCCCATCTTGCAATGATCTTCAAATCAGATTCTGCCTGTTAACGGAATTTGAGAATAAGGATAGAGAGAGAATTTGTCTGGCATAAAGACATTCTCTATTTAAAATCCCTCTCTGCTGTAAAAGTGACAAGTTGAGCCTGTACAATTCCTATGGTCGGTGCCTTTTCAGAGGCGGACTTGGTTTCCCGCTCTTGGAGAAGTGAGTGGTTGCAACTTGGGACACTGGACAGTAAGTCCTGTGAAGGAGGCAGCTCAAAGAAAGTATGTACATGGATCAGGGAAGTTGAAAGCATCAAAATTTTATCTAATTGTCAATTGTGTATATACACATATACAATTGTGTATATACAATGCAATATAGTTGTCAATTGTAAAAGCATTAAAGCTTTGGAGACCAATTTAAAGTGCTAAAAACCTCTGGTCCATAATAAAAATATTGAAGAATTGGATGATGTTTAAAGGTGAACCTAGGGGCCTTATTGTGTGCAGGAGCCAAAGTGTCCAGCAGGAAGCTAAGGGTCTACCTTTCTTAGGCTTCATTTCCCTAGGTGAGAGATAATGTGACCTCAGTGATTTTAACAGTTAAACATCTTTATATTTTGTATGAATGTGCAATGTTATTTAGCCCGTTGCATATGAGGGGAAGATGAAGGAGGAGGAAAGCTGGAGCTCTCCAGTTCCACACCTGATTTTGTATTGTGGATGCGTCAAGCAATTGCATTTGTACTGAAATGCAATGTGACTTCTGCCTTAGGAGGAAAAGGAGTGGGGCATTTCTGCTGATGCTGTCATGAAAACCTGTGGAAGTGAAATCCTGTTTTTCTTTTCACTCCAGATTAAACAGCAATTCTGCTCTGTATACCATGCATACCTATTTAATCAATAAGTTCTATTATATATATAATACATATAGTGAACTCTATATTAGCGTACCTATGAATGTATATTCAGATACAAATATGCCAAAATTTTAATAATTGACAGAAAAGGCAAATTACTCATTAAAGGTAGCATGTTTTCCTTGTGTTATTAGTCAGCCTAGCCTATGGATACGCTGGCTTCCTTCTGGCATGCATTCCCATGCAGCGTGTGTCAGAGCTTACCTTGATCTTCTGGAGCCTTGTAACCATTCAGCCCTAAGCTGATTTTGCTGAATCCTCTGGTATTTCATTCCGCCACTCCTTCCTCATCTTCCATTCTAGCCACAGCAAATGCCTCTGAACTTAGCAGTAACTGCTCCTGAAATGAAATGTGGTTTGTGTAAATGAGTGGCACCACATTAACCATGAGTTTTCCAAAGCAAAACATGTTTTATGTGCAATTAAGCAAAATATTTGGTTGAGAGATGACTTGGAACACACAATTTTCTCTTTACCATTCTGCAGAAGTCCAAGAAATATGGATTTCACTGGATGCTGTAGGAAGAGGTAGGTGGTGGAAGTCAAGATGTTCCTGAGTCAGGCGATATCATTACAAGTGCCTGTTTGCACAAAATTCTTGTCTAGCCTTCAATAAAAAAAAGAAAATCTTCACCATCTTTAGTCCTTCCACCTAAAAGAGGGAGTCATCAACATAGCTAAAGAACAACTGGAGCTGGAAGCAGCCGCTTGCCACTTTGGATTAAGGATTCTTGATAAAAAGATTTTCTGAATTCTACATCTAACAGACAATGGTTCTGTTAGGAAAATCTGCTAGAAGAAAATTTGTATTTAATCCTCACTGAGTTCAGGACCTGTGGTGCAAAGGTCTGACATATTAGGGAGAGACACAGTCTTGTTCTGGGTGCTACAATTTTCTAGGCTGTTAGTGCTACCTGTCTTGGGCAGGTGCCTGTTTAGGTCCTCCATCAGCAACAGTTCTGCCCATGCTACCTGGGATCAAGTAGGAAGCTCGATTTCTCGGATTAATTTCTTCTTTGGAGCTGATCCTTTAACACTGGCAATATTTTTTCTCCCTGCTGCAGCACCTTAAATGTGGCTACCACATGAGCAAGCTCTGCGGACTGCCCATCCACATGAACTCTCCAGAACAGCCCTGCAAGGTTAGAAATGTCACCAGTCAGAGGCCTGCATCTACTAGGACCAGACTACTCCCCAGAAGGTCCCTGTTCTCTTAGATTCCTTTTTATGACATAAGTGGGCATTTTAATTCACATGTGTTGTTTCAAATATGTTCTGTCTCTGTTTCCCTTGCCACCTTCCCACTTTCCTTTTAGTCAGGCACTGCTCTCCTTGCAGTTAAAGGGAAATGCTGGATCTGATGTCCCACGACAGCAGTTAGTCGGCCACCTTCTCAGCGCTGTGGCAGRTGATACAAAGAGGCCATTGCACCTGGGCAGTGAAAAGCCAGGGGATGGCTATGAAGTCTGCCTGGGAAATACTGCGAGTTTTCTCTTGCAGAGCTTCAAATCACAGAGCTTAAGTCAGCATATAGATCTGAGGGTGGTCGGTAATCCCAGTGCTAGCAGAGCTGAGTCTCTATACGTATTCCTCCTATTTTCCTGTGAAAAATTGAAACCTTGTGTGCATTACTCTGAGGGGTCATCACAGAATCCTTAAGGTTGGAAGGGGCCTTTAGAGATCATCTAGTCCAACTCCCTTCTCCAGCAGGGACRCCCAGAGCACAGGGCACAGGGCGGCATCCAGGTGGGTTTGAAGACCAGCAGAGAAGGAGACTCCACAGCCTCCCTGGGCAGCCTGTGCCAGGGCTCTGYCACCCTCACAGGCAAGAAATTTTTCCTTAAGTTCCACATGCATTTGGGATCCTGTCTCTTCTGAGAAACATCTCAATGCCTTACACACTGCTCCCCCTTCTCAAGGGTCTCTTCTGTCCTTCAAGACAAGAAATGGCAGTACTGAAACACCAACACGTGGTTCTTCAGCAAGGCGGGCAGAGGTTTCAGCCCTCCATGAGCCTCACTGCTGTCACTCAGGCAATTGCACACACTGTGAGTCAATGTAATGCTACTGCCTCTGCGAAGGAAAGCTTTTAGCCCCTCAACTTCCATAGGAAGCATCCATTAATAATCACGGATATGAGCKGCAGCCAAATGAAAATGCAGCTGGCAGGGTTACAATTTCTTACGATATGGCCTTTGAAACAAATACTGTCATGTTTTTGGCTGCGCTAGGATTGCAAGACTGCATGCGTAGCTGGAGCACCCTCTGAAAGACCTGGGCAAAAAGGAAGGAATATTTCCAAAAATAAAATAATGTGATACATTTCATTGATTTCTCAGCTGTTGAATTAGAATTGAATGTAATCACTAAAAAGATAAGGAAACAAACCAGGCCAACCTAATGGGCTTGTTGCTCATTATACGTGCAATATATGTATGCCAAAGAGTCTCCTATTTCCTACATAACCTGCTAAAGAAGTATCTCTAACCAAGTTGCATTCCAGCTGGCCACAGCCTTCCTGAGACACATACATTTTTATAGCTCTGAGCAGTCTTTAAAATGTTCCACATATTACCTGAGCATTCCGAGAACAGGCTGGGCAGGCTGACTGGTTAAGTCGCATTGTATTGATAGGGCCCTTGGGTTTAGGCTGAACCTGAAGCCAGCAGATGACATAAAACAGAGGTTGCAGTACAAAACATGCACCTCCACCTTTATGAAGATGGGTTAATCCTGTGTCTTGCTGCTGTTGGACGGGTTTGCAACTGAGAGTACCTAAGTTTCTGCTTTGGTTGTTTTCCAGTGGGCAGCTAGATTGGGACAAATGAGAAGAGACTATGGAATTAGAATGAGAGCAGAAGCGGGAAGGTGCTCCTGTGGACTGGAGCAAAGGCTTTCCCCCTATCTGCCTGCACATCACATTTTTTCCAGGCAGACTCATCACCCCTCAGGTCACAAGCGGAGATGGAGATTTGCAGGGTGGCCTGGGATACAGAGGAGGGCTCTTCCCCAGGAGCAGGAGCGTCTCTGCTGCAGAGCAATGGGGCAGAGACACGTCAGGTACAGGTACAAGCACAGAGCAGCCGTGAGCTGCAGAGCTGCCAAGTGGCTCTGCAGGAGGGTGGTTTCACGAGCGCTTCCCAAGTTGCCAGACTGGTTATATAGGGCTGCACGGATGAAGGAGCAAAATAAATTGAGGGATCAAACATGTTACACAATGTTACTTTCTTTACTCTTATCCATTTTTATCCAGTCAGGGCTGTTTCTTCAAAAAKACATACAAACCTCGTCCCACTGGGGAATGTTCTTCCTTCCTCGGGTCATTTAATTAATTATGCCCTTCTAAAAATAAAAATATATTTTTTTAAAATCATATTTCTGCCCTCACACATTCAGAGAGGCCAAAGCGCTGGATTAGGACGAGGCGGGAGCCTYCAGGTGTGCTGTTCTCTGACATTTAAGTCAGTTCGCCCCTCCAGGAGCGCAGCGGCAGTGAGAGCACAGGCACTTCCCCAGGAAGTTCCCGCAGGCAGGTCCAGCTGCCGCAGCACCTTTCCCTGGGCAGGATTGGGGATAAGATCAGGGATGTAACAGAAGGGGTAGGAGTACAGCGCAGGGGCAGCTCGCCTTTATTTCGCTACAACACGTCCATGCCCGCCCGTCCGCCTTTCCCGCGCTCCCCAACCGCCACCTTCGCCCGCCATTTTACCCCCRGCGTAACCGGCCCTGCCGCCCCGCCCCGGCCACCGCCTCCCGAGCCCTTCCCGCCCGC
>NW_020455910.1:3206006-3207063 GCF_003342845.1 Nothoprocta perdicaria | reverse complement strand
GCCGCCGAGGAGCTGCGCGAGCGGCGCGGGGGCCGCTACGTGGTGGGCGCGGGGCGGCGGGGCCGGGCCGGGGCCGGCGCTCGCGCTCGTGCTCATGCTCCTGCTCGCGGCCATGTGCTTGCAGCTCTACTCCGTGTGCCTGGAGGGCTTCCTGCTCGGCAAGGTGCGCTACCGGCAGCTGCGCCGCTGGGACGCGCAGGTGAGGGCACCGCCTTGGCCTCCCCGCGCCCGGCCTGGCCTCGCAGCGACGAGGCGGCAGGGCCGGGAGCTGCTGCTCCAGCGCGCCCCGTGCTGCTGGGGCGTGTGCGAGCGGGGAGGCCTCGTGCTCCCCACGCGGCGCCTCGCGGCTGCGCCGGACGGTGTGAACGCCAGCGTGCAGAGCGGCCCTGGGACGGGCACAGTGGGCARGCCGAGCGGGGAGCAGGCGCTGCCCGTGCTCACGGTGACCACGAGAGCTGTGTCTGCCCCCCGCGGGTCTTTGAGCCCCTGCACTGAGGTTGTAGCATGGTCCACACAGGGGAATTGCGCAACTGGTTGCAGAGCTTCATGGGCTCAGCTTTTGAAGAACTGGGGTTAGTCTGCTGCTGAATTCCTTCTGCTCTTCATGGAGCTGAGTTGCGTAAACACATAGCTCTGGAGTAAGCCCTTCTGTGCCGGCACGTTCCCTGTGGCTACAGAGCAGCCGGAGCGCAGGCCTGGAGTGATCCAGCAGGCACTGGGGATTGGGACATGGTCCTAGCTGGACTAGTCTGTCTCTGCATCTCCTCCTTGTTTCTTGACAGAGCTGAGTCTGTCCTAGAGCTGACTCTGTCCTTCTGCCCACGATTTCTCCTCCAGTTTTATTAGGAAGATAAAGGGCCAAGGGGACGGCCAAGGGGACATCAAGCTGCTCTGCAGAAATGAGCTTACTGGCTCTCCATCTCTTCACCTGCACCACCTCTCTCTGGCCTTTGCCCAACCCTTGGCTCCAGTGAAACCTCTCCTAGTGCTCCCATCATCTGGCTCCAAGCCATTATCCCTGCTGAGCAGCCTTCATTTCATAGAATTGTAGAATCTC
>NW_020455910.1:3181457-3205551 GCF_003342845.1 Nothoprocta perdicaria | reverse complement strand
AGGGCAGATGTTCCAGGCCCCTGATCATCCTGGTAGCCCTGCGCTGGACTCTCTCCAGCAGCTCCACATCCCTCTTGTACTGGGGAGCCCAGCACTGGACACAGTCTCCAGATGTGGCCTCACCAGGACTGTGTAGAGGGGGACGATCCTCTCCCTGGACCTGTTGGAGACGCTCTTTTTAATGGAGCCCAGGATCCCATTGGCCTTCTTGGCCACCAGGGCGCTGCTGCCTCATGGGCAACTTGTCCTCCACGACACCCAGGTCCCTCTCTGCGAGGCTGCTCTGCAGCAGGTCAGTCCCCAGCCTGTCCTGGTGCCTGGGCTTATTCCTCCCCAGAAGTTTGCCTTTACAGTCCTAACCTAGGGCTTGTTGCAGCATTTTTCCTATGCCTGCCTCTGAGCTGTGCTCCAAGATGCAGTGCTGGGATCATTCCAGTCCCATTTTCCAGCCAGGTAGGTCCACATGAGGATCCRTCCCCTGCGCCCAGCTCTGCTGCTGTAGTGGCCGGCACAGAGGCAGTGGGGAAGAGGTGTCCCTGCAGCCAGAGGGCTGCGGCTGGAGTGCCACTCGCTGAGGGCTCCTGCGCCCTGGCTCTGCGATCCTTGGCCCCGGGGAAGCTCCAACACTAGTGCTTTGCTTTGGTTAACATGGCCTTTTGGATAAGGTATCTMAACTAAGAAGCCAGTTTGTATTTGCTTGCTTTTTCCTTAAGACTTACTGTTTCTTGTTAAGGCTTTCAACATTTTTCTCTCTCTTTTCTTCTTCTTTTTTCCCCCTTTAATACTTACTCAGCTAACTGAAAAGGCAGTGCCCAGAGTGCTACTCATTCTATATATCATCTATACATCCGTGGTATCCACAGTGACAACGGAGCACAGCCTCGTGTGAAAAAGCTTCTCCAGACAGCGCAGGCAGGACCCGACACCAGACAACAAAGCTGTGATATTAGCCTAGGTAGGAGATGATTAGATCTGCTGGGCTACATGTTAAAACTGGGGTGCCCACCAGCCAAGGAGGAGAAGGTTTGTTGTGGAAAGATGGAAAAAAATAATCTCTCTACTTTGACTCTTTTGAACTCCAGTAATCCGTCCAAATAGGGGAGTGAAGACACATGCTGTAGTGGGTATTTTTTTGTCATATTTGTTGTCATATTTAGGGGAGCTGCTTTATCTGGGCCTCTAGGAATTAGGAGGAAATGCTGGAATGAGACGGATCCTGGCTGTTTCTGTTTAGCCAGTCCAACGTTTCAGTGGCTGCTGGTCTGCTGCACTTGCAGTGCTCTATGCAAATACATACTTGCAAAAAACCCAGCTAACTCTATGGGCGTTTTTCTGTAATTCACTCGGATGTGAAAACATCCGACAGGTTGGGAGAAATTCCTTTTCTCTGTACACTGAATCCTGACAAGAAACAGCTGCATTTCAAAAACAAACTTTCCAAGCAGCCGGCACTGAGATGAATTATTATTTTTATGCAGGCCAGATTCTCAGCTGGTTCAAGCAGTGATAGCAGCGGGCACTGCTGTGTCCAGATGAGGTGCAGCCCGGGCGCCGGGGCGGGAGAACCTCCTTGTTGCCACTGTGGTTCTGGCTTTCCAACTTTGGGCAAATTCTGTGCTTTCCCTCCTCAATTTGCCTGTGCCTGTAGAGCAGAAATAATGTCCCTCAGTCCCCGGGGGAAGATCCACGTACGTGAAGGCTTTCGAGGATGGAAAGGGCTCTGTACCAGCGATTGCTGCTAACTGGACATAAACCCAAAGCCTGTGGTGTTATCTAGCTCTCTTGTGCTGTACATGAATTGCCACGAGACACTGGAGCAGCTGATACACATGGAGTATCCAACAACTTGGAAATCACAGTGTGCTGCCAATGTGGAGCCAGGAGAGACTGCCTCGCTCCCATTTTTCTGACAGGCAGTAAAAGATATCACTAATTCTGGAGATTGTAAACTTCCTTTTTTGTTCATTTTCTTCAAACAAGCTGCTTGGAGCAGCTGGGGGCCAGAGAAAAAAGGTTATTGTTTTTACAGGATTTAGTGACACTAATTGCTGAGTTGAATACTGGTGCAGCATTTAATTAGTAGCAATGTCTCAGCACACTGTTGGAATCTCATTTTGCTGCTCAGMTGCCAGATTGTTTAAATTTAGGTGCAGAGAGGTTTCCAGCTACACTTACTGCATTTTGTTATGTTGTATTCAATATATAATGCCTTTATTGGGAAGGTAAACATAACTCATTATTGTCTTGAGGTATTTTCCTCAACAAATTATTACAGATCTGAAATAGTCTGTGGCAAGATGAAGTCCAGCAGAGTTTCACATGGTTGGGCTTTGAAGTGCAATAGCTGCATGGCAGCACATTTCAAGCCAAACGTGTCAGCCCCTCTAAACCACAAGTTGGAAAACACAGTAATGCAGTAAACAACAGTAATAGGGAAAAAACTCAATTAGAGCTGTCTTGTGTTACAGTAAGTTAGTGTAACTGTGGTTTTGTCATCCTTCCAGGTTTGTTTGTACAGGGAGACTGCTCTTCCTACCCAGCTGATGCAGCTGGAGGGGAGAAAAAAAGTCAAACTTTCAAGTCCTTCAGAGCTTCATGTGCCTGAAAGACTCTCTGGTTATTTTGTTTTTCTTTTATCAGATCACGTAATGTTATTAAAAGATATTACCTCTCACGAACAAAATACTAAAGCCTCTGAGGTGGCACAAATGAAGGGCAGAAGTTGCTGGCTCTCACAGCGGAGGTTTTATCTGTAGCTCTGTGGGTATAGATTAAAGAAACTGTGCTTGGGAAGAGAAGGCATCTCTAACCACATTGTACTTGTCTATGATGGGTCTTAGACCTAGTTAGTGAGCTTGATACAATGCTACTTACCTGACTTGGTGCAGAGGGTCAGAAAAAAATATTTCAGTGGTAAAACTAAGGAGCTGGCTGAGAAACAGAGGCTGACACAAGGTGTCCATGGCTGTTTTGCAGCTGCGGCGGCTGTTCGGGAGCACCGTCCCGCCTTTCCCTCCCAAGTTTTACCTGGCCATGACGGAGGCGATGGCTGAGGAGAGGCGGGCTCGCCTGGAGCAGTACCTGCAGAACGGTATGGGCAGCCTCTGCGCCGAGCAGCCCCAGCAGCTTTCACACAATCACAGGATGGTTGGGGTTGGAAGGGACCTCTAGAGATCATCTAGTCCAACCCCCTGCTCCAGCAGGGACACCCAGAGCACGGGGCACAGGGCGGCATCCAGGCGCGTTTGGAGACCTCCAGAGAAGGAGACTCCACAGCCTCCCTGGGCAGCCTGTGCCAGGGCTCTGTCACCCTCACAGGGAAGAAGTTCCTCCTCACATGGAGATGGAACTGCCTGTGTTGCAACTTAACACCCATTGCCCCTTGTCCTGTCACTGGCCACCACTGAGAAGAGCTTGGCCCCTTCCTCCCTACATTCCCCCTTCATGTACTTAATACATATTAATTGGGTCCCCCCTCAGCCTTCTCTCCTCCAGAGAAAACAGGCCCAACTCAGTCTCTCCTCGTACGAGAGATGTTCCAGTCCCTTAATCATCTTTGTTGCCCTCCGCTGGACCCTCTCTAGAACCTCCACATCCCTCTTGTCGTGGGGAGCCCAGACCTGCACACAATACTCCAGGTGCAGCCTCACCAGAGCTGAGCAGAGGGGCAGGATCCYCTCCCTTGACCTGCTGGCAACATCTTCCAGATGCAGCCAGGATCSCCTTGGCCTTCTTGGCCATCGCTTGCTTTCGCAAGCAGCACTAAACCCCTGCGAACGTGTCCACGGATGTGACTGAGGGAGCTCTACCTTTTACACTAGGTTTGAGCAAGGGGCATCCCAGGGGCTGGGATTAAGTGTTGCAGCCCTGTCCCTTGATTTAACTGCCTCTTCGTTGGCAGTAAATCTTCTTTCTCCTCTTAGCCCTGAACTGGCTGCCTTTCTGCAGCTCTCACAGGCTGTGAGGCTGCAGGTTTAGAGTCGACTCCAGCCAACTTGTCCCTCTGTTGGCAGCCCGCAGTCGGGTCACTCTCTGCTTTCTTGGATGAGTGACCAGAGCTGCCGGCCCTGCTGCTTGCCTGGATCATCGCTGGCAATTGTCAGGTGTGAAAACTCAYGGCTGCAGGGGGGAAGGTGGGAGCCAAAGAGTAGCTGCTGCTCGGGCTGCTAGAAGCAAAATACGGAGCTGGGCTCTGCGGAAACCTCTTCCCTCCAAGGGTTTCCAGGCAGATTTGTGAGACTATCAGAGTCTGTGGGAAAATTAAATCTCTGGAGCACTGTACAGAAACCAAAGGATAAGCAGAGTAGCAGTGACTGTTTAATTAGGAGTCATATTGTACTTTTTTTTAAGACATTGGCCATACTTTTACCCTTTAAATTTGTTTTCCTCTCTCTCCCTTTTCCTCATATTTTTCAGTTACTTTAGATCCAAATATTACCAGCAGTGATGTCTTCGTAAGTTTTTTCCGAAAGCTACAGCAGGTAAGTTTTGAACGTTTCAAATAAACAATTTCTTCTATGAAGAGCTGAATTTTTRTCTCACCTCCTGGATTCAAGGCTTTCTTGTGGTCCTACTTGTAACATAGTGAATTGTGATGACTCTCTATGAAGCCTAGGTGCTAATAATAGTGTTATTGTTTTGTCCATCTGCTAACTTGTTTCTCACATGGAGAGAACTGTTTGCTTTGTTTTTATATCCTGTGGCCTATCTGATGAATCTCTTGCCTCTGAACAGTTCCCAGAAGAGTCTTTGTGAGAGCTCAATAGGAGGATTACCTACATTCTTGGATTTTGCAACTGTAGACGCTTTTTGGTTGTGTCAGGACTTTGGGCTGATAAGTGTATTGATGACTGCTGTGAAAACGTCAGCCTCCCTTATCTTGTAGCCACAGCGATGGGCACAAACTGGCATGGATCTGGGTTGTTGCAACCTGGATGACTTTAAAAATCCCTTTTAATTGGCTTGTGTGAGTGTCTTCGGCAGGGATGGGGAGCTGGAATATCAGGAGTACAGGGGAAGAGAAATTTCAATTTATCACCAAATATCACCAAATTTGGGAGGCATTTATACTCTCTGCACCTACTGCAACGCTAACACGTAGCAAACATAAACCCAGAAAACAAGGCCAGACTCCCAGAGACTGGCACGCYGGGCTGGCTTTGCAGAAGGACGTTGCTCTTGGCTGCAGACTGGCTTCAAGCAGGTACTTGCTGGGTCTGTCAGCACCGCGTGGAGCTGAGAGCAGCGAGTGCTYCTCAGAGTCGGGTCATTTATGGTCTGCTCAGCCCTGGGCTGATGTAGCTGCTGGATTTCCACAGGGCTGCAGCCCGCAGAGCCCTTGCTCGTGTCCCACAGCTCTGACATGCTCATCTCCTTCTGCTCGGCGAGGAGTCTTGGGGGGCTGTTGTTTGGAAGCCAGGTGGGTGCAATGCAACTCCAGGAGCTGCTTTGGGAAGGGCAGCCTGCTCTGGGAAGCGCCTGGCGCTGCTCGTGCTGCTGTGTCCTTGCTCACACTGCAGGCTCGCAAGGACCACGGGACCGTTTTGGGTCTCGATTCCTGCTCTCTGCCTATGTGCAGTTCAGGTGTGCAGGGAGACTCCTGGAAGGCTGTAGAAAATGGCGTGAAGGAACATTCCTAACACATTCTAGAAAGCCTTTCCCTATATGTGTTGTAAATAAAAAGTTGCAATTTGTGCACAATCTCTTTTAATTCATCCGTTAGTAAGGCACCCAAGCCAACCAGCAAAGAAGTGCCCACGGTTTCTTTACGGAGAAGCTCTCCAGTTTGGATGCGGTGCCTCTTGTGGTGGTGAAGATGGTTCCCAGCAATCACCASTGGGTATTAACCCGTCTTGATTAGACTGGCAACAGGTCTCTAAAGAAAGTTAAATGCATCGGGGATGCCTGCAGGTTTTCCTCAAATGCTGCCAACTGTTTTCTTTCTGTCAGAGACCTGGCTGGAAGTGAGATCTCACAATGCCCATTTGCAGTGTTCAGAAATGTCTTAGTGTGAAAGGGTTATGTTTTTATTTATTTATTTATTTTTCACCCRTCAGAAACAGTGTTTTATATTCAGGTTTCAATCTTCACTACAGGCCCTTCTGCAGGAGGGACTGTTTCTAAAGGTAACTCTTGATAAGTGCCTGCCTAGGACTTGCTTTATGCTTATGCACGTCTCTGTGTACTTATTAACGCCTGCAATGACTGTGCTGCCAAAAGCAGCCAGTTATTTTGCAGAGTTCGAGATAGGTACTGAATTATACTCTAAATGTTAGTGCAAGATTAGTCTGTTCCCGAGACACGAAACCAAACTTTTGTTCCACAGTGAAAGAGATTTTTCAACAATGTTTTAAGTTCCTGCTTGGCCAAGACAGCAGTTCTCCAGCTTTCTTGTTTATAATTTCAACTCTATAAAGGTTGTGCTTACCTAAATTATTGCTTCATAATACAAATAGCAGTAGTGCTTTATGTGTGCTTTCATTATGGCAGAGAACAAATTCCTGAGATCAAATAACTTTGCAAAAAACAGCCTTACATCCATGGCCATTAGCTGTGCGCAAATGCCTTTAATTGTGTAACTGGCAGCTGAATAAATATTCATTTGGGCTATTAAGGAATCTCACTTAACATGCTGGCTTTGTTGTGCACGTTCCAGCATTCATAGCCTACTAAGTGACTTGTGAAATGTTTTATGGCCAAGCCATAACTTCTGGAACAGTTTGGAAAGATGTGGAGTTAGTTCCTGTTTTAAGCACCCCTGGAAGGTCCCTTCCTTCCCCACGCTTGGACGTTTTGGGCAGCACTTACGCGTTTCGTGCAACGTTTGGGAGTGAAACATAGTTAGGGCTTTGGTCTTACTGCTACCCAGCATTAGAACCAGGCATCTCTGTGTGTTGCAGCCCAAAAAGGGATGATTAATGGACGATTCAGGAGCGAGACAGCACTGAGGCAAGGAAGCAGCGGGTGCCCTGCGTGTCAGTGAAGGGGACTGGTCTCAGCCAGGCAGCYGGGGCCACCAAGGTCCAGGCAACCAGCCAGGCCGCGCAGGTTGCCCCAGCACCTCCTGCCAGGGCTCACGAGCAGACCCAGGCAGCTTTCCTAGCAGAGGGCTTCAGTGCCAGGAGAATAAGAACATGAGATCTACAGGTGTATGGGACCGAGACTATTTTTGCTTAAATTCTACTACTGACTTTTCACCTTCACCTTTTTTTTTTTTTTTCCCCCCCCATAAGAGAGGAAGTGGAGCTGTCCTCTTGGATAGTCCTTTAATGCCAGCAGATGCTTCTTTTTCTCTGCCGGTCTTGGAAACAGCAGAATTTCAGCTTCTGCCTGGAGACCYCCGTATGTATCACTGCTTAAAACGGAAGGTACAAAGWAAAGAAAAATGACGTGAATTTAAGGCCTTCTTGGTGATATCCTATGTTTTGCTTCCAAGTGGAGTTGTGAAGGGTACGCTGGGAATGGGACTCAGGTGAAGAGGCTTCGCGTCAGGACGGGGAGTGGCAGCTGCTTCCTATTATCCCTGTCAGCATYGTTTTGATGCAACTGCTCCATASCCTGGAACGCAGTTGGGATTCACAGCCCGCGTGGGCACGGGGCACACACAGGGTCCTGCGCGCGGGTGCGTGTGGCACCCGGCTGCGAGCGCCCTCACGTCACCCGGGGCCGTCCTGTCACCCAGGATGCGCCCGTCGGTGGCTGGTGCGGGCACCGCCAGCCCCAGCGCACGCCCCGTTACCACACCTGTGTGATGCTTGCAGACACAGGGCAGGCTGAGCAGCTCGGCTTCCAGCAGGCCTAAAACTGCTGCTTCTCCCCTACCAAACCAGCTGGGGACTCTTCTTTACAAACTTCGCTTTCAAAAGTCCAGCTGGGCACTAGTCTGACTAGTAGGACGTTTCAAGCTTTTGTTTTGTGCTTGTGTTCTGGCGTAGGGAGTTCGGAAGAGTTTTCGTTCCAAGGTGTCTTTCTGTTTTGAGTTGCAGTGTTAAGATGCAGTTCCCTGACCCACTGCTTATTTCCAAGAAGTTGTAGCTCGAAGTGGGAACTGCCCATTCTGCCCTCTCTGCTTTCATGGACCATGAGCAATGTGTCCCTTGAGACATTGCAAAAGGTCTGGATTAGCGTCGACTTCTAAAACAAAATCGTTTCAGTTTCCTAATGGAAAAGCAGAGAGAGGGAAAAAGAAAGGGTTTTTTTTTTTTTCCCTCGTGAGGAAAAATATTTTTTGCAAAACGTCATCAAAACCAAAAAGTGAAAAAGTGCCGACGAGCTCTGCTTATCAACGTGCTACTCTGTTCTGGTATCACAGTTGTACAACTGGGGCCGGCAGGCGGGAGGGTGGCAGCAGCTGTAGCGGCTTCCAGAGGTTTCACCACAGGGTAGTGACGCTGTTAAGGGAAGATCCAAGTAAGTAACCTCAAGGAATGCAGCAAAGTGTCTAATTCTAGTTATGTGACACRTTCCCTGGCCTTCAGGATCAAAAATGTGGGAAATGTAAAGAGCGGTACTGGATATGTACAGCTGCCAAAATAGAATGGCATGAGCGAGAAGGTTGGACTAGATGATCTCTAGAGGTCCCTTCCAACCTTGAATATTCTGTGATTCTGTGAATATGTATTTGGGCTTTGAGGAGATGAGGTGATGACTTTGCTGCTCCATTTCTTCCTGTTATATTCAAGAATTTTCAATTTCCTGTTATATTCAAGAATTTTAACTTTTGTTTTTATGTCACAACAGTACTTAGCTGATAAAGACCTAGACACAAATATTTATAACATTGTGTTCCTAGTATGGAGATTTTTAACCTTCTGTGGTAGAATTATATGATGAAGGGAGGGGAAAAGATCCCTAAAACTAATGGTGTAAGATATATCTTTATTTTTGGTTTGCTGTGCCATAGCTCTGTTAAGAAAATATTTATCATTAGAAGTTAGAGATGAGAAAGTAGGGAATCTGTCCTCAAGACCATGAAATGAAGCTTTGTGTGTCATTCAGTAGAGTCAAATAAGTGAAATTAAAGCAGTTTTTAAATGCAGACTGTGGAAACCACTAGGCAAAGCAGAAGACTCTCTGAGTGGATCCTAATACAGCCATTCCAGCTGGGATGGCCTTTGCATCTCCCTGGTGAGTCCCTTCTCATAGACCCTCAGTTAAACAGCCTCCCAGCGCATTAAGCGGGGTCCTGCAGAGCTCAAAGCCAGCTTGGAAGTTTGGCTCAGGCTTTTCCTTGGACACCATGGAGTGTGACCTGCGTGTGCTTGCCCRGGAGCTCGTGCTGAGCTGCACGTCCCTCGTCCTGACGCTCACGTCACAGGCCTGTGGCCTTTGCAGCTTTATCACAGGTGACCTGATGCTTCGCCCCTGGTGCGTGTGCAGCAAAGGCACCCGAGGAAGTGTCTGCTCCTTCCCCTTGGAGCAAGGGAGTAGATGATTAGTCAGGTAAGAACACGTGATGACTCCTGGTACAAAAGATGTTTCTGTCTCCACAGGCTTGTGGAGCCCTCCATCAAGGCTTGTTTTAATTAAGGGTAATGACCAGACCTAACTCCTGGATAAGGAAATTAGTTCTGGGATAAAGATTAAATCTGTGTGGATCCTCAGAAGGACTTCAGACAGGACACTGGCTAATGTAATCTCTGAGAAGAGGTTCTCTGTAATCCATGCAAGCAGATGTGCAGGCTTGCAGCTAGGTGACATCCTGGGTGTCAGGAAATCTGCAAAAAGACAGTTTAAATAAGACAGGCTGCAGTATAGGCAGGGGGGTTTAACCTCAAGAGATCTTTTTTCCTCTTTTATTTTTTGCCAACTTCTGTCAGAGTGCTCTTAACATTTAGGTACTAGAGAAGAATATTCATKTTATTTGCGTTTGTCCTTACACTGAAATCACTCTTACTAAGGCAGGTGAACTGGATAATACACCTTTTGACCCCAAAGTGTGATGAATCTGTGAACTGAGTTAGTTATTGGAGTTGCACCTCCTGGTGTGCTGGGTTTCTTTGCTGAACCTCCTGCCATTTCACAGCCTTTTTCTCAGGCTTGGGTGCTAGCACTGGCTCATGTTCTGTTCTCACGATTAAGATAACACAGGCTCCTTGTCTGCCATGGAGCTTCCCTATTTATACATATAGGGAAGCTTTTTCTGGGGTAGGGTTGTGGTTTTAAATATTCACATTTAGYATTTGAGCCCTCCCTTTTCTCAGAGTCACTGCTTCCCTGCATAGTGACTGTGTTGTTCTTGCATATACTTAGACTAGGTAGCTCAGCCCAGCTTAAAATCTAAGCGATCCTCCTCTAAGTCTKCAGCATCTTCAGCTGCTGTCCTTGGATGTATTTTTGTCATCTGCAAGTTTTAATGTGGCTTTTARCTGTTTGTTTTAGTGGGATAAATAGGGAAAAGGAGCATCTGCACCTTCGGAAGGGCTCCACCAATATGGGAAGCAATAAAAATGTTTTTCTTCTACCCCACAGGACACRTTTCAGATCGAAACCCGCAGAGCTTCTTTAGATGTTTACCTTGCTGATGGCAGCAGTATTGGACTTGATATCCAGACATCAGACACTGCAGARAGAATCTTAGAGGTAATGGTTCCACATGGGAATCTGCTTGAATGTTCCTGTTTGCAAAAAGGGGGCAGAAACTGAGATCAAATTAGTAGAGGGCAAAGCTTTCTGAAGGAAACACAAAAATATCTTCTCTGTTTTATGAGTTTTGGGAAGGCTTTGAGAGGATTGCTGATCTTGCAGATAAGTTCCTTTGGTTTTTATGTTTGTTCACCACTTTTCTCTCTTCCTAATATCACCRATTAGCCAAAAGCACAAGGGCTTTTTTGCTGCCCAGGTTTTCTTTGATAGCATCAGAAAATAGATGTTCTTTATTTTGGGGAGCCCTTCTTAAAATAAAAAAAAAAACTTTTTTTCCTGCAGTGGCTTGAATACTGTGAAGTCTAGTGCAATTGCCCTTGAATGCTGTAGCCAGAAAGGTTGACTCAGTGAGTTGATGCACAGTTGTTCAAACTCATTGTGTGACTGATAGATCTTGCTCTTCGGCAGGCTTCCCTCTCCCTGCTTTGTGTGCCCTGATGGGCACTGTGAAACTGTGGGGCTTCCTCTGTAATAGGGGCACAGCTTGAGCACTGGGGCTTGGGATGCCTCTAACTGCTGCTTTAGCAGTTTACTAGCTACATTTTGAAGCCACTAGCAACCAAGTGTGATTTGTACACCTGGTTGTGTGGTGCGTGAAGCTTTCAGATGGTCCTTTCCCCGTGCCTGGGAAGGAGGAGCAGCAGGGGCATCTGTGTGTGTGTGTGTGTGTGTGTGTGTACAGCAGGGCTGAAGCCTCCTGGTTGCTCCTCTTGGCTAATGTTACCAGCAGTAAGAAGCAAGCTCACACCACCCACACTGGTGCTCACTTGCCTGGGAATATGGACTCCCCCTCACCATACAGAAAGCTCTGTAGTGTGTTTGTGTGGGACCTTTGCAGTCAAGGCCCTAAAGAAGTTCCTTTTCCTCACTATTCACTACCCCCTTGCAGTGCACGTTGACTGCCCTTTCCTAGCATCCCAACATAAAACAGTCRGTGCTTTGATCCAGAAGTTCAAATAAATCAAAAGTCTGATTTCTGTGCCCGACATTCTTGTGAAATGCCATCTGGTGCACTTAGCATTATGCTACTAACATTTTAGTACCTATAACATTTTGGAGCTTGGTGGCTAATTAGCAAGTAATTTGGAGGGCTTTCTTAGCAGAGAGGCCTACAGGARGAAGGATGCTGATGTTAATAGTTTCCTTCTTCATCTTCGGACTTTTAAGACTTTATTCACTTTATACCCAGTGTTTGAACTGAGTGTGAGGCAAGTGGGTTTTGCGCTCTGCTGCCCTCTCAGGTGACAGTCCTGGTATTAACAAATATGAGGATAACACTCCCAGGTGTGTTTCTTAAATTTAACACGGAGTAATTCTTCTTAACATATATTTATCTCAACGTCTACTTTTTCCATGGGGGGGAAAAAGTGACTTATTTTAAATCAGCTGAAACAGCTGGGAAAAAATATTAAAAACAAAACTAAAACCTTCTCTCTATGAATGTAGTTGTGTGGTCTGTGGAGATGAGTGAATCTGCAGTGCTTTCACTGTGACACTGAGCTGGAAATGTTTTAGGGATGCATTTTATGGAAGGAGACTGAAAGCCAATTCTTCCATTTCATATTCAGAGAAGGGAAAGTCCATCCATCTTCGGTGACCAAAGGGCCACTCTTCAGTCCCTTCGCGCAGCCTGACGGAGAAATTATGCCACAGGATTTCAGGAATTTATCCTAAATTATCTGAAATCTCTCAAAGTTTTCAGGGATTGAGATGTTTCCTATGGTTGCCCCAGAGATTTTGTGGCTCTGGAGCCACTTTTAGTCTGTGGCTACTTTAAATTGCGCTCTGATTTTCAGGAGGGGAGACAGAGTAGGACGTTGCCGCTGGTTYCTGCTCCCCTCTGCCTGCTTCTGCCCCACCATCCCGTTGTGCAGCAGGTCCTTCAGTCATCTTTGCACTTTCTGTTGATGCTATTTCTGCCCTCTTTCAAAAAGACAGAAATGGGCCACAGGAAGCTTAAAAAAAGAATAGTCCAAATGTCAAGCAGGGCAAGATTTGCTTTCTTGCACACTGGCAGTAACGAAAACTCAGCAGAGCTCAAGTGGGCTCTGGACAGAAACCTTCCCATGGAAGAGCACAACCCTACAAGCAAGACTGGAGCTGTTGGTTAAAGCCTTTTCCTGGAATCTGCGAGCTTGGAAAGTGCACAAATCTGTATTTTTAGAGGATTTGTGTTATGCTTGTAAGGGTATTACTAGGTCAGGGCACACAAATGCTTACTGTACAGCAGGATTGGAAAATTCAGTAAGATTGGGGGTTACGTGTCAGATGCCTTGCACTGTAGTATACTTAAATGCATGGCAGAGTAKAAAACATGTTGTATTTTATTACTTTTTTTATGTTCCTTTGAAACTTATGAAACTCCTCACGAGCTCAAATGCTGCAATATGGGAATGGTTATACTTGTTTTTAAATTGGCAGCTAAGTAGGGCATAAGGGAATGGTTTAAAAACAATTAAGTTGCATTAAGAGGTATTGAAGATGCCTCCTGCTTATTCATGCTAATGGAGAGCTGACCTGCTTTGTTTTTAAAGGTTACATCGTACAAGATGGGACTATCAAGAGAACTAATAGGATATTTTAGCCTGTTCTTTATTCAAGATCACGGTGACGGGGCGCTCTCTGGTAAGCTGAAGTGCYGAATTTAGCCCTCCTTGGGTTTCTKTAGGCTGCAGTGATGGAATCTGGGATCTCTGAACAGAGCCTGAGCCTGCTGAGGCTGACAGACCCTTTCTGGCCAAATCACCCCCCTCGAGTCGTTCCCCTGTGGGGCTCAGCTGCCCCTCGCTGGGGAAAGTGGAGGTGGGAGCCAGGCTTGGCAGTAGGCTGGTGTGGGGCAGGGGCAAGGCTTGCGCTTGAGGACGTGGTGTCCTTCTGTTCAGAAGACATACATCAATTCAAGGCATTTAATCAGATGACTATATCTATTAAAAAAAAAAAAGTTTTTAATCCTCCAAGTCTCATGCTAAGTTAAACAATGGGGCAGGAAAGTCTTTTGTTAAGTTTATAAACAGTGTCTRTGACTTGCCTTCCTTTATGTCCTGCCACGTTTCCTTTCCTAACTGAGAGAAAGGGAGCAGTTGAAGCCCAGTGGTGGCACTGAGCAAGCTGCAAGTCCAGAGGGCCCCTTTCTGTGGAGCCAGGATACCTGAAGACACTTTTTTTCCCCCTCACTTCCTTACTGAGGAGCCGTCTCCTATATGGATGTGTGTGTGGATGGACCCACACCTGGGATTAAGATAGGCTGTGGCCAAATCTCTCCCCAAATTTAGCCATTGGTGGGAGTGCAGCTGGACATCAACAGCTTCCCCGTGGGACCTGGAGAAGCCAGGCAGCTTTTCTTCAGTCTCCTYACTGACATAAAGGTGCTAGTGGCCATTTGCTGAACCTTTGCAATATGAAGGGGTACTGACGGTTCAGTAATAAACTCTTAACATTTGGGGTAGAAACCTTCCTGTTTGTGTTCAATTTATTTAAAATTTCTCCCTCTGTCTGGCTATGAAATGCCAGAGCGCACAGGCTCCCTGGCTGTTACTATGTCACAAACATATCGGATATAACATTTTATGTGCTGTTTTATGACGGAATTTCGCTTTGCCTTGCATTACAATATAATTGAATACACAGAAGAGCATAAATTTTCAATTTATTGCAATTCTGCGTATCTTTGACACACCTCACAAGCACATCAAGTCAAAACGTAAGCCACAGCGCACTGCCAAGTAATACTGAAGTGTTCACRTGCTTAAAATAAAGCACGTGTTAGTGCTAGATTAGGGCCATGGTTCAAAAATATTTACAGGATTGGGTCTTTAAAAATTTTTTTAAAGGTACCCAGGAGAGCAGTCATCTCTAGAGTTGCATGTGCGACCTAGTGCCTGCTAGTTACAGTGTTCTCCTCTAGTGTTTTCTTGGAGAAAGGTTCTGATCTTGAAGTCTGCATTCACACTTCTCCACACAGACACATCCTTGCTGCTAAGCTGTGTTTTGAGAGAAGGCTCTTGTGTAAGAGCATATTCAAAGGGAGTAAAGATATTCTGTAAATAAGAGCAATTTAAGTCTAACTTGCAGAGAAGTGAGGAAGATAACCTGTCACCTTATTTTACCCAGTAACTTATTTCTGTGAATGTTTTATGYTTTTTTCCTCTCCAAAAGCAAGCTTCTTAAGCCATCTAATCCATCCCTAACTGCAATATGGGAGTAGCTGGCCTAGCTCACTAGATTTCACCAAATATCTCATTTTTCTTCTTTTCCCAGTGGTGAAGAAAGTGGCAGAATTTGAACTTCCTTATGTGAGTCTTCAGAGCATGAAAGAGTTGCACTGTAAGCTGGGGATCAGAAAGTGGTGAGCAAGAAGCTTAAGAGAGACGAGTAAGATGCACGACAATTGCTGTAAATGGTGTCAGAGTGAGAAGTCCTTTGGATACCTCAGATATGGAGCCCTCAGCAGCTTGACTGTTGTTCTTTGAGGCCAATTTGCTATTGGAATTGCCTGGTTTCTGTGGCCCTGTGTTTTATTTAAGTTCAGCRCTGTAGTATTTCTGAAGGGTTCTTCACAGCAGTGAACGCTTTATTCTCTCCCTCTTCGAGAATCTCTAGAGAGAGGTTTTGTACAAGCTTTACTTCAACTTTTATATCTGCATATTGAACTGACCGCAAATGGGAATATATGTATTTGAAAATACAACGATGCAAAAGAAAACTTAGGGTTTTGAGTTATAAGAACCAGCTCAGTTTGGGTAGAGGTGGATTCCTTAAGCAGCAAAGTTTGCTCCCCTTTCATTGCCACGTCTTGGGCACCTCCCCAGTTGTGCTGATAAACCGCATGGGCAGACAAGGCAAACGGAGCTCATCCAGGCTAAAAATAACTTGCTGGCTGTTTTTATTTACTTACTTACTTATTTATGGTGTGTTTGCCAATCTGTTTTGGCCCATGTCRGTGCCTCAGTGTCCGCGGTGCCGTGAGCGGTTGTGCTGCCTGTGGCTGAGGACAAACCCTGGGTTGCCAAGTGCTGCTCGTCCAAGGTGGCTGTCACTGCGTGGCGTGTGGGTGGCAGAGCTTCTGGTCCCTCTGCTGCTGCCCTGGCCGTGCTCCTGCTGCACTTAAACTGCACTTAAACTGCACTTACACTGCAGCTGGCAGCACAGCGGACTGGCACCAGGCTAGGCTCAGACCTCAGCACTGCAGCTGTGGCAGCAGGAGCCACTTGTGTGCAGAGAAGACCTGAATTGTTTGGGCAAAGAGAAGAAAACACGGAGCAATTTTACAACTACAGATTTTTTAATTGTAGTTGTTGGGTTTGGTACCACCAAAGTCAAGGGGGAGAAATTAATATAACTTCCATTCTGCGACAATGTTTAACTGCAGCGTGCACTGCAAGGGTAAAACTGGCTATGCAGTAGGTAAGGGGATGTATCTGCGGGTGCTCCCATCATGTTTGGCTGGTCAAAAGGCCATGTTAAGAAGTGCATCTTCATGTTTTATCACCTTTCTCCCTCCTGACAGGTATATGGATCCTTCTCTTGATACACTGTTGATGGACTGTGGAGCTTCAATTAATTTGCTGTATTTGCAGGTAAAACTGAAAGAGCTCCGGAATTTTAAAAGTAATTTTTTCCATGTTCATTTCTTGTTTTAAGCAAGTTGTTGAAATATTTGGCGTAGATTGCATTAGTATTAAACATGCTYA
This sequence comes from Nothoprocta perdicaria, assembly GCF_003342845.1. Classification (NCBI taxonomy): domain Eukaryota; kingdom Metazoa; phylum Chordata; class Aves; order Tinamiformes; family Tinamidae; genus Nothoprocta; species Nothoprocta perdicaria. Next base: position 3,189,217 of record NW_020455910.1, on the reverse strand, counting down.
TAAATTATCACTGCCTTGTGGTGCTTTTCTAAACGATGGCTACTGTTGAAGACTTGGAAGGGCAAATTCATGTACTGTAGACACTAACTCTTCCTTGTTTTGTGCATGGGAATTGCATAAAAGGAGCATATTTGGGCATCTCTCCATTTTCTTTTTATATCTCTGTAGGTGCTTTTCAATGAGGACGGTATTTGAATTCTAAATTGTAGGTGCTTTGGGTTGTACTGGCTTTGGAAACTATTAATTTGGGAGGGAAGAAAAAAGTAGAATGAATCTATTCCAAAATCCAAGTTCTTCCTTATTTGAAGAAACAAAACAAACAAAATGCCAGTTTGTGGTGTATGAAAAAGCTAATAAATTTGTACTGACTTTTTCTTTTTTACTACTATTTTTAAATCTTCATTCAAGGCAATCCAAGAAATAGAAAGAAACTGGATTAAACCAACAAAGGAGAAAATGCTAGAGCTTGAATTTCTGCAAAAGACTGAAAATAAAGTGAAGGTAAAATGAAGTTTTAAAACAATATAAACAGACTGAAGAGTGAACTTTGAAGCAGTGACATTGGAGACTCTGACTATTTAAAACAGAGCATCTTTTTGTAGACTGGGGTGGGCCAGAAACTCAAGTCTCCTACCTCCTGGTCAAATCATTGCTAGTGAGTTACTAGACAGAAAAGGGGGATCCTAATTCTGCTAGCATTTTAAAGCATCCCCCAGAATAACTTGGATACCGAAGGCTAGAACAAGAAGTTGGAATGTGAATCCCAGTATTTGCTATTTGCCAAGCTCAGGCTTGGCTCATCCAGCCTTCACATTCAGTTTAAGAAGTAAGATAGGAATCCAGGCTGCAGGAACTTTTGTACTCAGTATTTCCTACTGGTTAGTTTTCTCTTCCCCTCTTCACGGCTCTCATGCATTTGTCAAGATCCAGCTTGCCATACCATTAAAAGAAATAATCGGGTTTCTGGGAGCTTTAATCCCCAAATCAAGCACCACGATGTTGTGGTGGATGTGTGTTCTCCCAGGAGTGCACTAGGAATCTGAAAGATTTGCTTCCTACTCCATTTTCCAAATCCCTAGTCCTCACCTGTCTTTACAGTAAATCACTTTTGGTCTGTCTTTGTGATGCAGTTCCTGGAGCTGGTTCGGGAAGTGCAGTTCTATGGATACATACGACTTGATCCTTGCGTTTGTGACTACCCAGAAGTAGGTTGCTCAGCTGACGTCTACGTGGGCAATAATGAAATTAACTGCTACATAAAACTGCCTACTAACCAAACCAAAGAGGTCAGCTTTCAGATCAACAGGCTGAGATGTTGGCAGGTCACTTTTCTTGTAAGTATTGCACTGACTCTATACCTGAATTTGTTTTTTCTGCATGAAAATGGGGGTTATCAGGCAACGGCAGATCTTGGGGGCAGAATCAGTTTTAAATCTCTCCTATCCATGACTCCCCAGCCCTCCCAATCTTATCTTTGAACAAATTCCCACAGCCTCACTGTGCTGTGATTGCTCCCTTCCCTGGTGATTTTTCTCTCTTTACCTGCCCCTCTCCCTTGGTGTTGAAGGTGAAGTTGGCAGAGCATTTTGTGTGGGAGCAAAAGATTCGCTTGCGAAGACTGCCCCTTCCTTCATCCCACCTGCTCCCCCTCAGGAAAAGTATTCTGGTACAGATCTCCAACTGTTTTATTTAGCTACTATATAAAATGAATCTGACTGACTAATTCAGGTTTAAGGCTGAAAACCTTAGTGCTCTTCTTGGCTGATTCTTCTGTTGTTCTGCTTTTCTGTTTCTGTTCTGTTTCTCTTGTTCAGGGTGCAGGAAAGGATGGTGAAGAAGAGACTCTGGAGCTCAGATTTGAGTACAGAGATTCCGATAAATGGCAGTGGATAGTTTTTTACACAAAACAGGTTTGTCCTTAATCGTGTCAGAAAGGGATCAGAGTGAAATATAATCTTACAGCCACAGAGATTGGAATTTATTCTTAAAAAGTCATTAGTCCATTTCTTATAGTTGTTGTGTTTACAGCCTGGCAGGCTAGAGGCAGGGGAAAACTATTTCAAATCCTGTTGAAAGGAGRAGAGATCCACACACAGACACCCAGAGCAGGAGAAATGCTCAATACTCAGCAGCACCCTTGGCGTGGAGGCCTGGCACTCGCTTCCTGGGCTCAGGAATATCCCAAACAGTCAAATATCCCAATCAGTCAAACTTAGGCCTAAAGTCAAAGGCCCTCCCCAAGAAAGCCCCTTGTTCAAATATATGCCATATAAACACAATTAATGGAGGGTGCAAGGATGTTTCTTGATAGCAAATATTATCCTTGCACATAAATAGTGCTTAAACAGGATTTTATAGGGTGCCATCCTTCCACTGTTTACCAGCAGCTCTTTAAAGATAAAGGTATCCAGGAATTGATGTCAGACATCTGTGGCTTTGCTTTCTAGCCGATAATCTGGGCTCTGCTGTATCCAAGGGAGCATCAGCCTCGCTGTCCAACACAATAGCAGTCAGGATTTTTTTTTTAAGTAAAATGAAAAAGATTATGTTTTTCACACATAACTTCTGAATTCCAAGAAGATGATGCAGTTAACACAACTCTTTATAAGTGTTAGTTTTCCTGCCACACTTAAGTTCTGTGAGAAAATGAGCCATCCACATTCACACCATCAGTGAGAGCAGGAAGCTTTCCAGTTTCTTTACTGAAAAATATTTCAGTATTAATTCTCCTGTAAAATCTATTACAGTTGTGCTACATGTAGACCAGTGATTAGCAAAGCAGGGTCCCACCTTCCTCAGATGGACAGGGAGGAGATAAAAGCTGGAAATGCGCTGCTGAGTAGAAGTCCAATTAACTGAATTAGGAAAGTAAAAGCTGTGTATTTTGGGAGCATGCTTTCTGGTGGGGGAGGAAGGGGAGGAATGGAAGAGTTCAGTAAATCTTTTAATAGAAGTAAACAGAATGTTGGAATTGGAACATTTATCCTTTTTAGGCCTTTCTGCTGAGTAGCTGCTTGAAGAAAATCATCTCAGAACAGATGATGAAGGCAAGCAAAGAAGGCCAAGAAATGGTGAGCATGTGTGTATGTAGGTGCCTGAATAGCTGCTAAAAAGAAACAAAACTATCTATTTTTCTAAAAAAATATGCTTGGAAAAGTCCAACTGATGAAAAAGATCTTGAATGTTCCTACATTTCAATGCAAAATTAGTTGACTAGGAAATTATTTTTGCTTAGTTTTTTGGAAGTAGTATTATCTGGATGATAAAGACGTCTTTTTGTCATCATTTTAGTCATTTTTTCCATTGGACTTTAATTCTTGCTGCATATGATTAAAGACACTTATGAAATAATTCTTATGTTCTGCTCTAGCCTGTCTGTATTCATTTCTGGCTTTCATTTTTTTACCACTTCACTTGCTTGCCCGTCTGCTGCAGTGGTAGACCAATTTGGGATCTGCGGCATTACCACTGTGATACTTTCTGGTTTAAAATAGAAGAGTTAATAAAAATGTGATTTGTAGCCAAAATACTTCTGTTGTCTTTTGTGTAGGTTTTTAAACATGCGAGTATGTTTAAGTACTTATAATTAGAAAAAAAATCCTAGTATTGATGTGCTTGTGACATCTAAAGACTTTGTGGAATGGGTGTTATGTTAAATCTCCTAAGAGGGGGAAAGAGAAGAGTTTGCTTCTAGATGTGTGCTCATTATGGTGAGCAGGCAGGCAATGAACATTAGTTTCATTATGAAATAATAGCCTTAAACTATAAACAGTTAAAAATGGAAACAGACTCATTAGAATTTGGGGAAGCTTCAATATTTATCTCCTAAATTTATTTATAATGGAAGAACTGTCAACCTTTAATTGTGAGGATTAATATTCAGTATTTAAATGTTCAGTAGTTAATACTACTTTGAGTGTGACCAGAGCTGTAAGGGAAGGGCAAATACGCCAGTTCATTTCCTGGGCTGTTTCTAGGGGGTTTCATTGGACACCCATTCCATTGCCCAGCATATTTTGTTTCAATACTTGGGAATGTGTCAAGCTGACTGTAAGTTACTTCTTTCAATCCATTTAGGAAGTCAAGATGCCTGAATGCACAAAAAGTAGCAAGAGACCCAGCACTCAACAGAAACAGGTTAGTATGTGAGAAGAGCTCTCTAAAATGTGAATGCATAGTGTTTGCTTAGAGTTTTTTTGTTTGTACATAACATAAAGTAAATCTGATCATCACTAAGCCCAAAGCAAAATAATACTTTTATCTGATATACTTCTCACTCTCTTTCTCCTTCCAAAATTGAAGTTTAGCTCCCCTTCTTACTCAAATAAATTCCTACTAAATTTATCAAGAGTCTCCCAATTCAAAACAAGAGAGTGCGAAATGTGTCAGATAAAAGTACTATTTTGCTTTAGTCTTAGTGACAATTTGATTTACTTTGTTTTAAAACCATTTCTGAATTAAATTCTTTATGAAGTTCACAGAAAGCCAAAATGTGCATGTAGATCATGTGTCTGCACATCCTCAAGCAGCTGTTACTGTAGTTGTATTTGGGTTAACACTGGGAATGTTCATGTTCGTCTTTCCCTGTATTTGGGAGTTAYCTATTTGGTAAAGTGGTCATGTTACAAACCTGTACATATACATTCCTATTATAGAACAGATAAAATTTCAAGTTGCAGTAGTTAACGTGTTTCCTGAATAGTCCATTTTTAAGTCATTTCTTCAATGTGAGGTAATAAATAAATGAAAGAGGAATAATACAAACCAAATTCAAATAAGTTATTCTGTTAGACTGTATGACTGGCCAAAAGGAACTACTTCTAGAAAACTAAGATCTAATCTGAATTTGTTAGGAAAAATATATTGATATAGCTTGAGAAAGAACATGAAACAGCACAAAACCAATCASTATTTTTTCACAAGCAGATAGACTGGATTGTGTGGTGGGTTTTCTTGTTGCTTTGATATGCTCCTGCAGACTGGATTCTAGGTTCTTCAGTATTTGAAAATAATGTGCAATTGATAATAAAGGCGATGGCGTTTTCTGAATGGACTTGTTGTGCTTCTGGGGACTGAGTAACGAGGGGCTTCATAGGTCCCCCCCCAGGCAAAAACTTTAGATGCTGGAGGTTAAGTAATGACCAAGTTGTACGGCACCACTCTGAGTTTGAGGCAATTCTTCTGATTTTAACACACTTTACAATACTTTATTAGAAGCAAGATGCACTGCGTGTGAATGCTCCCTGTGGATTTTTGTGAGGAGAGAGACTTTGGATAGAGCAACATAAAGCCCCTCAGCTGGTTAAGACCCCTTAAGCAGAGCTGGCAACTCAAATGTAACTGTTTATTGAAGAAAGGCAAGGTACACTGCTGCTGGTGGTAGTACCCCATACTATGCACATGTTATGCAGCAAGTTCAACAGTGGTTTAGATCTTCTTGCACAAAGTTGTTATTAGTTAATTAAATAAAATCCTCAGTTGGGTCTTTATAATTTGGTCATTACAGATCTTTCATCTGGCATGAGTTGGCTGCAAGTTTATCTGATGGCTCTGCAAAGAGTCTGAAAATGTCTGCCAGGCGTTTTCTGCTGACTCAGAAGAAGAAAAATTTAATCTTGGTTTTGTGATCCTGTAGCTGCATCCTGTATTACTACTGGATCAGCATGACAGCCTGTAAATTCTTGTTTGAATAGATAATCCAGTGCAGCAATAAGATTTAGTAGGAAAATCAAGAACTGCTGAAAACTGCTGAACTGAGATAAAAATGACTCGACTAGTACAGCACATGCAGTCTGTGCAGACAGTGAGGCCATGCTCTGGCATGTGCCCACATCTAGGCACTTTTTCTGCTTGAGGCCTTTAAAAATATTGAGAAAAGAGATATGAATTAACATTAGGCACCAGACATTAGGAAACTGAAAACAAATTTTGCCAGGGCTCTCTCTCTGCTGAAGTTATTGCAGTGTGACTGCCATAGCCTTACAATAGACCCTTTAAGCAAAACGCTTGAGGACATTTATTTCCTAACTATCTCAAGATATCATTCTGTAAGGGGGGAAAAAAAACATTTGTGCCAAAAAAAAAAGAGTCTCCTGACATGACAGTATACTGCTGCAGCTACTCACCCTGTGAAGGGCTAGCTAGCCTGCTAACCTTCAATTCCTGAGCCCCTGTAACACACTGAACGCTGCCAGCATCTTTGGAGCTGCCCCTCCATCTGCACCACGCATAGGGCTAGTGCAGCACCCCTTAGCAGCAGAAACAAGCGTTTCCTCCAGCAACAAATTCTGTGCTTTCCCACATGCCAGCACAGAGAGCACTCACTGCACCTCAACAGTTACGTCAGATTTTCTAGCTCATGTTCATATGTAACTATTGAAATGCATGTACTCTAATTTAAATTGGTTTGTGTTTCTCTGCAGGTAGTTCATTCCAGTTTTATACCAAGGAGATTCTGGGGTCGGCCAAATGAAGAGGATTATGTATTTGAGAAAATAAGAGAAGAAGACCTGTGACAATTAATTTTGTATAGTGTCTTTTGAAGCTCTGTCTGAAAATCACAATCCCTTTGAAAATCTTGAATTATAACAAAAGTATCTTCAGTGCAATTCCCTGCCTTTGCAGTAGTCTCTGTCTAGAGAACTTGTAACTGCAGTGAACAACTCTTTTGAGTTAGGGGCTGTGAACCTGGAGACAGGCACCTTGTAGACACATGGGCATTTTCACATGGAAAATGCCCCAGCATTTCAGATGGCAAATCCCCCCAGGAGAAAGGGGAGGGTTAACAAGGGGAAAAAAAATAGTTAATGCAAGTACTTTTTTTTTTTTTCCCTCTAATGCCTTAAAATATATACTGTTTCTATGATTWTTCATATAATTAATGTGATAGCTGAGCAGGCTATTGCCATCCCTGCAATGCTCGGGAAAAGGCACGTGTTTTCCAGATTGTGCCTTTTGCTGGAACCTGTCACTCTTTCCTTAAACTTAYTGCAGAGCCCTCGCTGTGCCCCAAGGCGCCTGGCGCAGCACGGGAAGAGACAACCAGTTAAATATATTTACGATGCATCAGGAATTGAGTTTACACGATGACACTAGACCCACTGCTAACTACATCACTAAGTYGTTTGCCACAATGGTGCTCTAAGACTCTGAATATTTTTACTGTGCCTGCCCTGGAAGGCAGAATCAGGTGAGAAAAACAGAAAGCAAAAAATCAAATTTGGTATCTGGTRAGAGGACAATTAACTTCACCCCCAGTTTGCAGGCATTTCTCCACATTTCTGCATTTTAACACATTTCATACAAGGAGGGCCAGGAAAGGGCTTTCCAAACACGGAGTAATTGCATTATCCACCTGGGTGTTATTAGCTTTATTGTTGTGATGCAAGTTGATGGGCAGCGTTGCAAGGAAAGCTTTGATATCTCTCTATAGCATTTCCTTTGCTAAACAAAACACTTGGTTGTTAAAACTTTCGAAWYTTTTTTTTYTYTTTTTTTGACAGCCTGGTCCCGAGGTCGCAGCTGTCTGCTCCACCTCTCCCCCTGCCCCTGGGCTGCCCTTCGCTGCTCTCCGCTGGCTGGCAGGGAGGGCCCGTGGCCAGGCCAGGCCGCTGCCTCCCAGGGTTGTCCCCCCTGCCCAGCAGCGGCCTCGGCTGCTGCCGATGGCCCCGGCCCCGGCCCGCGGCGGAAATGGCGGCGCGGCCGCCGCTGCGTCACGCGGAGCCCATGGCGCCCCGCGGGCCACAGCGGGACGCGCCCAG
>NW_020455910.1:3137337-3181367 GCF_003342845.1 Nothoprocta perdicaria | reverse complement strand
CGGAGCGGAGCGGAGCGGCAGGAACCGCGGGGCGGCCGCGGGTGAGGCGGGCTCCGCCGTTTGCCCCCTTTACCCCTCCCGGGATGGCGGCGCCGGGGGCGGGAGCGCGGCCGCAACGATGAAACCCGCCGCCCGCCGCGGAGCGACGGGGCCTGGATGATAAACARATATTTCATTTGTTTATTGAGTTTATTTGACGTGTTGTCAGGGTTAGGGAGAGGAGGGCAGAGCGGGTCCCCGCGCCGCTCGGGGGGTGTCATGGAGGGCAGGTTGTGCAGCCGCCCTCCCTGGCACGGGGGTGTCGCGGCCTTCCCGGCACGTTTGGGGTARGGAAATTGAGTTTCCAGAAGGAGATGTGGAATAAAGGAGAATAAAGGCACYGTGTTTTTGTCCAGGGTAGTCTGTATTAGCTTATCTCGTGATAAGCTCTCTCTTTGATAAAATAATTGCCCTTTTTAGAGTAAATTGAATAGGATTTTTAATATTGTTATTATTTTTGGTAGATGCAGCAAGAGGAATTGTTACTGCCCTGAAAAAGTGGAAGCTGTCACCAGGATTGTAGAGTGGAGCAGGAAGTCCCAGGAGACGAGCTGTGGTGAGTAACGTTGGGAAGAAAACCACCAAATCCCGGTCTAACGGGAGGTTATGGAATGAGTTCTGGGACGGTCCGCCTTGGGACTAGGCTTATTTGGTTTGACCCAGGACTTTGGGGGCTTTTCTCTTTTAACTGATGCTCAGCCTTCTCAGTGGAGCAACGTTACCGGAGAAGTTCTGCAGCGTCCTGCTGTGGATCCTGCGCTGTTGGTGTTTCCATCAGCATCTCGGGAGAGTTGCTGAGTAGCAAGGTGATGGAGTTTGCTGATGGCAGAGTGATTTAAGGGGGTGAAGAAAAGGGTCAGCTGGAAAATTGCAAATGGCCCTGTAAGACAAAATAACTTGGCAGTGTAATAGCAGGTGAAATTTGGTGCATTATGTGCTTCAGATAGGGTAAAAAGAAACCTAATTTCACATATAAATTTCATGTATTGCTGTGCTTCCACTAATAGGYAATGTTTTGGAATTATATGGTTCCATAAAAACATAACTGCAACAATAATGAATGGGCAAAATGGTAAATCAAATAATAAGTATTAACAGAAACAAATAGAGAATGAGGTGGAGGATGCTGTCCTGCCACTATGTCCAGTGTACACCTGAAATACTGCRTGCGGTTCTGTTCCCTCCCCTTCCATCTCAGGAAGCATATCATAAAAATGAGTGAGATTCAGAGGACAAGAATGATCAAAGACATGAAATCACTCACTGTAGAAGGATGACTGAGAAAGCTCGGAGTCATGCTCTAAAAAAGCCTTGGAAGGATGTGATAAAGGCCTATAAAATGACATTTGGCATGAAAATAATGGCCAGGGGTCTCCAATATAAAAACTAGGGAAGTGAAACTAGCAAGGCCTTAATGTGAAACACATGTAGAACACATGTGTGTTTCACATGTAGAAAGCATGTGTTTCTACATAAATAATTGCATTGGAGAACTTGCCAGAGAATATTGTGGATATTAAAAATCTGCGTGACCTGAAGAGGGATAGTGGACAGGTTCCTAGGGGAGATCTACTCAGGGATTCTGAACACACAAGAACCACATCCACCTGAGGGAGGAATATTGTGACTGGAGAAAGGAGCAGCATATGTTTACKGAGTTCTGCTTTTTTCATTTTTTTTCCTCCATTGCTTTTGGCCACTATTTGAAATGGGATGTAGGCTTAGGTGGACCTGGGCTGTAGGCTTACCTGGACCTATGCAATGCTCTACTCCAACTATTTTTATGTTACCTTCTTGTTTACCATAGTAATAATCATAGTAATAATTGACACAACTTGCTTTTGTACTGTTTCTGGTCATGCTTTCTTTAATAGAGCTGAGAATCATCTGTTAAAGCCTTTATAAGAAACACTGACATTGTTGTTCTTTGGACACCAGATAACTGGGTAAACACTAATACTTTATCTAATTGTGCAGCTTTTCTCTGTGTAAGTGAGGTCTTTTGTTTCCAGGCTCACAGGATCTAATCATTGATAAACATGAGTTGAGCTGCCCCCCTCTCTCTCAGATTCTGTAGTTACAATTTCAAATCTGTTTCACCTTTTTCCAACCTTTTCCCAATCATCTTCCTTAACATTGTTGATAATTCCAGTTTCCAGGAAGGTCGGGAACCTGGACACCTCATGCCTGCTTCTCCATGCACATATTCATGAACACACTCACATGCTGTTTATATGTATAGCATGTATGCATTAATRGATAAATACTCTAAAAACATATGTGCAATATATATTAAAATATATCATAAAAATATTTTAAAATAATGCATTGGCAAAAATCTTGCCAACCTTCTGTCTTTAAAAGTTTGTGAATGGTTTAACTAAAGAAAGCAGTGTCAGATGTGAGTGAGTTATGAGAAAACTTCTTAGAAGGAAAAACAGTTCTGTTAAAAGTAGTATCTCAGTTTCCCTTGTACAAGATTTGGGGTTTTAACTGAACTTGAAAGTAATAAGCAATCAAATTTTTCTATTGTATATTTTTATTAGATATGAATAATTTGGAAAGTTTTGCTGAATTTGGAAAGGATTGCTGAAGAATGATGCTACTGTAAATAGATTAATTGTCATCAGCTGAGAACTTAGTTTTGTATTAAAATCATGCAGCAAAAACAACATTTAAAGCACAGGACTGTCAAGCCTCCTTTGTCAAATTAAAAAGTTTTATGATTGATTGCAGAGTTAATATTAGCATTTTTTTCAGTGCTAACAGGCTGAATTGTTCATATAAACAGTTTGAGACAATTTTCCATATGTGAACTTGGGCTAAGCTGATGGTAGAATTGTTTTCTTGAACTTCCTTAATTTGCCRAGCCATAAGGATGAAGTTAACAAGATACCTATGTTTTGTTTTCACTTATCAAAAACCAGTGCCTGCAGAAGCCGTGAAGTTCTTGCATGTTTTGCTGCAGAACTAATACGCTGCAGAGAAGCACTGGAAGTAGATGCAGACATGAGGTGTCTCCCAAGAGATGCAGAGTAACAGGGTACCTATTCAGAGCATCTCCAGAGTTTCTGCAGAGAAGAAAAGGCAAGATGTACCATCCTGTTAGATAACCCAGCTCCTTCATTAGTGCGTGGTGCCACCCTCCTACTAGACTCATCTTGTTTGCCTTTCTGATTTATTCCTGTTAGTAGTTCCTAAATACTGGATATCTGAAAACATATGAGATTTGGGTATTGGAACATCAAGCATATCATTAACACCTGGCACTAATAAGTAGCTTTTAGTTTTTATATACCTTATCTCTTTGGGATCAAATATATGATACTTATTTTTATTGCAGTCAGTTTGGCACCTTTCATGATTTAAAAAAAAGAACATATAAATTCAGAAAAACAAAACTATTTTCTCAATTTTATTAAAACTTTCATCTTCCACAAATCAAATTCAGTCTGGTAGCTGTTGCTGGTCAAAGATGTGATAGGTGAGTCTTTTCCTCTAARCTACTGAAGTTTCCCTAGACTGCTAATATACTCCCTTCAGTCTGTTCTGCATGTTTGCCTATGTTGAGAAAATTGTTGAGCCTARCATGATAAAATATTAAAAAATAGAATATATTAAAAATGAAACCTACCAGTTGTACCACCTCATCTGACCATGTTTACATACATAATACAAAAAAAACATTTGTAATTAAAAACATTTGTAATTATGCTTGGTAGGGATTTAGGGCATCTGAAAGAAGCGAATGCTCTGGTTGACTATTTAACTTTGATAATCTGGTTGTGTGATCTACTATGTCAACCTGAACATTCAGAGCAGAAGCCTCTATATCCTGTTGGCACAGTAAGAGTTGTGGATCTGACAGTGTTAGCTGTCTTCTCCTTGGTATTATTTGGTAACATACACTAACAATTTTGATGAGCAAGAAGAGCAATATATTATTTATACTTTAAAGGCAAAATGGGACAATTGGTTGTATATAAACAATATAGGAAATTAGGAGTTCTCATCCTTAATTGGCCTGTGTTTGTGAGGGCTGAAACTGGATTTAATGCTGTGTGCATTAGAAGGTTGTATGACTAGGAGGTTTGACTTAAAAGAATAATACACACATGCTAAAATACACATGATAAGAAACTACGACAATATGGACTCTATATTATAAATTGCCATTTTGTGGCTGTCTTGGTTCTATGTCTGCTTTATTACTGTAATAAAGCTCACTAAGCTCTGACTTCCGAGCACTTTTGCAGGGGGACAGGAAGTTTCTCTGTGTTAGTAAACTTGCCATCCTCAGAATACTGGTTGTGCAAGAAGTTTTTGTTAGTTTGTCATTTAAATAAGCTGTCAAAAATGTATAGTTTTTAAAGGAATTACCTTTATCCTCAGAACTCATGTCACATATGAGAGTGTTCTTTTCACTAGGATAAGCTCAGAGCTTAAACACGATTGCTGTCTACACAGCAAGGGAATTCCAGATTTCAGAGTTCTTACATCAAGGGATGTAAAAGCTTATTTCCGAGGCCTGCATCATTTCCTTCCCAGGAGAACAGACAGTGCTACCAAAAGGACTAGGAGAAGTGATGTGAGTGGGGCCCGGGCTGATCACCCCGCTCTGTGCTGAGGTGCAGAGCAGTTTGATGGGGCCACGGCGTGGCGCTGCCCGTCCAGAAATCCGGAGTGGCGCCCGGCTCCGGGCTGCACATTCCCTGCACAGTTACCGTTTGGCCTCTCCTCCGAGCCCTGCAGCAGACTTGAACACAAACACTTCATAAACACGGAACGAATGCTCCTTAGCACTCTGCAAGATCCCAGGTAAAGTGAGGAAGGAATTTGAGTGAGCGCTTCTGAAGAGCTTGGCTCTTCTGACARATGTGTATGGCTTCGTGGCCTCTGTAAAAGCAGCTGTAGTCGAGCTGATRGCAATGACTAGGGAAGCCCTGAAGTGAAATCCTTCAGGATCTGACTTCTGATTTACAGGAGGTACTTGTTGGAAATTAAAGTTACAGGTAATCCAAAGAAACCTATAAATTTCTCCTTGAATTCTGTTTTGTAAAACATAAAGAAAGGGACAAGATTCAGAAATATTTAAATGTGTACTTGATAAAGTGCACGGAAATAACTGATGCAGCAGAGATGCCTGTTAAGTGGAGTAAGCATAAAATGTTTGTGAATCTGTCAATGAAGTTCTGCTAAAAGAAATATTAAGTCCTATTTTAGGACTAAGCTGGCAACCTTATTTACCCTATCTCTTTTCTTATTCTGTGTACATATATACACAGTGCATTTAATATATTGTCTGGGCAAGGACTGGGCAGACCTTGATTGGCACTGGAGATCTTTTTTATTATTATTATTTCTTTTTTCCTTTTTAATGCTGTGCAAATGTTCTGTTTGTTAGAACAATTGCCTACAGAACTATAAAAGAAGATCAATAATTGTAACTTTTTCGTAAGGCATTTTGCAGTCTACAAGTGCAGCAGAGTTTCTATTTACAGTGTGGTCCTGACATCAAGTGAATATACCCGGGGATCTCGCATGTGCATTTTCAGTGCTGCAGGAGGARAAGATGATTAAGCAAATGAGTAAGTGGTGGTGGTTTTGCACTGCCACCTACTCCCATGTCCTTCCAGAGACGTGAAAAAGAGGCAGGTYAACAGAACCTGCTGTGATACCTTGTCCCCGGGCACTATTAGAAAAAGCAATAAAGTTAGGAAGAGCAAAATGCTGCAAARCTGCTGGGTTTGAAAGACGTGTCGTGGTTGTGAGATGCTGCTTGTTAAAGCTAGTACATCTCCACTGGAGCTCCAACTGGAGCAGTTGCGAGGAGGAGGTAAAGGGWTTTATTGGAAGACTAAGAGCTCTACTGGAAAGAGATGTGGGTGATGGTGGTCTTTCCTCAGAAATGACAATTGATCATTCCGTTTTCAAAGTAAATAGAACGTTCACTTAAAAGACTTCTCTAAGTTTCACATAAAAGTAGGTATACATATGAAAAGTTACSAAGGAATTTCTCCCTCTGTGTAGGAAGGGAAAGGGGCTAGCTGGTGGGTACACACTTCAATGTCTGAATAGCATTCAGAGGCATTTTTTTTCCTTATGATTAAATTACCTTTTTTTTCCTACTGTTGTTTCTGTTGTTTTGAGCTGCTACTTTAAAGCAGTGACAACTGCTCTGATTTGGGGGCCGGGGGGTGAGCTCTTGGAAAGCCTGGAGTCTAGAGGAGTGATAAATCATGGAGCAGCGTTTGGGTGATTAAGGACAACTTGTAGCCCTTGGTATTTTTGTGGTGAATGTGAGAGAATCTGGTCCCGGAGTGATTGTCTCAAGCATTTCATTCATGTATTGCTTTATCTGGAGCTGCTTGAGAGCTCTCGAGCCCGCTGAGCCGCACGGAGGCAAGAGAACMTGTTTACTGAAAGTAAAACTGTCCAAAAGCAGTGCGAGTTTAAGGGTAGTTTAAGATTTGAAAGAATGTTAGAATGTTTTTCAAGATAGCTCCTTCTTTCTTCTCAGAATATTGTTAGATTTTTTTCTCTCCCTATATATATTATTGAAAAATAGTCTTTCAGAATAATTTCTAAAAATAATAATAAAAGCACCATGATAAAAGTGATCAGGCTATATCCATATTGTATAAGCTTAGGAAAATAATTTTCTAATATTTCTTTTTAATGGAGATTCTGCTCACTTGAGAGGGCCTCTTTCAGTTGCGTTTTCTCAGAAGTAATTTCCATCAGTGCCAAATTATAAAAACTTTGTTTGCAGAAATAATACATTTTCATCAGATAGTGACACTTTTTTTTTTTTTTTTTTTTTTGGAAGCTGTCATCTACTGAATGAAATTAAATGGTTTGTTCATGTTGACTGCAACAGTAGTAATTTCTTGGCATATTCAGAATTCGCCTTTTACAGTATTTTTTTGCCTTGATACTAACTGCAGTAAATTCACTTCTTCWAATTGTCTCTCTGACATTAGCACTTAATGGTCCCTATCCCAGCTTTTAGTTGCATAGAGAGTTGCTGTGTGAATTACCTTTCAGAAACTGCTCCAGGGAATGACTAATACTTTGTAGTTTTTCTTTTCTAATTCACTTAATAAATTGTCGGTCATTACAGCAATAGCCTTTCTGACACAGTGTGGGTACCAGTGTAACCATATTTTGTTTATTTAAAAATATCTATTTTTTTCTGAGTTTTTGTTTGATAGATTTTTTTTTTGCTAAATTAAATTAATTTGAAGGAAAAGCTGTTATTTGGGGACTGGTGTTTTATTAAAGATTGTTTATTTCACCTTTCTATACAGCTTATATCTCGCTGAGGTTAGATAGCCCATATGTAGAATGGAATTGCGTTTGTGTATTTGTAGAAAAGTCTTTTAAATTACAAAAATAAATCAAACCAGATGGCACTTTCTGTGTGTTTGTGTGTGAATGGGAAAATGTATTTGTTTGGCCCACAGTCTTCAAGTATTGGCAAGAAGGATTTTTTTTTCTAGTTTCTGTAGCTTTTTCCTGTGAAATACTGAAGTTTCATTTAGTCTTCTACACCTCAGTGTTCATTTCATAGCAGATTCTCCTGGTTACAGATACTGAATGAGGAGTCAGTTRTACTTTGTGATAACCACGAACCTTTGAGCTCCCTCTCATAGGCACTGGGGGCTTCTTGGTGTTAATGTTTCTTTAGAATTCAGTGGGGAAGATGATGAGAGACTTGTATAAGGCTTTATCACACGTACAYCTGGTGTGAAAACACAAACATAGGCTTGCAGTGCTGTACAAGCAGCACCCTTCTCTTCAGTGTAGTATTCTGCTGGTGATTTATGACAGCCCTTGTTTTTCTAAGCAAGTGTAAGCCTTCAAATATTGTAAGTGAACCATCATCTTTTTATCAAGTGTGAGCAGGATTTTGTGCTGCTGACACGGCTGTTAATTGGAGGTTTTAAAATGATTTACGGTCGTACTTGAAGGAAGGTTTAGTGCAGAATGTGAAGGTCATGGTCACATCCTACAGAAATCAAGCCTGCTCTTTTCTAAGCAAAGGTTGCTGTAGCAGGGCTGAAGAAGCTTTTAAAGCTGGTRGTGCCCCAGGTGGCACAAACCCTGCAGCGAGTGTGTGAGTGTGGAACAGGGTGCTTGACGTGGTGGTGGACCCTCAAATGCAAAAAACCACACTGGCAGCCCCGCTCTCCCTGTTATGCACATACCAGGACAGGCAAGCTGCTCCTCTGTGCTTCACAGAGCAGGCTGACTGTGTGTCCCTGCAGTGGCAAACAAGGCAGGGTTGGCACGCGCAGCAGAATCTGGCCAGGTGRGAAGTACAGACTGGTGGAGCTTAAATCAAGTTTGTTAATCTGAACAGCCCAAAGTGGTATGGCTCTTAAGCAGGCCGGTCTGTAACCATTCCCAAGCGACCTCTGTGGGTGTTTCATCTTTAATTTAAAGCATGGAATAAGAGCTAAAGGATAGAAATGTTCTAACCTCTCAAACCCGGGAGAGGTTTAACTGGAATTCCCTGCTGCTGCCCACGGTTCCGTTCCCCCAGCGGGGTGAGTGCACTAGTGTGGAAGGAGACCTCGTATAGGTGACAAAATAAAAAGGTATATATGGCAGTCTTACAAAAGGTGCATATAGTTAACCAGAACACTGTTGCATCACAAGCCTGAAACAAAATCTTTGCATTTTATTTATTTACCCCCTTTCCCTCTCATTTTTTCCACTTTTGCTCGCAGCTTTATAACCTGCCCCAGAGAGAGTCAGAACCATGTCCTACGTTTTTGTAAATGACTCTTCACAGACCAACGTGCCGCTGCTGCAGGCTTGCATTGACGGAGACTTCAACTACTCCAAAAGGCTCCTGGAGAGCGGCTTTGACCCAAATATTCGTGACAGCCGGGGCCGAACCGGCCTTCACCTCGCAGCAGCCAGAGGAAATGTAGACATCTGTCAGCTCCTGCACAAATTTGGTGCCGACCTACTGGCCACTGATTACCAGGGTAACACAGCCCTTCACCTGTGTGGCCATGTGGATACCATCCAGTTCCTCGTTTCGAATGGACTTAAAATTGACATTTGGTAAGTCACTTTTTTTTATTTACAGCCCCATTTTTATAATGTATTAGTGTCCAGTCTCCAGAGCACCATGGATACAAATTGGTTGCTGCTGAGGTGCTAAATTTAGCACAGTTCAGTTTTTTTAAGATGCCGCATAATAAAAAGACAAAATAAAAAGGCAGGAGAGCAGTAAAAGGCCACTCACTCTTGCTGGTCATGTGCAGCAAACAAAGCAGATAAAAATAGCAGCTGCTGATCTGGCCGCTCTGTGTAATTCTGCCTCCCTGGTGACATTGCAGTTCTGGCTTGGCCGGATATCCAGATGTGAGGTGTGACCAAAGAAGAAAATGACATCAATTACTTTAAAATAATTTTCTTTACCACATTTCAGCTGCTTTGGTTTTTCCACTGTATAAGACAGACTACAGTGGTGTGTGCATTTCTTCATGCCCGTATTCGTTTGGTGACCTTGATTCCTTTCAGTTTTCCCCTTCCCCAAAGTCTGTGACTCAGTCCTCCTTTTAATTATTGTGTATTTTTTCCTTCTGCCTTGTAACAGCTGTCAGATGCGGGTGCTCCCGTGCAAGCTTTCAAGCTGCAAAATGACTGCTTGTTTCAATGCTGCATGACTTTGTCTGTTGACTTTTCTGCACRTTCCCAGCAGGTGAAAAACACCAGTAGTAAATTCAAAACCTTAGAGTCTGTCGTCTCTCCCTTGCCCATGCTGTTAGCTCAGCAAAACTAGTTATTGGCAGACTGAATTCTTTAGGGATTTCTGTTGTTGTGTCATTTATAAATGAAATATACRTTTTGCTTGTTTGTTTGTTTTCTACAATCGATCATGTTCTGCCTTTCATAGGTATTGCCTGCTGTCTCTTACATGGCAAAAAAAAGCTCTGAGGACTTAAGAAGTTCAGTACTGTCTGTTATGTTGAGTTGTCACAAAACTTCTATTTTAAGAACATCTTTTCTTCCCGTGCCCTTTTATTTGGGTTATTTCAGCAATCACCAAGGTGCAACGCCCCTTGTTCTTGCCAAACGGAGAGGTGTCAACAAAGATGTCATTAGGCTGCTGGAGTCCTTGGAGGAGCAGGAGGTGAAAGGATTTAACAGAGGAGCTCACTCTAAGCTGGAAACCATGCAGACTGCTGAGAGTGAAAGGTATTTACGAAACAGAAAGAAATACCAGGAGAAATAATGATGTGTATGTAAAGTATGTCTGTACTCCCAGAGGTTTATTACTGACAGATTTTCATGATTTGATTTGCTTATTAGTTCCTCTCAAAACACATGTCAAGTAGCCCGATTTTATCAGGCCAAATCAAATATTAGGATTTGGAAAAAATTCTTTAAACAGACAAAATCTAAGGGAAAAAGAACTTTTTCTATTGAGATGATCATTTTCCAATGGAAGCAGCTTTAGTAACTACTGACTTTCCTACTAGAGTCCCAAAGAAGCAGATACTCTACAACTTAGCATGTAAGCAGAGGGAAAATGGGGCAAAGTGCAATATCAAAGGCTAACCTAACCTAGGTTTAACCTAGGTTTCCTAGGATGATGTCAAAGAATATGTGCAAAGAATAGATATGTACAAAGAACAGAGAACAGACTTTTCACCGTTTGAAACTGRGTATTTAATATAGTGTCATAGGTGAAATTTTTGTTGGTAGTGGTCCTGGAAAAAACGGAGAATAAAGTAAAAATTATTTAGTGGCTAAAGAACTATTGATATGTAGAGAACTGATAACTTAGGAGAATTGCTGACAATTTCAAGGACAGTATTAGAAGTAATTTATTAATGTAAATACTAATAAGAACTAATAATAAGAACTAATAATAAGAACTAATAATACTATAAGAACTAAGAATATAATAATATATATATAATATATATATATAATATATATATAATATAATATAATATAATATAATATAAGATAAGATAAGATAAGATAAGATATGATATGATATGATATGATATGATATGATATGATATATTATGATATAATATAAATTATATATTATATATTATAATATAATATGTAATATATATAATATAATATAATATAATATAATATAATATAATATAATATAATATAAGAATATAATGATACTATGCTAAGAATATAATAATACTATAAGAACTAAGAAATAAGAACTAAGAAATAATAAGTTATGGTATTGGCTCAGAAAGAGGTAATGTGTTAATGGTATTGCAAAAAGAGATATAGGCAACTTAGAGGAGATTTGGGGTGTTTTAGACGAAAAGGTGGATGACTAGGAAGAGGAAAATAGTAGTAATGAATTGTGATTCATTAAGCTCAAAATTCAGCTTTATTTACTTAAAGCCATATGCTGTAAAGTGGAAATTCTTCAGTAGAAAATGATGGTGCAGAAAAAAAGGCTTGGTGTATTACTCACTCACAGGAGTAATGCTACCCCCAAAAAGGCAATGAAATCCTAGAATGTGCWAGGTGAGGTGGACTCACTACATGGAGCACTGTTAAATGTCTTTGCCAAAGCAACAGTAACTCCGTAATGTGTAATACGTTCTGTGGTGCTGTTTATCCCCATTGAGAGAAGCTGCATTTATCCTTTAATAAGGATGAAGAAAGATTACTTGGGTGGTTAAGGGAGAGAAAATCTGTCATGTAAAAAGAGGTGAATATGACTTGTTTTAGCCTGGCAGAGTGAAGGTTGAGAGGACTGTGCTTCACATCTAGAAACACTGTTTTTAAGATGCAAAAYAAATGTTTAAGACAAAAGAATCTATCACAAGAGCCAGAGGAAAAAAAAATTTTTTTGATTGAAAATTGAGGGCGTTTTTCTACAATGAGGTTCCAAGAGAACTTTCTCCCAGGATTTGGATGAGGCAAGAAACTTTGCAAGTTTTAAAGGAGACTAATCCGGAAACCACCGAATTGCAAGTAAACATGACAAAATGTGGGAGTGAGATTAACAGCAGAAGACATCCTTTCCAGTACTGTTTTCCAAAATATATATTTTGCAAGCCAGGCTATTACATTGTTTGAAATTCTTGCTCTCATACTGAATTTTTCCAAATACTGTTTTTTTTTTTTAAATATTTTCTAATAAGGGTGCAGCAGTCACGGGTTTTCATCATTATATACGAAAGGCAGGGAGTCTTGTCCAATGATTTTGGTCTAGTTTGCATCAAAAAGTACATGGTCTTCACTGTAAATTACAATTAAATTGTCTGAACGAAATTGGTATCTGAAAATTGAAACCAATAATAATGCAGAAACTATGCTAAAAATACTCCTAGTGAGAAGACTGGAAGTTCTTTATCACACATCAGGTAATCCCCTACCTCCAGCTCGTCCCAGGTACCATTTTAAAACGTGAAGTTAGATAGTATTCTGCAAATCACGTTGGTATTAATTATTAGAGCTTGTGCCTGCTGCATTTCTGAGTCCTATTAAGTGTGCCTGGAAGTTGCCTGTGGCACGGAAATGTTCTGCCGGTGTTAACGTGYGGGATGACAGCTGAGCCCCATTTTAGTGCTGAGCTTTGTTGGGACAGCGTCGCGCGGCGAGCGCGGCTGCCCTGCCGGGCCCGGCCTCCCTGCTCCCGCGTTGCTTTTGCTTTGGCAGGGAAGGCAGCAGCTCTCCCTGGGGAGAGGTGCAGAGCCGGGAGCCRGGCGCTGCCCTGCTTGTCTGGGAGCTGTTGAACATGTCAGGAATACTTTAGAAAGAGCATTTAATGGATGCTGGCAGCAGCAAGTTTGCTTAGTAAGTAAATAATGTCTTGGTAAAAGCTGGCTTTTCAGACCTCTGCAGTTTCACTCCTCCCTTTTCTCGTTTTCAGCTTGTTTTAGAGATGCTTGAAGTGTTTCAGCCCTCTTTTCATTTTCTTTTTCCGCTCCTTCATTCTCTTCCATCATATATGAACCTGTGGAAAGGTAACGGTTGTTCTGAGCACGAACCCCACCGTTACCTGCACAGCCCAGCGGGACCAGGCTGGGCACCACAGGGCACCCAGGTGGGAGCTTCCAGCCCACCTCTGCTCTGTGGCACCAACTCCTTTGCAATATGCAGTGCTGCATTAGCAATTCTCCATAATAAGGAAAATAGCCCGAATTACATGAATTTGGCTGTAGTATAAAATACGAAAAAAAGTTTTCCCTGTACCCCTTTCTATTTAATGAGCCAGTGTGTGATCTGTTCATTTAAATTGCCTTGCACCTTTCCTTATCCCCTCTGTGGTTATGCATTAACTAGTGAGTACTTAACGAGCACCTAGTGCTGTTGGACACCAATAGCCTCTCCTGTGCAGCCCTTTGTTTTGCTTGGGAAGTCGTAATAAGTGAGGAAGATGACTAATTCCTGCAAGCTAAAATAAGCTTTGCAGCAAAGCAGACATGCAAATATGTAAAAAACAAGTTTTAATAAGCAAGTGCCTAATGCGCAATTTCTGGKTTGCTGCTGCTGTTGCACGTGACCCTATAGTACTTCAGCCAAGTGTGGGAATTCGGTCTAATTGTTCTTCAGGGGCTCTACTTCCTTGGAAGAAACAAATCCAGATGAATGGTGTGAAGTTCTTCTGCAAAGTTTTCCTACTGTATATTAGTAGAAGAGAGATTCACAAATGAGACTTGTTCCTAATAACAGTGTTTTGTCAATTTGTTGTTGTCATTGAGAACAATAGCATTTATTCATCTGATTTTGACTAGGAAATTGCTTTTCCCTGAAATCCCTTGTCCTATTACAGGAGTAAGAGGTACCTAGGGAATATAGTAACTGAAAGCAATTAGAAGAGAGGAAAAAACATTTTTACTCTGCTTACCCTCTGCTTTACATTGCTGGATACACGGCAGCTTCCCCGTTTCCTTTCAGCACTGCCAGAGCCGGGTCAGGTAAACACTTCTGCAGGTAATTGCACTCAAGTGAGAAGCAGCAGGACTTATGTGCATGACTAAAATCGTACATAAGTGTTTATGAAATCCAGCGAGGAGAAAATTTTCCTAGCGTTTATGATGTGTCATACGGTAACAGGGAGATGGTTTTATAAATCACTTGTGAAACCAGTAGAGTTGGGTGCTCGATACAAGAAGTCGTGCAGCATTCAAAACAGCTTACGTTTTTTTCCTCCAGATGATTCATTGCCAAGATGCCTCTGACAGTCTAATTTCATGTTTTTGTCTCATTTAAACGCAAGAGCTCCAATTCCTACTTCATAGCCTCAGGTCTGAGGGGACSCGATGGGTTGGCAGTAGAATGTGAAAGCACCAGAGCAGTTGCTGGGTGCTGCGGGGCAGAGAGCACAGCAGTGTGAGCAGAACGTTTCAGAACTTCATTATCTGACATGTTTATGCTGGAGAAGAGGCCTTGTSACAAAGAAATGCAGGAGAGTAGTGAAACTTACCACATAGTTCAGCACCTCTCTTGGTTGTCGTTTCCGTTGTGTGCAGCAGACATCACACAAGTTAATAAATATCTTTTCAAATAATTCGGGTTTTGAGTTAGGAGTCCTGTCTTGATTGAGCGAAGACAACACTATAAATCTCAGAGTGGGTTCAGGTTTTCATTAGGGTGTTTTAGCTGCTCTTAGCAGGCTTACTGCCCTGTTCCAAGGTGTTTTCTCGTGTGTTGTGTTTCCGATGCTTCGCAGTGCCATGGAGAGCCATTCCCTCCTGAACCCCAACCTGCAGCAAGGCGAGGGAGTCCTGTCCAGCTTCCGCACCACGTGGCAAGAGTTCGTGGAGGACCTGGGCTTCTGGAGGGTGCTGCTCCTCATCATCGTCATCGCCCTCCTGTCCCTCGGGATCGCTTACTACGTCAGCGGGGTGCTTCCCTTCGTGGAAAACCAGCCCGAGCTGGTGCACTGAGCTTGGCTCTGCTCTAACCTTATTCTGAGCTTCTGGGAATTCTCTTCTTGGTGCAGGCAGTGGCAGCTGTAAATACTGTTTGCTTTTTATACTCACTCTCCTGTTTGCCCTTTTGAAAGGGGGATTCATTCATTTCAGCTCAAACACTAATTTCCCAAGCATTCCCAAGCTACTTCTGACTTAACCTGACTTGGAACACAATGTGTAGACACACGTCTCTACTGCTAAATTATTAAATTATTGTGATTAGAAAAGGCCTTGCATAATGAATTTTAGATTCTTGAACATGAAAAATGTATCCTAATACAAGACCAAGGTATTTTATTTATGAAAAGAAAKAAATGTGCTACAGCATTTTGTTTCTATTTCAGTTGAAAAAAAAATATTATTGTAAAAGTCCTTCCCAAGTTACCAGAGTAATAGTATACCCAGACCCACATACAATATTAAGCTGTAACTACATGGTTCTTTTAGCTCCTTCCTATAGTTTCTCACATCTCTTAGGTTATATAAAGAAATGAGAAATATTTCAAACCTTACTGCATTTTTAATGTATGGCTCACTCCTTTATTTATTAGCTTAATGTAGTGTTTCTCGCTCAAATGAGTTTGACGTTTGTATAATATCTGCCTGAAGCTCATTTTGTGAAACAAAGCTGTAAAAAACAATGTAGTTTCAGCTTTAGATTTTAAAATATGCCTTTTTGTTGAAACTTTACTAAGCAAACATTTCTCTTGAAGGTGGAGAAAAGAGTGATTTGGATGTTTTGGTCCGTATCTATCAATTCTGTAGCACCTCGTCCTTGTGAGATACGATGTCATGAAGAGTAAGGTTTGTTTTCCTCCACAGAGACCAAACTGAACCGTGTGTTTGTATCAGTTGCACATTTATTGGATGGAATTCCTTCATAGAGGTGTTTTCCGTTGTGGTTGTTTTCAGGTAGCACTTACAAGCTCCTGAAGTGTTTTTCTGAGTACAAAGAGTTCAAGTATTTTAAAACAGTAATCTGTAGAAATGTTGTATGTCTGATATCCTGTCCCCCTCTGTACTTCAGTAGTGAAATCTTTGGCTCATTTGTTAATAATCTGAGGGTATGAATATGTCAAATACTTTTAAAATTAGGTTTATGAAGATATTATGTAATAAGCTGTGTAGCCTTTCTTTGAAAGATTTTTCCTTCCATGGTTGTTAGTTATGTGACTCCCTTAGTTGTCCTTGAAAATTCCAAACAAAATGAATTCTGCAAACCCAATAAATCTTATAAATCTTTTTTTWAAAAAATGACTCCTAAAGCGTTGCTATATCAAATCAGAGATTTGTAAAATGGTAAGTTGCAATGAATAATGATAAAATTAACTGCCCCTCTCTATTCCCTCTGCCATGTATATATTTTTTCCTATTCATGGGTTGAAGAGGATTGTTGCCTTTGTTTTCAGAAGGTAACAAGGGTTTTGTTGACATGGGTTCCCTTCTAAATTGCGTCTGAGTAATTCTTGACCTTGTTTCTTTAGCTAAAGGCTGGTGAAACAATAGTTTTCTAACAGCTGCAATACCACAAAAAGGAAAGACTCTTAAAAACAAGCAAGGAAAAGCCTACTTCTTTTCTGGCTATTTCTGTTATTATACTTCTGTTTGTGAATAGGGAAACATAAGCTYCTAGTATACCTAAACTGCATTTACTTTTCCAGGTAAATACATTTCTGTTAATAATACTCTGTATCTTAAATAATCAAGTTTTTCTTCAGTATGTATTCTGTGCATAATTTGTAATTGTATTCTCAGTATGAGTAAAGGAGAAAATAATAAATATAGCAAATATGTTTTCCTTTTTTATCGCATTACTGCGGTGGGGATGGTACTTCCCCATTTTAGTGGGGTTTTTTATTTTTTTTCCTCTGATTTGCATTGATAATGAGCATTTTGGAGGTGGGGACTTTCCATTCCTGAGAAATGGAAAGCACGCTGGTGCCCTGTGCGAGATTTTAGACCACAGTTACATCAGAGTTGCCTGGTTTATCTTCAGTGTAATTTTTAGTGAGGTGTTTTCTCTCTGTTGTGTCAGGTTTTCAGCCTGTGATCTGAAGGCCCTTCAGAACTACTAATAAGAGTTACAAAGGATAATTAARAAATCAACCTACATCTTTAATAACCTCGCCTGCTTGGCTATGGAGGGGCCCCACCAAGCAATTTTGGACCTGGGCTTGGAAATGTTTGACAAGATCATGCCTTTGTTCTCTGTTGATGTAGTAGCTGGTTTTTAAACCCCAGCAAATCCTAAGCCCTGTCTCAGCTCCAGTGGCTGCTGCTTGCTGAAGAAGAGCACAGGAAAAGCCTGACCCGGAGAGGTTTGTTCTGCGTGTGCCTTTGTTGTTGAAAAGGGACAACGGTGCCTTTCCCTGTATCCGTGAGCATGAAGAGCCCCCATCCCAAAGGYTGGTTTTCAAGGATGAACCAACCTTTGGTGGGTTCTCCTCTGTACCCACATTTAAGGAATACCCCGTCTCCCTTATATGGCGGTAAAGGGAATTTTAAGCTGCTTGCACTTGAGGCTGTCGTCATAGGGCGTTCCAATATTTCAAAAGTACAGCAAAGATCAGCTTGTATCGTCTGTATTTTAGTATTTTATTTATGGTAGAAGCAGTGTCTAAATCCCGGAGCTCCATTTTGCAGGGCCCTCCTCGGGTCCAGTAGCCTAGAGATAAGGACTAGCCTTATCTCCGGCTAGTGAGATCAAATGGAAGAGGGAAGTGAGAGAGAAAACCCTCCTGGAGACGTGAACGATTCTCCTGGTGTCGTAACAAGTTCATGAATGAGCGCGTGTAAGCCAAGCCAGGGTGTGAAACTGAAGCACGTGGGTGACTCTGCAGTGACGGTCCCTGTGTTCCCGTTTATTCCACGGCAAGATCCCACCTGGCTAGGTCTGTTCCTGGGCCTGCAGCTACTCTGGGGGGTGGTTTTTGGCATGAAATAATCTCACTGTGGCTGTTTTCATTGTTTTTACTTATTCAAGAGATGAAACTCAGCAGCAGATGTAGATAAGCTAAGTGGCTCTTTTCTGACCAAAAAGTGTTTCTTTGGAGAAATGTAAATAATTTATTCAGCAATTCAATGGTACTGCTTCAAAGTCATACTGAAAAGTGAGGATTAAAAATTAAATCCATCCTCTAACTCCCCCAAAAAGTATAGATAATGATGCCTCTTGTCATACTCAGAAATGGAGGATATATTTACAGTTAACTTTCATCTTAATGTTCTCTTGAAATTGGGTGTTGTGACTGCAACTAGATCTGCTTAGGGGCAATTGCCTTATGCTGCCCAAAGCTGCTGCCTTGTAGCAGCCAAGATCTCTTCTTCAGCTGATGTTACTTGTTYCTGAAGCCACTGGTTTCTCAGGTTGTTCCCGTTGCTGAAGCCTGGTCTTTGTTAAGTTATCCCTTAATTCGTATTTGAATTGAATGTTTAAAATAAGTCTTACATGTTCCAAGAGCTCTTATATGACAGGACTTCTGTTTTCTTCTGTGTTCTTCTATTTCACAGTCCTCGTAGCCCGGGAAATCGGGATGCGCTCTGGGAGGTTTCCCAAGTGATCCAGAATGTTACAGAAATTGCTGTCGCAAATTCTTAGTACRTTTTCATCATCCCCAGTTTTTTTACACCAGCTCTCTAGAACAAGTCAGGCATCATTACACATTCTTATAACTTGTGCTTCTCTGTAGAATTGTTACGTGCCCAAATCCTCTTGAATCATAAATGTCAAAGCTGCAGTATTATTATGAAATTAATTTCTGATGAGCGTAGAGAGAACTCGGTRGCTGTATTTGCAGGTAGTATAATGCCTCTGTTATCTTAAGTCTGTTTTTTGGTACTTCAGCTGAGGTTGTGGGTTTTTGTCATCTTTTGYACTGGTCATAAAAATGCTTCAAAGGAGAAGGGTTTTGCTGGCCGCGTAGGGGTGAGCGTCCCTCCTTGGCCCAGCTTCCAGGAGGAAGGCTTCCAACCCCGAGCAGCGCTCCGTAAAACGTTAACGCTGCCACTGTGTTGCATTAGGCTTATCTAAATAGGAGAAGGCAAGGTCCCAGGTGAAGGATCCAGTGCGTGCAGAAGTATCTCCTGCGGCAAAGGAAAGAAGAAATGACATTCTCTTCAGTGCAGAGCAAGAAGCAAATCATGGCTCATTTGTTTTCAGCTGTAGAATATGAATTCCTCATATTCTCATATTCACGTTGAGGCAACTTCCTTAATATTAGTAATTTTCCGGATAACATTATAACCCTGGTAGGTAAATTATTGAGTAAAAAGGCTGACCTACCTTTATGGTGGTGTGAAGTCAGTAGTGGTTAAAGATGGTGTTGGCTTTATGAAGTATGCATATTATGTATGTTATGTATGTATATGCGTGTTATGTTGGCTTTATGAAGTATGCAGAGACAGTGTCTGCTAGGTTGTAAGAACTGAAATGCCACGTGCTTTTCCTGGTTGTTACTGTTGTCTGATTGCATAGGCAATTCCTAGCTACATTTTCAGTTCAAAAAACAAAAACGACCCAAAAAGAAAAAAGTAGACACCCATAGATTTAGGCTGGTAAGTACAGTTTCTGTGGCAGGAATAAGAATAATAGAGTCTCCTGTTAAAAGGCCAGTGGCTTGAACGTGTGCTGCTTCATCCTGTCAGTTGTGTTTCTTATGGAACCTGTGGTTTTCCCATTTATGGTGTTGGTTTGAATCCTTCTGTCAGGRGATGAACACCAGTGTTTTAAAGAGCGCTTGAACTGCAGACTGTTTTCAGAATTATTAATGATAATAGAAGTGAAAGAATTATTTCAAAGTTCAAGGAAAATATTTTTTATCTATTGTTTACAAGAATTATAGCCCGTGAACGAGCACAGCTAATGACCATGTGTGTGTCCTTACTCGGTGTACCCTCGTGCCGAAAGGACGTTGGAGAACAGCAAGCAAGGCCTCCACTGAGATCAGTCTGAAATAAAAGCCTAATTTAAGGAATTCTGGGTTTTGTCATGCCTCATCAGATCACAACGTAATCTACTGTCAGCTCGGTTTTCCTCATTGCGTTGCCTTAGTGGCGTGGCTTCGTGGTGGGGTATAAACTTTAGGGCAGCGTAGATCCCCCCTGCCTGGCAGGGCGGCCTGCACCAGCCGAGCTCTGCTGTTTTGGCAAGTGCCCCTTCAGTTTCCAAGTGCTAGGCAGTCCTGGTGGTGTTGAGAGTTACGCAGCCTTATGAGCAATGCATTTGTTAAGGTTRGTATCATTTGCTCGGTTAAGTACTTTGCCTTTTTCCTCACTTTTGYGTGCCAGATGAAATGCTGGTTCTGGGAACTGTCAGCCTTTGCTTTGCTTGATCCTCCCCGATGCCGTTGCAGATGGAGCAGTTTGAGGATTAAAAGGAGATCTGGCAACAGAGCTAGAGGTCTGGGCCCTGTGCTTTTGTGCTCCCTCTGCATCACGTTATTTGCTACGTGTCARCACATGGAGTCCTGCTGCCAAGAGGCTGGGGTCTTTGCAGGAGCTCCTTGCCTTGATGTTCTCAAATTCAGAGGTGCAAGGTTTTCAAAGCGCTGCCTTCAGGCAACAAACTACACTCTAGCAGAGCCCTTAGGAACAAATTCCTTCATTCTAAACTGCCCTTCTTTGCATTTTTAAGCCTGGAAAACCATCTAGCTGCAGGTCAGTTTTTAAGTTTTTCCTGGAGTAAAGGTGTGATTCCAGGGCAGCTGAATCCATCATGAGCCCTACCACAAACRTTGCCTTCTCCCTGCAGCCCATCACCCGCTCCTTTGGTGCCGTAGCCTTTGCTGGACATATAGGAGGTGGTGAAATGGCCTCTTGAGTGGACATAAACCATTGGAGCTGTTCCCCTTGCACTGGGGGCTTTTGTGTTGGACAGTCCATAAAGGCAAAACTAGATGTTCAAGGTGGGACCAGTGCAGTTCCTCCTTGATAGCCAGAGTCATTGAGCTGGTAGAACCACTTGTATTTATACTGTAATTTAGGAACATATTTAAGGATCTTTTGCAGAGGTGCCCTTGTCACTTCAGAGCTGAACCGAGGAAGCTGAAGCTGGTGAAGTGGCACAGAAGCGAAGTCAATGCTGTCAAACCGTCTGACATCCCTCCGTGGCCGATTAGCAAGAGGTTTGAGACCACCGGTCGTTTGTGGAAACCACTGGGGCACAAAACGGAGCTCGCTGTCTGTATGGAAAGTGTTTCATGTGAGTAACTTCCCCCGTGGGTTTTTTGGTTTAAGTCTTTTTGGGGAAAGGGGTTGTTTCTTTGCAGGTAAGAAAGGAATCTGAGGTGCAAGGTGAGTTTTTGGCACAGGAGGGAAGAATGCTGAAAGTAACGGATCAAAAAGAGGAGAAGGATTCAGAGGGAAAATGATGAGTGACTTCTTTAGAAACTGCAGATGTCTCTGGGAGGAAAACCGGGCAGACTCAGACATGCTCCTGGCAAAAAAAGTAACAGTTTTGAGGGAAAATCTTTTCATTCTGAAGATACAGGTATTAAAATGTTATTTTACTGGAGCTCYTAAAATGAGCAAAACATTCCCAGTTTTGTAGCAAGAAACGTAAGTAGAATTCAAGTGTCTTTCCTCTTGACTAGAATGGGTAAGATTTTATTGTGACTTTCATTTCTAACATCGTTTATCATGTTTATGTATGCTAGGCCTTGGAAGTTTGTTTCTGAATGAAGATGTGAGCAGTAGTTGTTTCTGGTTCCGACTATGCACCAAGTGCAGCGTGTCGGGTTCCAAAAGAAGTACCAGAATATGTAATTTCCTCATCTGTGTTTTACATTAGGCTCTTGGACCAAGAGCTCTTTCAGCTGCTTGACTTTCATCAAAGCCAAGTTCAAGAGGGCCAGTTAGCTCTTTTTCTCTACTTTATTTTCTGTATTTTTTGGTGCTTAAATCCCAGTTTCACAATGCACAAGCCTAACATTTGTCAGCCAGCAGTAGGTTTGCATTTATCCCTTGACAGCAGTTATGTAAGCATAAATTAGATGCAGTCAGAAGCACTGGAGAGATGCAGAGGGTGTATGGATGAGGCAGTTTGCAATTGGGTGTTTGTTCTTGGGCCATGAAGGTTCCTCCAAGTCCATTTGAGTATMCTGAGGACTGTATCAGGCTGGGCATTTCCCTTGTTTACCTATGGAAGGAAAGGAATTACTGTTTATTCCCAGTGCAGAACAGGAGGCATCTTGGTAATAGGATTAGGATTGTTGTTGTATAAGGAGCATTTTCTTTCACGTAGTTTCATTTCTGATCTAAAGGGTCTTTGGAATTGCTGGGAAAGTTGCCTTTCTATTCATTTTTCTTAGTTTCTGTAAAATATTCATCCTTAAGAGAAAGTTAATATTTAAATTTCTCATTTACCTGAAAGTGTATGCTCAGTACATACAAATTAGCCCAATGTTGAGGAGCAGTCTTATAAAGTATACAGCAATTGCACAGAAAGTGTTCCAGAGATGGAATAACAGGATCACTGCTGCTTTCTTACAGCCTTACGGATGCCAAGATCTGTGTGAAAGAGAACAGTTCTGGCTCCTCTGAACTTTAAAGCTACATCGGGATAAATCTCCATAAATGTCTTTTGAAATCTCAAGACATATGTTAGGTTTTCTTTGTACTGGAAGTCTCATGACATAAGGCCGTTGTGTCTGACTTTCAGTCTTGTTAAAAACATGGTCAAAACAGTCTTCCTTGTTTGTTCTTGTCTCCCGTTCCTGGCTAACACACTGGCAGATGAAGAAACTTAAAAGAAGGTGCTCAGCTTCTCTGAAGGGGAGAAAATATTTATTTTGCAGAATTAATGCTTACTTTATTTACAGYTCCTTTGGATTCCTCTTGTCCCTTAGGAGTGCCCTGGAAATAGGCATTCCACAGGGAGTCAGCACGGCGTGCTTGTGTGGAGCAGAAGGCAGATTTGGGAGCTGCACATCCAAGCACTTGCTGTGCGGCCTTGGAATAGTAATTTAACCTCTGTTTCAYGACCAGCAGAACCAGTACCACGTACCAGTCCCCAAGTGATATCAYGATTGTGCATGAAAGACTTTAAATAGAGATGCTTTAGCCTTTTTCACTAACACTAATTTTATTAATTTTATCCAATATATTGGATAATGTAATGACAGAGGAGTATTTATTCATCTATGTCATCTATATCATCTATTAACCTCGTTTTTGTTTCTTGTTAGCACGCTTAACTATGCATGAATTGCTGGCAAATGCTCTCATCTTGCATCGTCACTGACCAGCTGGGACTCCTGCACCAGGGCATGAAGTCCCACCGAGTTCAGTGGCTGTGGGCAAGAACAGTTGGTGTCCAGAGATAACTCAGATCCAGAATCTTGGCCAAATACGGAAGACCGACCTGTTTTCAATGAGATATAGTGAAAATGGAAGGAGACTAAAGCATGGAAGCTGAGCCAGGTGTCCACCTTGGGCTCAGTGCAGGCAGCGCAGGAAGGGTTGTGGTCAAGGCACTTCCCTCTGCTGTCTCTGGTGCATGTAGAGGTTCACACGTTTCCACATCAAGCAGGGAATCAGCTTTCATTCTGGAAACGACTTTGGCAGCATCAGGATGCATGAGCTATGGAATCAGAGCTTTGGAAAGTCACCTGTGACATTCCTCCGTTCTTGGCGCGTTTAATGACAGCACTTGATAGCCAGGTCCTAAATCCAGCACCAGAGTGCCTCAGGACTCAGGCCAGACAGGGCATGTGTGTGTGCAGGAGGCCGGGAGGGTGCTCTCCAGCCGTGTCCGCAACCAGCTCTGGGGCCCCTTTGCTCCCACTGCTGTAATTCCAGAGTCAGAAAAACCCCTGCAGGGTGAAGATTGGTTTTAAACAGGGTCGTCTTCCTTTCCCCTTGCGTGTCCAATGTCCAACTTGTTCTGCTCCCCGGACTGCCAGGTGAGGCACTCGGCCACCAGCGCCGCGGGAGGTGGGAAGCGTCCTCAGAGCTGGTGGCCGGAACGGCCTCCTGGGATCTGGAGTATCTGGTATCTGGCAGGGAGAAACTTCAAGGAGTGAAAAAAAAAAAAAAAAGAAAAGGTAAAATCAGTCAAGAAAYGCCCCGGGGAGGGGGATCCTTTGCATTCTCTTACTTGGCTGCTTTGTGAGGATAAACCTGGAGTTTGTATGAGGGAATTTCCAAGGTGGAAACTCCCTCTTTGTGAGARCAGTGTGTGGAGTCCAGCTGCTGAGTGCAGCAGCCGCTTCGCTYGATCTTCTGCTCCAGCATCACTTCTGTCAGCCTCACTTGGGGGCGAGGGGCAAAGGAAGGTGACGAGATGACCCAGTGGCCCTTGTGAAGTGTCCAGGTTTCAGCTTCACTTTCCTCACTGTAAACCTGGAGTCTCCCCGCCGAGGCAGTGCCGCTACTGCAGGGTTCAGCTGKGGCACTGCCTGTCTGCATCGTCCCRGGCCGCTGCACACACAGGCACCTCACAGAGACTGGCAAAACTGCCTAATAAACAGGCCCTGCTCTCCCCAGCTGCGTGAATTGCAGGCAGCTGTCCAACAATTCCCAGGCCAGGAAAATATTTCTGGATATGACCCGCTCATCAGTTCATCTGAGATATTTCTGTGCTTCAGCTGGGCAGCTGACTTAGAACAAGTAACTCATTCAGTAGATTTTGCCCTAGAAGCTCCTTGAATATAAATACATAGTCAGAATTTAGGCTAGAAATGAAAAAGACCGGGAATCTTGAGTGACAGTTAACATGGGAATGGCAGAGGGGGAAGAGATGGGTAAGCTGAGTTGGGGACTGTCGTTGTCATACAAGGAGCATCTTCAAAAATCTATGAAGAGTTTAGAATCACTATCTGAAAACAGGGTTTACTCTTTTCTATTGCCAAAACTCTTCAMGGGTTTGTGACGATTTATAAACCAGCACATTGCTTTGCAGCTGCAGGTCGTCAGCTCAGATGGGCTGTGGTCAGGGTGTCTCCTCATCCGCCTTGCACAGTCCATGTTGAAGACAGCCTTTGGTCGGACTGTGTTCATTAGCAGACTGAGGAGGTCCAAAAGCTCTTGGGGTTTGGGTCTGTTCAGCTCTGCATCACCAAAATGACTCTGGGAAAGAATGACTTTTCAGCCAACCAATTTTGATGCTTTCCTAAACAATTTTAATACATTTTTTAAAAAATATTTATTTAAAAATTATTTCTCTATTAATAATTTAATTAATTTAAAAATAAATAAAAATATGTAAATAAGAATTATCTAATAAAAATGATAAAATTTAATTAAAAGAAAAATATTTAATAAGAATATTCAAATAAAATTAATAAATTTATTAAAAATATTTATTTATTTTACATTTATTATTTATTTTATTTTAAAAAATAATAAAAAATGCCATCCCGGGTATGCCAGCCTCTTGGTTCTTACAAATGTGGGCACTAATGTGCTGGAACTCAATACACTGCTCTGTTAGTAAAAATGTCCCGTGTGAGTAAGAGGTGCAAGATGGTAATTAAGAGATTGCAAATGCAATAGGGAGCAATTTGGTTACTCCCTATTTAGTTAAACAGTGAAGGCAGATAAATTAAAGTATTTAGACACTGGTTGTCACAGCCATAGTTTTCAGCTCTGAACACATCTTGCTTTTTACTGTAAGAAAAAAGTAATATGGAATGTARTATAATAATTTGAAGATGGGGCATTTCCCAAAAGCAGGAAAAACAAAAACCCCTATTTAGACTGTTGGAAAGTGAATAAGGTAAAGGAGAAAGAACTGAGCTGACTGCTGCCTCAGTAAGTAGAAACCAAAAAATATAAATGTAGATGCTGGATATGTCTTTCTGTGTTAAGAATGATAAGCACCAAGTAAAAAGCTATGCGTCTCAGGCCAGGAAAAAACGTTATCTCATTGCAAATAATGAAGCCAAGTTCTTTTTAAAATAAAATGAGAATTCAGTTCTGTAATTTCCTCATCCTATTGTAGTGTCATCATGGGTTTTCAGTGACTTTGTCTCTATTTTCCGTGATTATTGCCCATTTATATTACACTGAAAACCCTTTTGTGAGAAAGAGATGTTATCCTGCAATGATTGCTTCATGGCTATTAAAAAGGAAGACCATACGTTCTGGGCTTTTCTTTTTAATTACATATCTGGTATCATTTTTGTCCCATGCTAGCTATGAAGGACCAAGTCCAGCCTAGACTCCGTASGTAAAAAGCAGTGTAGTTCAGAAATGCTGAGAGAACTGATGTGCATGAGGTTATCATCACAGAGGTCTGCCAGAGACCTCGGACCGTGCGGGATTGTTCAGAGGAAATGGCACATTCCCTAGCTAAAGGCGATACGATTTTTATGCTCTTACCTCAAATTCTTTCCTTTCAGTGGATGTGTGCAATGTGCCTCTAAGCTGTGCAGCATTGCTGTTAGGGGTCAAAGCCATTTTCTCCRAGCTTCTGGCTTGCAAAATACAAGGAGGAACCAGGAAAGAGTCCAGCAGCAAAGACACCCCTTGTAATCCTTCTCCTGAACAGCAGACCTGGYTTCTGCTATCCCAGGCAACCCACTGGGAGCTCTAGCAAAGGCAACTGCTGCATAACTGGGATAACTGCATAACTTCCCAGCTTCCAAAATTGGGAAGCTGGACTCGTGTGAAAACTTTCAGTTGTTTCTCCTCAGTTTCAAAGGCAAGGACGCTATTTAGTGAGCATCACCATAGAGGTGACCTCATCGTTAGCTGTGTGTGAGGAATACTCTGGTCGATGGATCCAGTTCATTAGCTATGAGTGGTGTTTAAAAAACCTATAGTGCCCCATTCGTTGTGGCACTTGTTTGAGACTTGACTTTTTTTTTTTTTTCCCTGAAGGATCTCTATTTTTTCCCATTTCAGAGCAATACAGTTTCTGTGGAAACCAAGCTGTAACARTTTGAATGGAGCTCTGTAACGCCATGAGATGGACAGCAGGGTGTGCATAAACGAAATTTGGAGTTCTACAAGTAGTATTTACGTACATAATTGTTTTGTGTTCAAGGCAAAATACAGGTCAGTACAGAAGAATGTAAACATGGATGTAAATTGAATGGACTAAACCAGTAGCCTGGACAAAACCACCAGTTTGGCTGGTATATACGGGGAGAGGAATGAAGGAAACAAAGGGAAAAAGAAAGAAAAAAAAAAAAGAAAGAAAGAAATGGAAATACTTTGTGGAAAATCAATGTCCAGTTTTGTCAAACTAAAATTAGGTAAACATGGAGTAAGTTGTTTTCATGTTGATAGAATTGTTCCAGCTTTAAATAGCTGTGTAACTGRCAGTAGTACCTGGCCTTAAGCATTAACCTCATGCTTATGTAAGTTCTCCTTTGGGTTATTTCTGTGAGACAACCTCTTTCTATCTTTATAACATTTCTGATTCACCATTTTACAAAGGATGTCAATGTTCTTCAGCGTGCACGCCTTAGTGTTCCCCAAATAAGAACAGGGCCACTGTGTGTTAGGCTTGGCCCAAGCATCCTGTTCCTCGGTGGCATGCRAACCTTATTCAGACATTCCACAGGGGTTGATCACCCCAGTACCCGCGAGCAGAGCTCGCTGGTGGCGAGGCTGTSTAATAATAATGGTCTTTTCTGTCTTTCCTAAGGGCACCCAGGAAGAAAACTGTTTCTGAGGAGAAGCTGACTGACATTACAGGAGTTTGAATGAGTCTACAGGAGTTGAGAGAACACGTTTTCCTTCAAAATACACCTGCTTGTGCTAAACAGAATGGAAAACACCATTTGAGCACACTTTCTCATTTTCTTACATAAACAGCTGTCTGACTTTATTAGAGAATTGTCATTTCTACTCTARAAGTTATTTCAGTCTATTTCCTGTCTACAGCACTAATTTAGAATCAACTTTGAAATTCCTTGTGAGGCGTGTAATTAATTTTTGCTTTGTGTTTTTAAAGTGTTTGCATTAGCATTAAATARTAGTAGTGCCAGTAGCATTAAAAAATAATAATAATAATAAATAATTAAATAATAATTAAATAATAGTAGGCATCCAGCCTTTGAGTACACAGCTTGCTGTGATGGTGATCTTCATGGAGGGAAAATACTAAATCAGGACTTTCTTGGAACTTTTAGCTCCAATGAATGTTGTTTCCTGGCCTCTGGGCACTACTGCAGTAGACTAACACTCACTGCCAGATATCTGAGACAGGTATTTGTGTTCTGCGTGGGCACAGCCATACTGTCATACTGTGAATAATGGTGATAGTCAAACGAGAACCAGAAGAAAAAGATAGTCTTATGCTACAAGTAATTACAGAGCGTTAAGGTAGAGTGTGTAGAAGATCAAGAGCCTCACTATGCTGCTCTCTGTTAGTGATCACTGTTGGATTGTGTTGACTTGAATGTGATGAAGACTTCTTATCTGCTCCCCAAATTGCTCCATAAATGCAGGAGAGATTATGCTGGATGGATCTGAAACCCGCTGATTTATTAGAATTACAGCCAGCTGCAGAAGGACTGCAGCCAGCTTGTGGACCCTTTCCATGGGACACACCTGGCAAAGCGCCTTCTACAAAATCTCTCAGGCTATAAGCAGTAGAATAGAGATATCAGTGCTAAAATGGTGCTGGAAGGGGAAATAGCCTGACTTGTAGCTGGTTAGCACATGAGGCCAAAGCAGAATTGATGCCCCTTACTATAACATGCACATGTGGGAATTTCCAAGGAACCTGAAAACACTTGGCTTCGCACAACCTTCTTGGGAATCCCAGGCAGTCTACAACATGTCTGTTGTCTTGATTCCAGATCTGTTCAAACACAGGTCCCAGGCTCCAGGGCTGGAGGACAAAAGAGCTGGAGCGCAGTGGAGGACACTGGAGGCTGGTAAGGCTCCTTACAGCCCTTGTGAGGGACTTGATCACATCTTCTTACAGCTTTTTCTGCCCAGAGGTTCCCACAAAACATCCCTCTGCTTGAGATTCCTGCCTCCATCCCTGTTTTGACCTGTGCATCTCACTTTCCTCTCTTTTTTCATTTCCTGCCTGCAGTCATTTACACTGACCCTGGACCTTCCTTAGGCCTTCCTCCTTTCTTGGTGCTGAGCAGGCCATCACCATTGGTTTCCTAGCAACTTTTTTTCTTAGAAAATGCTTTACTGCATCCAGGGCCAGGATATATCTCCAGAGAAAGATCTCCCGATATCTCCTGAAATGGGCTGCTGTGTTCAAATCAGGCAGGGAAGGTTTTTAAAGAGCTTCAGCAAAGCTTGTTGGCCAAGGCCATAAACTCTCAGATGGTGAGAGGGAGCCTTTAACAAG
Source organism: Nothoprocta perdicaria (assembly GCF_003342845.1). Classification (NCBI taxonomy): domain Eukaryota; kingdom Metazoa; phylum Chordata; class Aves; order Tinamiformes; family Tinamidae; genus Nothoprocta; species Nothoprocta perdicaria. Next base: position 3,152,132 of record NW_020455910.1, on the reverse strand, counting down.
CTCCTCATGTGCAGGAAAGCCTGTTCTCCTCCCCAGTCCAACACAGGCCCCAGGTCTGGCCACAGAGCCCCACTATGAGCAGGTTTCCATCCCGGTTGCCCCTCTGCTCTCCAGTTTGTTTAACAGGGAGGATCCTGGTAGGATGTGACATAACCATCCAGCCTCAGAGCTGCTCACGTCTAGTGTTCATATTGTGACCGTGAGGAAGTCTCTTCCAGATCKGCTTGCCTTCACTCGTGGCAAGCAGCTGACCATGTCAAATGGATGGCTACATGAGAAGGCTCATCTGCTTAGTGACAATTCTCCATCCTCATAGTATCTAATCTTTCATTTTTAGTAAGTCTTTAGGTTAGAAAGAAATCATGTGTGAGAGACTATGATTTGGAGGGAGGAGTTTTTATTGAACTATGAGCCTTCATAAATATCTCGTTATGATAGAAGCAGTATTTCCAATATGCCCATGGTATGGACATAGTAGATCCCATAGCCACAGGTGCATAACAAGAGCTACTTACAGCTCTTGAGCTTATAGCTTAGAGCCAAAGAGACACGGTCAGCCACCAAACTGCCAAGGTGTCTTACATTTGAAGTCACTTGTGCCGCTTTGATGGTTGTCTGCAGAGGCTTATTTTACACAGAATTCATCTCTCTAGTTTTAGGTTTGTGTAACTAGTTTGTATAACACTAGATAAAAAGTCAGTGGGGGACAGTGAGGAACAAGGCAGAGTTTAAAGTATTTGGAATTCTTAATTATATTTCTAGGTTATTAGTATTCAGCATTGGCCGAGATGGCCTTATTAATAGTGTTTAACATTTGAAGGTCTAGAATTTCTCATTTGCAAAGAAACTCAATCATGTTCTTATACATTTTTTTCTCTCTAAGTAATTATAACTATATAACAATTTGAGGCCTGGTTTAATGCAATATTCTYTATCTGGAAATCTTCTCCAGCTCTTTAAAATACTGTTCAGGAATGGGCTATCACATTTTGACATACAGTCTTGCTTTTGGATTGGAATGTGCTTATCTTTCAGTTTGTAATTTTTATTACTATGCAAATCTCCCGAGAGGGACAAGCAGATTTAATCTTTTTAGGAGGCCCCATTCATATTTATAACCAACACAAGCTACGTCCCATATGGRCACCCTTTGACAGTGTTTTGGAGCATTTATGTGCAGAGTTATAAAAGCTCAAATATCTGCTCAGTTCTGACACAGGCATAGGCAGCTTCTGCTGAAATGCTCCAGCATGTGTCCAGTGCAGCCTGCTTCCCCTTCGTTTGGATCAGTAATGACAAATAATGATGTAACACATCAGGCTCATTCAGACCACTATTACTGCTTTCTGACAGACTGTTGGCCAAAAAGAAGGACCTTGCAGGTGGTTTCTGTTAAGAAGAAAAATTAACAATTATCAGTTCTTCAATATAGGCCCTTTCATTTACAAAGAATGTGCAGAAGTCTGTTTCTGTGAGCACAGAAGGAATCAACCAGGAGTGACAGCATCTTGGAGCTGGGAACAAAGACATTCCCTTTGCCGGTGCTGAGCCAAAAACATGTATTAGGCTGGGGGAATTTCTCCTGCTATGAAGACTTCTGTGTTTGTCTGCACTTGGTAGCTTTTTCTTTTTCCCCGCTCTGTCTGCATGTCTTTCATAGCCACACAAATAGCTAATCTCAGATAGCCACAGAAAACCTTCTGCCTTCATTCTGAGGTGAAAGCTTCATTGTTTGGTTAGTTAGTGCCAAAAGGGATCCAAAGGCCTTCTCTGATCACAGGAAGTGGATACATCCAGCCCTTGACATCACTTACTGTAATACCTCGGATGATATAAGGACATAGACAAGGAAATGAAGGTAAGTCTAATTTTTCACTATACCTATCTATGCACATGGAAACGATACTTAAATCTTTGAGCAAAGAAGGTTTTTATAGGTCTGAAACAGGTACTGCAAATGTCATACTTAGTAGAGCCTGAGCACAAGCTCTCTGAGGTCAGTTTGCTTTCTACAATCTCTTCAACAGCCGAAGGTGGCGACACTTGGGAGCCCCGGGAGATGTTAGCAAGGGGATGGATGGTCATCCTTGGGAGCCCAGGTAGGTAATGGGCACTCATCTGTCTGAGAAGCATGAGCGGCTGCTAGGATGTATGAAACATTGCACAGTGMCACTAAACAAACCTCTCTGCTGATCTGATGATTCTTAGTAGCCAGTAGAGGCTCCTAGGTTTGCTTTTGGTAGGCCTTTCTTGAGAACCTACAGTTAGTGAGGGGGTACTTGTGTGGAATATGTTCTCTCCCTGGAAGCTCTTGGAGAGGGCATCCTGCTGGGCAGTAGTCCTGGACCCTCTTCATCAGAGACATCTCAGGTAGAATCCGGACCAAATTCTGCAGGAGTGAAAAAAAAGTTTTTAAATATTCAAAATACAGCCATGTGATTTAGCTAGTGATTTTTCTTTTCTTGTCTTATCTTGTCTGATAAAACTTGTCCAGCAATCCCCAAGCCTTCCGGAATATCTTTCCTAACAAAGAAAATCCACACTGCTGATTCCGTGGTTCAGCTATGATGGGGTGTAATCAGGGCTATGTGGGGGTGTGGGCATATGCATGTGCCTAGCAAAATCAGATAACACCAGAAAACTCATTGCGGCTTTAACTGATGATGCCATCTCTTCTGTTGTAGAGAAGTTTTCACATGAGTATGTCTTGCATTCGAGGTGAAATCAGATCCTCATCCCGCACTTGCTGCGTTTGGACCATTGCCAAAAATGCCTTTAAAACAGGCATTCCAACCGGAGTGTGTCATGGCCTATTCCGGCGGGCGGCTCGGCTGGGCTCGGATCGGCTGGAGCTGGAATGCTCAGACCTCCCAGGCGCACACAGGAGCGGCTGCATTTGGGGGCTCGCGTTACGCGCCAGCGAAAATGAGCGCCGGGGCCCGGGCGCTATCCCGTAAAGATGACAAACAGGAATGAGCAGATGTATGTGCTGGGGCGGGCTCGGAGAGCTCGGATCCCTGCATCTCCACGGATCGGCGTTGAACACTCAATGGGGCTTCAGCTGGTGCAACAGTTAGCTGGGATTTACGTATGTGTTTTGTACTGGAAAGCTCTTTTTGTTTCTTTAAAGGACAATATCCCCACAGTAGAGTGAAGAATACAGTGAAAAACAAGAGGAGAAAAAATCATCTAAAATGAGGGTTAGAGCCCTGGCACAGGCTGCCCAGGGAGGTTGTGGAGTCTCCTTCTCTGGAGGATCTTCCAAACCCACCTGGATGCCGCCCTGTGCCCCGTGCTCTGGGTGTCCCTGCTAGAGCAGTGGGTTGGACTCMATGATCTCTGGAGGTCCCTTCCAACCTCAACCATCCTGTGATTCTGTGATTCTGTGAAAACTAYTCCAGGATGAGCATTAGATGCAGAGTTTTCTTCATTCATCCTCTGGTTTGCCCACTCTCCCTTAGAAGGTAGCTACCCTGATGAGAGAGAAAAAGAGGGGCAAATAAATGTATTCCGAGCTGCAGATAATTTCATTTTCAGTTCTTTGTTTCCCAAGTTTGCTTTAGACAAGCAGACACTCCCCTCCTCTAAAGCTAATACTTCCTTACTTCCCTTGGTGTCATGTCAGATGGAACCTGCAATATCTTTCCGAGATCATGTTAAAATGGTTCTGTAGTTGCCTGGAAACTGCAGTGAATATTAACTCAGTAGAACAGACACTGATAATAAAAATGTTGACCTCCGTGGCTGCTGACAGAGCTGTATTAAATGAATTTCACTGATATTTAATTTGCACCCTGAATTGTGCCTATTTAAGGAGGGGGGAGAGCAGCAAAGCTGATATTGATGACAAATTCTGCATTTAAAAGCACTCTTTATTAATGATTCAAAACATGCAGTTCCTAGGAGCTGTAAACAAGTCCAGCTTTCTGTACACTGATCCATAACCATTATCATATGTAGGGAACAAGAAATTACTCACGAACAGATGTTCCCTCTGCCAAACCCATTCATTTGATGCACATTTTGCATTCCATRTCCTAGTTAGCAGCTTTCTGTGGCGGGCGGGTTTACATGGGATGAAAGGATGGAAAAGCAGGGATTAGTTTGCCTACAAAGGAGCAATGTCTTCAAGTTTGTTCTGGAGTCTTTTCCCTCTCGTGCTGCACTGGAAGAGCTATTCATCTTGACCTACTCTTTCTACACTGGTGGGCAAGGAATGTCGACTGTATCTTTCGAAGGGAAATAGCCCAATGAGAGAGGAAAAATGTGTAAATAAGTATATTCTTAGCTGGGGATAGTTTCTTTTTTTTTTTTTTTGATTTTGTTTCCAAGACTTTTTTCAAATAATGAGGTGATTTCCTCCCCCTGCTCCACAGACACACAAATATTTCCTACTTGCTTTGTTATTATATCAGGTTGAACAGGATCACAAAGTGCTGAGGTTGGAAGGGACCTCTGAAAATCACCTAGTGCAACCCCTTCCACTCAAGCAGGGCCACCTACAGCACATCGCCAGGGTTGTGAATTAGATGGCTTTTCTGTTTATATTCCCAGTGCTATTCATATCGCATTTTACTGTAATTGTTTATCAATATTTGCAGAATAAATACAATTTCTTTAGTTGTTTGGGCTTAATTCAAACCTGGTTGTTATTTGGTGGGGCAGAGGATAGTCAAGATGCATGACCCCTGTATCTTCTTTCCCTTGCCAGTGGCCCTCTAGGCAACTTGCTGAGCAGTGTAGGAACAGTTCATCTACCTCCCACCCATCCTTGGGGTAAGGGCACTTCAACGACGGGCCCTGTGTCTGCTGCAGGAGCCTCTGCACAACCACAGATTGGTAGGTAGCAAGATAGGTAGCAGCTATTGATGCCAGTGTACCCTCACGTGTGAGCAGAAGGAAAGGACTTTATATATGAGTGAAATCCCAAGGAGAGGTTCACTCCTGCATGTTGGAAATAACCATCTCTTGCATCAGCATCTGCTGGGGACTTGCTGGAGAGCGGCTTTGCCAAGAAGGGCCTGGAATCCAGATGGACAACAAGTTAAGCAGGAGCCAGCAATGCACCCTTGCAGCAAAGATGGTCAATGGGCTCCTGGGCTGCATTAAGCAAAGTGTTGCCAGCGCGTGGAGTAAGATGATCCTTTCCCTCTGCTGGACACTGCTGAGAAACATCTGAAGTGCTGGGTGCAGTGCTGGGTTCCCCCCAGTATGAGAGACAGGAAGACACTGAAATGAGTCCAGCAAAGGGCTACAGAGATGAATAGAGAACTGAGGCATTTCTCATATGAACATCTCTCATATTCAGCCTGGAGAAAAGAAAGCTCGGAGGGGATGTAGTCAGTCAAATACCTGATGAGGGTAGAGCCACACTCAGTGAGAGCCAGTGACAGGACAAGAGGCAATGGGCAAAAATGAAATAGGAAAATTCATTTAAGCATAAAAAAACCCCCCAAATCTTTCTTGACTACAACGGTGGTTGAACACTGGAACAAGTTGCCTAGAAAAGTTGTGGTATTTGGATATATTCAAACCTGACTGGACATGGCCATGAATAACTTGTTTTTATCATTCTGCTTTGAGCAGGGAGGCTGGACTAGATGATCTCCAGAGGTCCCTTCCAACCTCAGTCATTTTGTGGTTCTGTGATTCTGTGAACTGCTACGTGGGAAGTTACAAATTTAATGCAAGAAGAGGGAATTTCAGTTACCCACATTTGGATCAATGCCTCATCCAGATGAGAAGCAGACCCAACAGCTGATTCCTCAAATAACTAGTCATCAGCTCCCCAAAAATACATTGTGCTGGAGTTGGTGTAAGAGAACTTGCTTCAGGACAAATTAACAGATGAGCAGTTCTGTGATAGTAACCACCGTACGCTTAGGTCAACACTGCAAAGGAAGAGAACAACCAGATAACTCCAGGCCATCTTCAGATTTGATTTCAAGTAAGATATATAAACATAAGGGGAAAAAAAGTGAGAGGGAAAACCTTAAAAAGAGCAGCCTCAGATGCAAGAAAAGCAAGTTTAATGGCAGCTTAGATGCTGTTAAAAAATACTATATAAAAAAAAAAAAAAAGGTGAAAGTTGTGCCACATTTTGAAAATAGTCAAAGAAAAAAAAAAAGAAAAAAAGCCGTTTTCTGGCTCAATAGGAACAGTGAGGATGCTAACACAGATACCAGGTTAATGTTTAAAAAAGGGAAGCTTACCCAAATGAGGAGATGAGGAAAGCCTATAAAACCTGCCAGTCAACCCTATGCAGGAAGTTTCAAGGGCTAGAAAAGAGCATGAGTTGAGCTGTTCAGAGGCTAATACTAAAAAACTCTTGGTATGTCAAAAGCAGGATGCTATCTAGCTTGATGACATGAGTGGAAAGGAGCACTCAGGGGTGACAAGGACACATCAAAAGGCTCAGTGAATTTTATGTATCAGTCTTTCCTGCTAAAGACATTAGGGAAAGTCTCACACTTGGTGTATTCTTGATAGCAGTCTGTCAGAGGAGCTAGACCATCCCGACGTAAACTCACGGGACACATCAGACCTGACAGATAAGCTGGAGATCAGTGCATCAGCAGCACCCAGAACCATTCACACGGGAGATACACTCATGCAGTCTTGCAGCACTATAACCAGTCACTTGAGGGGCCTGGTAGAAGAGAGGTTTCAGATGGACCTGCATGGGACTGCAGAACGCAGTCCAGCTCATGTGCTCCTCCTAAGGAGCATCTCTGCCAATGCTGAAAGCAGCGTCCTAGGCTGGGTGGCTCATTGGGCTGATTAAAGAGAGTGTTTTAATGAACTTATCTTCCAAAGAACCAACCCAGGTAATAACTCTGGTCACCTGACAGTAAGGGGATAACCTGCTTAAAAYAAAAGCAATTGTTTGCAGGAAACCCAAGGCTTTGTTAAGGCTGTTGGTAGTCCCCCACAGGAACTTGTTCCCACAGGCACTGGGATTTTTCCCGTGATCTCATCACATCCCTGTGCCCAGGAGGCTCTGCAGATGGCCATGCAACATCCTGCCTCCTGCAGGAAGTCAAGTTTTTGCTCTGTGCTGCTCCTGATCTAGCCCGCGGGTAGTCTAGCTGTAGGGCTAGAATCTTTTGTTTGAGAAGTCACAGAGGTCCTGGGATCAGCGATGGCACTGAGGCACTTCCATCAGCCCGGCATTCGCTCCAKACTTCTCATCGACCGCTTTGAGTTGCTTTTGCTGTTATGTGGTTTATATCCCTAAGGAGAAGAAGTGATATGTTTATGGTTTATTAAGAAAAGAAGAAAAGGGAGAAAAACAACTTTTTTTTGAGTTTCTTTCCAAATGGGTCTTCTTCGGTTGCCTTTGGATTTTTTTTTTTTTTTTTTTTNTTTTTTTTTTTTTTTTTTTTTTGCCTTGTTTTGCATTACTGGTTAATGTCATCATTCATTTTCCTGTTTTTGCTGTAGGACTTCTTAGATGGTTCACAGATGTGCACTGGAAAATCTCTCACTGGAAATTAAAAGGTAGCATGCTGAATCTTGAACAAAAACAATGTTCATTTGTAACTTGAGTTAAGTTATTGCTAGCAAAAGCAGACAGAAAAGAGAATTTGCTGGATCCCGCTGTTTTGGTTTCCCTTTTCCCTGGAACTTTTAAAAACCACCTCCCTATCCTTGTACAAAACTCAAAACAGTTTTTTTACAATAACGTCATTGCTCATTTGACAACTTTACCCAAAACAAGTCTTTTCTCACCCCATACTTTCTTCAGCCTTCTGCTAAGCCCACTGGAACTTTCTAACCAACAGAATACATGTTTTTGCCTTCCCATCATTTCTTCCCACTTAAAGCAGTTTGTTGCTCAAGTTTCTATTTATGCTGTCAACAGCAAAGAGTCGGGTCTTTTCTGCTRGTTAATTTGCAGAGGCAATTTCCTGGTCCTTTTGGCCAGCTGTTTTTCTCACGATCTCCTTTATACAGATTTTTCCACACAAACTTGTACTTGAGCTTCTAAGTATGACTTGCTCTCAACCTTCTAAGCAGAAGAGTTTCAGCTAGGCCTGCACCAGATACTGAGCATCTTTGGAGATTTGGAACATTTTGCCTTTCCTAACCTTGTGTCTTCCTGTTTCAAATAGAATATCTTCTTTTTAGYGGAAAATTGTGACTCTGTGGGTCTTTGCACTGTTGGCAGGACACAATCTGACCTAGTGAAATAATAATCCCAGGTATTTCTGCTTGTGTGTAGCATGCCCTTTYCTTGCCAACACGTGTGGCAAATAACACACTACCCGACTGTGGAGACTGGAGATCCCCTGGAGATTGTAGTGGACAACCCAATGCCTGTTGTCCCCCTGAATGTTAGAGAGTTGATCTGTTCCTGCAAAGAAACTGCATGACGATGCAACAGAGAAAGGTGGCTGAGTATCAAGCATATCAAGCATCTCTGGAAATTGCATTATGTTTTCATTAGTTTCYGATCTTGGTAAGCTGGGATTGACTGAATGCTCAGAGGGAGTTCAAAATGAGAGCAGCTGAATCACAGCACACTCACTGGAGTGACTGAAGGCAACTGCAAGCAGAGCTCTTTATGAGTCATCCCAAAGAAAGAGGCCAGAGAAAAGGGTGGATGTACTTTCTACTAAGTACATAGCTCTTCTGGGAACAGAACTTCTCAGGAGTTTTGCTTTACCATTTTGGTGTAATTCATAAGGGGATCTACTGATTTCCATGAAGCCGCTCTAGATGCACACAGGTTTTACTGGGAACAAGAGGTACAGCCCAAGCTCTTATACCTATTTTGTTCTTGAGCCTGCCTGTTTTTCACCCCTACTGTAGATACATGAGGAACRTCACTCCAGAACAAAGAATCAGGGCAGAGCAGGGCCAAAACTGCTCCAAAGAGAAAATATTGGATCAGGGACCTCAGTTACTTGCACTGAGGACGTGGAGAGAAGGATGTACTCCTCTTGGGTACACTCCAGGAGCAGAGCGTTTCCTGCAATAGGGCCTGCCTGCTCCTCACATGCTGCTTTGCACAGTCTTCTTTTCACACCAGCTGCCCAACCAGCCTCGATCCTCACCCTGCAACACTTCCCACACTTACCAGTACTGGCAGAAAAGAGAAGAAACCAGAACTAGAACATATAGAGAAGTGACCAGAACATATCACAAGGTTGTTCCCAGGCAGGTGTGTGGTATGCATGCCATYCTCAAACTAATCAAGAGCTCCCAGGCCTTTCCTGTGCAAAACTGGTGCAGACGGATGGACAGACTCTCTGCAAGCAGCTCTTCTGCCATGGTGGCACCTTTGCGTCCCTTCTCTGGTGGAGATTGCTGCCCCTTCCATGCATTGTCCCTGCTGGTGCAGGTGGTCCTAAGACAGCTTTCTATCAGAGTGAGCTGGGTGAAGCAGTTTACATCATTTCCCAGTTCTGGCTGCTTTTGACCAAAGAAGGGGAGGAACATCCCAAATAAACACACTTGCCTGCCACAAACACTTGCTAGCCACAGGATCTGGCTAGCTCAGGCTTGTCGGGCATCAGAACCTTTCCCCCCGCTGTCTTCTAGGCTTTTTAATCGACATTATTAGAAGTCTGTCATAAGATTTCTCCTCACAGTCTTACAGTATGGATGTTTCGGGGGGTATTATGGAACACATTTAGACAGACTGATCTGAAAATGTACCATATGAACAAAGAAAAGTATAATTGCTTAGTCTATATAATATATAGCTATAGATTATAGCTATAAAAACACAAGGCTTGCACATATAAATATGATAAATTTAAACAGAAAGGATATTCTCTGCAAAGAGAAGCTACAGCTACAAATGAAGTAATAGATATGTATGTGTGCATATATATATATATATATACACACAGTGCCTTCCTGTTCTGTAGTGTGGTAATGCTGTCTTGGAAAAATAAAAAGTAATGCAAAATTCTCAGAGTTCCTTAAAATTACGAGATATTAAACATTCACATTGCACGGTGAATTCTCTGTCTTACAGTTTTCCATCCTTTAGGTTCTACTCTAGGATATGTTTTGAAGTTTAAAAAAAAGTTGAAATTCCTGTATAATCAAATCAGGGCCCAAAGAAATACCATTTGTCATGAGACACACAGGAAAACTGTGAAAGCTGGCAGCAATGACAATATTACAGTTAAGAATAACATATTTTTTTCAGATAGGATAAACACCMTTTGTCACTTTATAGGCTTTAGGATTTGAAAATGGAACTAACAYATTTCCTTCTTTCTCCCTCTCCAGACGTAGATGATGTTGTTTCAGTTTCTGATATCACAAGTATTAGTGGACATCAATAAATGACTCTAAGAGCCTCTGCACCGTCTCTTCTCCTCCCCTCCTTTATTACCCAGTTTTGACACTGTTTTCTTGAGCACCCGTGTAGGAGAATCCAAGTGCTTTACTGTGGATGGGTTCTATTGCTTTAGATCCAGAACAGAGTAAAATGGAAAGGAAGTTCCCAAAAGGATGTGGAAACACTTGAAATTCTTACTCCTGACACTGGAGGAATGTAGTGTTTGTTACGGCAGCACCTTTCACAAAAGCAGTCTGGGCTTTTCATAGCAGGGTGAATTTGCAACTGAATTAGATGTTTAAACACAATTTTGTTACAATAGTTGCTCACCATACAGGTTAAATGTCAATAAAGCTGTTAGCTATTCCATATGCCTGCATATGCAGGATAGATATGAGCATGTCTAGGGGTGCATATGGGAGCGCTTACCATGTAAAGAAACTCCACAGAAGAGCAGAGGAAACCTAGAAAGTATCCCAGCTAGGACTTCCAGGGGGTTGCAGTGCAACAGTTAGCTGCCATCACCCGAGAAAACTGGGTGAATGCTGCATATCTGATGTTTTTAAACACCTTTGAAAATCCTTCAGCAAAACAGCTAAATGAAGAATAACTTCAGGATACTGGATAGACCAAAGTTTTGCCGATATTGTTGGTTTTTTCAGCACAATAGTCAGGGGATCTTCAATCACTACAGGTGAATGGTTTCCAGATAATGCCTTTGGCTGCTGAGATAGCAGGACGGGGTGTCCTCTAAGGGACATGAAGAAGAAAGGCTGTCCTGCAAACAGCCAGCCACACTTCCTGCAGTGCTTAATTCCCCTTGAAAACCCTCCTGCTGTCATGTGTGAGCCTCCCAGCGGTGGTGGGATCTCCAGGCTTCCAAAGTTGCCTGTTTCCTCACTTCACCTCCCCAGGTGACCATCAGAGCTCTGCTCAGTGTTGCCGTCTGCTCTGGCTCTGGGTGCTGATAAGATAYCAGCTCTCAAACTGATTTACTTTTACTGTGCTTGATTTTTTTCCCTAAGTACTGTCCTCCAAAGCAACAAGAAGCAGCCTGGATATGGATGGCCAGGTCAGAAGCCTCTTCCCTTTGCAAAATTAAATAAAAAACAGATTCCCTTGCAGAGACATGAGGAGATAAACAGATCCCTGCTGCCCACCTTGAGTTCCTCGTGCTGACAAAGGACAAGGTCATGTTTGATGGGGAAAGCAGTGTTGGGCTGTCTCCTGTCTACCCTTGAGCTGGCAGATTGTCCTTTTTTGGTCTTGAGCCTGTGTCTGTGTTGACCCGCACATGATATCCAGTGAAGAACTGTAGAACATGAATACAAAGCACTCAGTAGTCACTAGAGGAAAGTTAAAGAGAAAAATAGTTACAGCCTCTGAAAGATCAGGCCTTTCAGCCTTCTCTGCTCCCCAAATTCCTTATTCATGACCATAAACATCTTTATAATCTCAACACAGCCTGGAAACTTGACATTTCCACAGTCTTTGATGCTTTGACGCTTGCTCTGACTCCCTGCAGTTTCTGACCTAGGGAAGATGCAAATTTCATGGCAGTGCCTTCCACTTCAGCACATGCCTGCCTGCAGGTTGAGTCATCCCTCACCAACTGATTTGCAAAGCAAAGCCTTCCTAATGTGAGCTCATTGCTCTCCAGCCACGCCGCCTTAGCACAAGGCCTGGCCCCCTGGGCTGTGGAAGGAGCATTCACACGCATCATTTAATTCATGATACACAAGCTCAGAAGCAGCAGAAAAAGCACTTGACCTGTGTGGCAGATCAGCACATAGCAGCAAGAGGCACAGGGACCTTCTGCAATGAGAGACAAGGAGCCCAGCAAGCTTTTGGGGTGCTCTCAGGAATCAAGCAGGCACACTGGTAAAATCTTCGACAGAAATTGCCCCAAACTGCCTATCCTGGTAGCTTTAGAGGAGATCTGCTTTGTGTTATGCTTGATTTGCCTCTGATGTCATTCGAAAACTCAAAAATATTGTCAAAATGTTCTTGAGAGGTAAATGGCTGTTTTTGTTTCACCTGTGCCAATATCCTGCCTTTGATGAACTTTGTCATTCTGCAGCAAAGGCAAGAAGATAACCACAGGCCTCAGACAGGGATGCTTTAGGCTGTGCTATTCAGGGCACTTCTGAGAGAAGTAGAGAAAAAGAGAATGGAAAAAGCCTCCCCTTTTACCTGAAACCTTTTTGCTTACCCTCCCACAGTGACAGATCTTCCCGGCCATTAAAGCTCCCCTCCTGCTGGCATTGCTGTGACCCTGGCCCAGGAAGCCCTCCACTGTTTAACCAACAAAGCCCAGCAAAGCAGAAATTGAAACGCAGGCCTGTGACTCAGATGTTATCTTGTGAGCGCACTCAAATGAAGGCTCCTGGGAGGAGAATGCAAAAATCCTAAGCAGCTGCTAAGTGGCTCTTCTCACCAAGCTTAAAACACAGTGCCGGAGGAGAATGCAAAAATCCTAAGCAGCTGCTAAGTGGCTCTTCTCACCAAGCTTAAAACACAGTGCCGCCTAAAAACTCGCAGCTGTGCAGATTTGATTTTCATCTGGTAGCAGCTCATGTTTTATTTACATCCTTGTTCCCGGCCATGGAGAYGGGCAGAAATGGCAGCCCTATCTGTTCTACCTGATGGGGGACCGAGCAGTTCATAGCTCACCACATGCTGCCAGGCACAGCCCTTCACTGGGAGAGGACAGGGAGGAGGTGGGAAAGCGCTTTGGCTTGGACAAGCTGGAATCCTTTAGATATCAGATAAAAAGGGAAGCGGGTTTTGGGGGAAAGCAGCRATCAGACATGCGGTGGATAAGAGAAAGAATGAAAACCTGCTCACTTTGCCTGTACCCAGTGAGGAGGAAAAGGGAAAGAGCAGGTGAGGAGTGGCGCAAGTGGGAAGTGGGAGGGATTCACATGGCAGGAACCACTGCTCCCAGCTCAGTGGGCTGTGTCTTCTCATTAGTATGTGATGGCAAGTGATAAAAGTAAAGGGCGAGCAGGTTTGCTGGCCCCYGGCCAGCGGCTACCTGGCGGGCAGACCTGTAATGGGAGGAGAGGGCTGAGGCCTGCCCCAAACAGAGGCCGTGACACCGGGCATACCCTGCCATGCTGGGCAGACCTGCAATGGGAGCAGAGGGCTCAGGCCTGCCCAGAACAGAGCCCGTGACACCGGGCACACCCTGCCATGCTGGGCCGGCCTCCTAGGGCCTGTGCCATGCCGGGCTGGCCTCCTGGGGCCTCCTGTCAYGTAGCTCAGCCATGGATGTGGCCGGTGGCTTGTGCACAGATGCTGGCCTGCAGGGACGTGGATGGACACCACTAATTACCCTCCTGCAGAGCATGGGGTGCCTGAAAGCTTTCCCTCCCAGGTCGAGGATGGAGCTAGGAACAGCTCTGCTTTCTGTGTCTGAAATGCAGTRTAGCCCCTGCAGTGCCAGCCCGTGGGCAGACCTGCCCAGAACAAGCTGTTTGGGCTGTCTTTACTCAGCAGCTCTGAAAGCCTTGCTGGCAGCAGGGAAGAGATTCCCAGGCAGGAGGCTGTGGGCTCTGCTGGCATCTTGAGACTAATGCTGAAGGGACCTTCCAGGACCACGATGAGCTGCAGACAGAGAAAGGAAGGAAACTAATATACAACATCCCATATACCATGTGCTCCTCTAAARCTTCAAATCTAAACACTAAAAAGCAGCCCTTGGACAGTAGTAGTCCCAGGTCAGCTGAAGCTAAAATCTGCTTTAATAAACAGACCTTTGCATGAATACTCCTCTGGCACATGCGCCAGCGCCATGCTGGATCATCACGTATAAGATATAACTAGCCTCTCTCCTGGCCTGTGAACCTCTGTGCCAGAGGTAACTGTAGCATGAATTGTGGCCATCCTTTTGGATGTATGTGATCCATATGGGTCATGAAGCAGGCGGGAGGCCACAGCACCCTGGTGCACAAGCAGTGTGCAGGCCTGGCTGTAGAGGAGCATGTRGAGCCAGTGGTGTAAGGTAAGGTTTCTTCATCCTTGGAAGGCTTCACAACCCAAGTATGCTACTAGCCACAGAGATCCAAGACAGCCAGGACATAAGGACACACCTACGACCTTTGTGGATGAAAGTCACAGGATGAAAAAGGGACCATAGCTCCAAGAAAACACCAGACCCACTTGGACGATCTCTTGAGTGGTGACCCCAGGGGAGGCATAGATGCCAATGTGCATAATTGCCAAAAATTTTAAAAAGGAAACCTACGGCACAGAATGAGTCTTTATGTTGTTTAGATCAAAGCAGCGTTGTGGTTTAGAAAATGTGTCATCAGAGAGAGAAAAAAAATGTAATGGGAATCTCTTCCAAGAGACTCGAAGAGGAGGTGAGCTATAGTCAGCCTGCTATAGATGTGCATATGAGATTTGCACAGTCCTCACTTAGGGGCAATTAAATTGCCAACAGGCTTTAAAAAAAAAAAAAAAAAAAAAAAAAAAAAAAAAAAAAAAAAAA
>NW_020455910.1:3127383-3137321 GCF_003342845.1 Nothoprocta perdicaria | reverse complement strand
AAAAAAAAAAAGAAGGAGCACAGGATGACCTAGAGCCTAGAAGAAACTCTTGTGCATGGACTGGGTTTGAAAGCTGCAACGTCTTTTAACATCTCTGGGATAGTTCAGCCTGTTCCCCAACTGCCAGTATGACTAGACAATTACATCTGATCATGCCACTTCTCTAATGTCTTTATGGTGTTCTGAATGAATGCAAGGAGAGGCAGTTCCAGTTTTCCAGGAGTTTCCCTTCCAAGAAGGCATTGCTCGGAGGAGAGGCGTAGGGTACTCCTTACATTCTAGCCCTCCTTCCCCAGGTTCTCCTGCTCAGAGGTGAGGGATGGATATCCCTTTTATGTTCACTTCAGGAAAACAATCCCACAATTGAGATCTTTATGTGACTCATGTGCTTTGCGCTGGCTCCATGATGGTGCCTGATGCAAATGGCAGGACAAACCTGCCGTGAGGAATATGTTCATTTGCACATTCCATCCTCTAGTTGCCCATGGACACTTAATGAGACCCAGGAAGATGGACGTGAAGCAGCTCAGTCTATAATTGCTTCCTATACAGCAAATGAGAGCTAGAGACATTAAGATTATTGCCTCAACAGGAAGTCAAGAAGGGGAAGAGATCATACTGATTCAGGATTTTCAGTTTGAATCAAGTCAGGATCCGTTTCACATTGTGCCATTTTTGGAAACCTGAAAGTTGGCATGATTTTTGTGAATCCCTTTAGAAATCTCAGTTAGTAGATATTTTATAGCTTATTCAAACCTGTTCTTCACTGTCACATTTTTGGGACCCCTTGAAGGGAGTCCGCTGCTCAGAGAGCTGCTTGCATTCTCACTTAAGACACGATGTTTTAGACAGAGCTACTTCTCCGTTGATCTTTACTATTCCCATTGGACACATTTTTTCCCCTCTTATTTTCTTCCTATATATGAGAAGTCCTGAATGTGCCATAATTTCATGCTCACTGGACAGTCTYGACAGGAATGATGGTAGAGGAGTTTCAGAGAAGCTCATGCTCTGAAATTCATGAAGCAATGGCAGGCATTGACTGCAGATAAATTTTTAGATGTTATCAGCAGGCTAGAGATAGAGTTGGGAAAGTAAGTTTTCTTGCGTTAAAACAGGCAAATAAATATTACAGAGTTTGCTGTGTGTATTTTGGCAGTGCCTAGAGAACATGGTGAAGGTAGGAAGGCCTCTGGCACTCAGCACTAGAAAACCATGTAATAATAGGTTCCCCCATCATTTCTTAAAGGACACAGCAAGAGGTCAGGAAGAAAGATGTCTCTTCTGTTCAATATTCATCATTAAGGCTGAGGATTGTTCAAGGACTCCCCTCCCCAACAGGCTGAGGTCAAATGAGAACACAAATCTCACTGATAAGGTTGTCAAAACATGCCAATTGTATGTCAGCTATGATTAATGAGGAAGATAACAGTGATGTGAGAGGTCATGAGGAGGAGAYTGCCAAACTGGTTATAAAATTTGAGAATATCTTAAAGCAAGCAGCAGAGCCGAGCCAGACTGAAGAAGTTTACACTGCACAGCAGAAGTCAAGTTCTGGTGCCGCTGCAGAAAACTTTGCTAGCAGCAATTAGCCCACTAATATCTGCAGGAAAACCTTCCTTCTACAACATCCAGGTGGTTTCAGGATGACTTTCAGAGGCACTAGGGTTCACTGCATTAAGCAGGGTCCCTGGATATTGATTTTCAGGCAGGAATGATGAGAAGAGGTATCCTGAAAGAGTTTGGTTCCCTAGAACCAAATCATGTCCTGCCGTGTGGCAGCCCTGGGCTATGGCAGGGAGATGAACTGCACATACACACATACACACACAGAGATTTGCCGGGGCTGCTAAAGGGGCCCCATCTTCCCCATTTCTCATTAGCATCAGCTGCTGTGCTGTACGTATTCAGGCCACCCAGGAATGGCCATCGGCTCCTATCATTCAGATTATGGCTCTTTCCAACCCCGCACGTGTTTGCACAAGAAAAGGCTGGAGGCTGAGGTGGAGGAGTAAGGGGAAAGGCTGGGCACAGTGCWCCCTTGTCTATCAGAGTGAGTGGGTGCAGGGCAGGACAGCTTTTACCCTGCCCTTTCAGCCATCCCGAAGCTGAATCCCTACCAGCATGACTGAGAGGTCAGACAGCAGGGTTGAGCATAGCCCATGCCTGAGGAGAAAGCGAGACCATCAGGGGAGCTCTTGCTTTCCTGGCCGTCCTCGCCGAGCGCTGCTTCTGAGACAGAGCACTCACGCTGCTTCAGGCACCAGGCAGTTACTTCACCCCAGTCTTAGCCTGATTTATTGCCTTATTTTTGAGTTCACTGTTATGAAAGAGCTGCAGAGGACCAGAGCGGGCAGATCTCCCTCAGGCCCTTTGGGCATGGTGGCCATCAACAAGTACATCCTGTGCTGGACGCTCAGTGCGCAGGCTGGCACCCTCAGCCGCTCTGGACTCCCGCCTGGCCATGTTAATGCTCTCCTCCTCCCAGTGCCCACGTCCCGGCAGCTCTGCCCTTTCCACAGCTTGGGCTCAGGTGGGGGACAAGCAGAGGAGAGAGCAAGTGCTTTGCCCCTGCGCAAAATGTCCATGGAGCTGTATACGTGAATACACAGAGGTGCAAATTCCATGCAATTTTGCTCCACACTGCTACTAATGATGCTGGGAGTTTGAGTCCTGCAGGGGGGTAGGTTACTGGCCCCTGACAGCAGCAATTTGGCTTCACCTTTTATGACAGCAAAGCTTCCCCTTGAGTTTAAGCCTCTCTATCTGCCTTGCTGCTCTGGACCAAATGCTCCTTGACCTACTGAAGACTTAATGTGATTCAGTCGAATGAAAATCCATTTTTCTTGCACTGTCACAGGGCCACATTCTGGAGCAACTGCATGTGTGGAACTTTCCATATGGCTGCGATAAGCAGMTCTCGTGCGGAGCAAAGCAAACACTGTGGCTTCTACGTGGCACTGGAATTGCCCTTGATTATTTCCGCAGCACCTGTACAGACCCTTAATCAAACTCCAAAGGCAACAGAGCATCTGATGCTAACAAGACAACCAAATGCCACATGGAACATTTAGAAAGCGTTGACAAACAGTGTCGTAGTTGGTGGGAGGTTTGAAAGTGTCTCAAGCAGCTGTAGCCAGCTAAAGTACATAAAAGGGAGAAGCAATTATTTCACCGTCCACACCACTGATTTACTGCACCCAGACTGGAGAAACAGGCGCCTAAATGTTGCACTCCTGGCTTGTTTTTCAACTCCAGATAACAGATTTCCAGTTCCTTGCCAGAAACGTCAGAGGGGAAAAAAAAGAAAAAGAAAAAGAAAAAAAAAAAAGAAAAGAAAAAGTGTGCAATGATTAAATGCAGTGGCTGTGGAGTAAATGACCGTAATAATTCTAGTATGAGGGGTTATTTTCTCTGTTCCATGGATAAAAATCAAATGTCGTGTCTGGGAGGACAAGTCAAGTCTAAGGGGGGGAAAAAGTCTAATTCCAAGTTAGTCTCTTAGCTGTTATTGTTTTCTTGAGTATACTTTAATTTTCAGTTTTATCTGATTTATTTGTATTTGAGGATAAGCTAGTAAGTCCTGATTTATTTTTATTTAGGGATAAGTCCCTTTTCCTGAAATTCCCAGGTCTAATGTCAACAGGCACTTTGCTCTTCTTTGGTAGAACTAGCCATAGCACAGACCCTGAATATAGGTGTCAATGTGTAGACATGAGAAGGGTGAAGATACCTACACACCACACACAGGTAAGGGTGACTTCCCTCCCACACACCTCTACTTTAGCAAATGGCACAGAAGGGGCATGTGCAGCAGGGTTTTTGTGGGTGTTTGTTTGTGTGTCCCTTAAAAGCCATTGAATACCCTGGCACTGMGGTTCCGGAGCGCTAAGTGTTAAGCTAGGCAAGCAAAGAAGCCTGGAAACATCTTGTTCCTGTGGTCAGGGCTGCTGTAGAGACCTCCCTGCCACCCTCTCCTGAAATCCTCAAGCACCCATGTGTCCTACAGACACATCTGCTACGCGTCCCTCACCACCTGCCCATGCCAGGGACCCTGTCCTCACTCATTCTGCCACACRCCTGGACCTCTCTGTCACTTGTGACTGACCTTTCATGCCAACATCCCCCCTCCTCCTTTCTCACCAATCCTCTGTTTTCAGAATTTCATCTTTCTAGTGCACCTGATGAGTGTGTTGCTTGCAGTGCCAGCTCCACAGGCCACAGAGGACCCGAAAGAGACAAAAAGTGAGCAAGCCYTCCCTGTGATGCCTGCACCTGCATCTCCCTCTCTTTGCATGTATTGAAATATTGAACTGAAGGGTACCAAAAAGTATAGGCACGAGGCAACTGCCCGGAGAGAACTTGCATCATTTCTATAATTTATGAGGAGGAAAGGCTTATGAAATGATGGTAAGAGGGTTTCCAAAATCAGTTTCAGTGAGCTTTTCAGCTGACACTGCATCTCAGGTAGTCCTTAAAGGCTGGAGCTGAGAGGTCACACCAGCCCAGGGATCAATCTGGACGTGGACAGTTATTCAGAGGACATGAGAATACCAAGGGTCTTGCAATCATGCACAAATGTAAAGCAGGGAACTGCTCTAACCATGTATTGAAATCAAGAACAGAATCAGAGAGCCACAATATTGGCCTGAAGGCTTGAAAGGAGAAAAATGTCCTATAAACTGTACTTCCTTTTTTCTTCTTTTTTTTTTTTTCCCCACAATGCTAGCAAATTTTACTTAAAAAATCTGTCTATCTCTTCTTTGAGAAAAATTCACGTGATCCCTTCCATTTATTAAGGAAGCTTTCCAAATCCAAGGTGAGTGCAAACAGATGTGAATATGCCAGAGCCTCCCTTGAGGATCTTTAAGGGCAATGACAGACACACAGAAATACACTCAAGATCGACTATGAAGCCTTATAATGATAATTGCAACCTGAAAACCACTAGTTTCAAGGTGGTGGATTCTCAGGAAACACCTAGACAACTTGCCCACTCTTCACCCCACAGTGACTCCTGCCAAGTTCCTAAGGGCCAACATCTTGGAGTGTCCCTGTGTGGCTGCCAAAACTTTGAGGCCTTCTCTGCAGCTTCYGTGACGTAACTCAGTGTTTTTACATTAAAATTCTATAGTGCAATGAAAATGAAATATTTAAGAGAAGCATAAAATTAAATGTGATTTCGAACTAAGTCTCCTCCGTAATGTTGTACGAAGTGCATTATTCATTTTCATATTTAATTCATTCTGAAACTCCATTTGTGGGTGAAGTTGGACGTGGATGCACATTTCTGATCCACATGATGTCCTGGCTGCAACAGCACGGAATTTTTTTTTCCACGGGAAGTAGGGTGACCCAAACCACAGCTTGGAAAAAGCTCGGAGAGTCCTCTTACACTTACTGGGAATGTGCAGAATTGCTAAAGCCACATACACCAATACTCAGCATTTTGGGCCTGTTATCCAGGATTTAAGGGCTGTCTTGATATTCTCCGTCCTCATTTATCAGAGTGGGTGAGCACTGAACTGAAATTTTTGAAAGACAGGCTTTGAAATTATTGTGAATTATTTGGTGATAGATACTGTAAAAAAATAAAGTGGTTCTCAAACTGCATGCACCAAGCTTTCGAACTTTTATCTTAATCTATCTGTAATTCAGTTTCTGTCTGGGATAGATATTCCTCCCACCTCAGCAAGGATGCTGTGAACAGACACTCAGGAGGCCCTTCAGAGTGATCCATAGGATCTTCAGCAATAATAAGGGAAGGAGGAAATATGTTGGTTTATTTCTCTGAAGTGGGGTTGGAAGAGTATGCAGTAAATAGGCTGTAAATTCATAAATGGGACAGTCAAGGGAAAGCCTCTCCAGAGGCTCATACTGCACCTCTCATTTGTTGAACAAAGCAATGATTATAGAAAAAGGAGAATATGCTGTTATCAATCAGCTATTATCAATGTGCAAAGGAAACTGAATTAAAGTGACACAGAGCTCTCAMGTCCTGGTGTTTCCTGTCTTTGGCTGCTTGACTTTTAAGCATTGGTTTTCTCTGAATGCAGATAAAGAGTTATAAACTAATATTTATATTATAGGAATATTCTCCCCTCAAGACAAGATGCATCAGGTATAGATGCAACCTGATACAACAAACCTACAAACTAAGAAGACTGAGAAAATATCTAAGGATAAAGGAGAAATGAATTAATCTTATGTGCATATGGTTTGTGTTTGTATATAAACACCTGTGCATGTGTATGTATGCATAACATACATGTATATATATAGTGTGCATGTAAATATGTGCAGATTGAAGAGCTCAGCATTTAAAATATGTGTATATGCATAAAATATATACAGAATTCTGTAAGTTTGAGGATTTAAGTAAGCACATAATGTGAAGTGTGGGGACACTGCAAAAACACRCATGAAAGAAGCGGGCACATTTTCTGAAAGCTTCTAGGAGATTAGGTTTCTAATTAGGTCTGTTTGGAAGAAGCATTTAAATTGGGAAATTATTTTTTAATTTCTTTTATTTATTTCTCCTTTGTAGAAATTGTCTGTTTTTCTTATTGAATTTTGAAGCTGGCAGAGTAAAATGTGGGGGTTATTTTAGTCCCCAGACTGACGTGTGTGTGCGTTGGTTAGAAGTTCAGAGTCGCTATATGAGTTTGAGCTAAACGTCCAGCTCCGATGATTTAGATTCCTCATCTATATAATGTCATTTACTCTCACCTGCAAGGGGCAAAAGCAGTAGCCAGTAGYTTGTAGTTCTTTTTGAGTCATGAAACACTGAGTGTTTTCCAGTGGAAACACAAATCCCTTTACAGTGAAATGAAACCTACTCACAGGACGTTTCATTTTCTTTCTTGTGTTTTAGCAGATGCCCTGGTCCCGGGGACCCCCAGGCTGAAAAGTGTTTCAATTATGCATTATGAAGAGCTGTGTATTTTCTCAGAAGGACTTTGAGCTCTATAAAGCCCATTCACACAACTGCCAGTGAGTAATATTTGTTGTCTGYGTGAATACAGAGACACATGGCACTACCCTCACCCTTCAGGTCCCAGTGGAGCTGCCCTGCAAAGAGCCACAGGCTCCTCCCGGGACACACAGATTTCCTGGTCGGTCTGGTCCACAGCAATCCTTGCCTTTCCAGGGAATTTTCTTYCTGGAATTTTATTGATTCCTTTTTGAAGCAGTTATCAGTTTTAACCAGCCTTAGGAAAARAAAAAACACAAAACAAAAAGCAGCACAAATCCCTCGGAAACATGTGCCTGCTTCCTCGAAAGCCTGGCTGCCCTGCGTACAGCCCAGCCCAAAGTGCCAGCGCTGGTGACTAATGGTGGAACCTCCCTGGAAGGAAAACATGGCTTTGGTGTCATCTGCTGCACTTAGCAAACCTGCCTTTCCTCATGCTCGCTGCTCTAAATACAGAATAATCCAGCTGAGAGCAGTGGTTACACCAGTGACAAACTGGAGTGTAGGAAGATGTGATTAAAGCCCACAGGGTGAATATACAGCTGCTGACAAAAGTATACACCATGAGCAGTGTCTTGTCTTTTAAAATGATTGGGGAGCCTCGGAGGTACCTGCTGGCTCTTTAGCAGCTGACTCCTGCCCTTTGAAGTACCCCTTCTGATCCTAGTAACTTGCAATTCCCCACCTTTTCATTGCAGGGAGTGCAGAGCAGCCCACCCTTCCTCCAGGACTCGGGTGAAGGGCTGTGTGGGAGAGGAAAGACCTTGCTGTGCAAGGGAGCTGATGGGGTGATGAATGGTGGAGACACCTCCTTCCAGGAGCAGGGAGCAAGAAAACCAATTGACCGGCGAGGGGAGGTGATCAGCAAYGTGCTGCACGCTTCCCAGAGACTGTAAGGTTGCATTTCACAGACGTATTTGGTTGCTTTACGTTTCAAACAGACTTACAAGGACACACTTGCCAATCAGTGGTGCAATGCACAGAAATGGTCTGGCTCGCAGTTTGCAGCCCTGTTTGCTGCTGCACAGAGCGGTATTAATGTTGCTAAGCTGTCTGCACCATCTGTTGAATTCCAGCTGCATGGCCCATACAGCTCAGAGCCCCAATTCGAGCACCTTGCCTTGTTCATTTTTCTTGTGTATGATATAATGTGCTTGAAAGACATGTGCTCAACACAGGAAATTTCTAATATTGTATATTCCTTGATAAAGGCCCTTCCAGAAATACACCAGCGTGTTGCAGTGTTTGCTAGAGGCACACTGGTAAATGGGTACTCTGTGTGCTTTCGGTTTGCATTAAGAGGGTAATGAATCATCAATAAAGCTAATAATGTACTTAGCTTAATCTAATACTACAGCACAATGGCTGCTCCTGATGCTTGCAGCACAGGAATATACAAAAGTAATTAATTTTACACCACTGGGGCCAGTTGGAGTGGTACCTCTCCAGGTAATGAAAGTTAGCTGAAGCAAATGGTGAGAACCATCAATGGAGCTTACACAGAGACTTTTTAAACAATTGCAACATACTCAGTCTTGGTTTAAAAAAGGCAGATCTGTTGTATCTCAACAGCCCATAAAAGAGCCTCAACAACTATGTGTAAAACTGAACTAAATGTCTGACATGTTTCATATATGAGCATGTCTCACACACGTTGGCTTCCTAAGTCTTGTAGAGCAAGCTGGGCATTTACCTTAGGAGCTAACTCACTGTGTTTGTAGAGCAAACACAGACAGTGTGGGCCAAAAGTAACTGCAGACCTGGAGCCAGCTTCCTCAGTGCAATGCACTATTAAAGCTTTGCAACAGAGCTGCACAGTCATGGGCCAGCTGAAGCTCTGATCCATTTGCTCCCTGAAACAGAAAGATATGCTTGTATTATAATACAAATCAGAATGGTATATTCCTGCTTGCTCTACACTGAAATAGTATTCATAAACATACAGCCCTCCCCAGGTATCATGCCCTGTTCACATGGGAAAATTCAGTAGAATTCATTCCTCTGAGAGCAGAACCAAATTTAACCCGAGTTGATGCTTCTCTGTAGATCACCGCAGCCTCCCACATTCACAAAGGCACCTCCTCCTTCTTTCATTAGCAATGATGCTTCCTTCACTTGCTGCCTCTTCATCTGTGGTGCTGGCTATGGCCGAAGAAGCACCACGGGACCAGGTAGGCGAGGTGAGCAAGGGAAGGGCAAGGCTGCAGGGCTGGCTTGTGCTCCTGAGGCCAGCGAGCCCAGTCCCTGCAAATATCTCCAGCTCAAACACCAGCACCGTGTTCCCCATCTGTCTGGGGCTGGTTGGCAGCAGCAATGGCCGGGCTGAATCCAAGGGGTCTTCATGGAAACATCAGTTCAAGCCCCCACCCAGAACTTGAGAAAAAATCCATCTTTTTCCTATCTGAATGTTCAGTGTGTCACATCAGGGAAATCAAAGCTAACAGCCTTGGCCAAACAGGATGTTATTGGGAGGAACTGAACAGCAGTGTAAGCCCCTCAAGGCTTACACACAGCAGTCTCCCAAAATAAGAGTTTGCCTCTATAAGGTCAACTGGAGGTCTGTAAGGCTGTTACGGATATGCTCCTTTCCAAGCTCAACCTGGCCTGTACCTTACATGAAGCCCTGTTCAGTTGCTAACCACCAGCAATTTATCTAATCCTGGTAGGYACCACCATTCTGATTTCTTCTGCCACTTAGACTCAACATAACRTTCCTGAAGGCTGCATCCCAAAGGGGAGGTAAGGCTAGTGCACTAGCCAATGGGCCTCTGAAATGAAAGAATGACTATAAGYAAATCATCTTATCCTATAAATATGCTGACAGCCCGAGAGCCCTTTGAGCTCTCCTGACATGGCTGTGGCCTGCACAGCAGGATCTCCCCTTGAGCAGGGACGCCTCTCAAGGTTACTCCTCGAGGTTGAGCGATCCCCCTTTCCACGACAGGTTTGTGGTAAGTGAACATAG
>NW_020455910.1:3124857-3127137 GCF_003342845.1 Nothoprocta perdicaria | reverse complement strand
ATAAGTGACCTTGCCATAGAATCTCGTGAAATCATTGTCCATATTAATAAATCCTGTTATTATTTCTTTCATATGAGTGAAGTGCATTTGTCACTTACCCCTGCCACCACTCGTTCCGTGACAAAGGCCAACTGGCCACTAGCCCCAGTGCGTAGCCTTACACAGAGGGAGCTGCTGCCACCTCAGATGAGAGGAAAGGTCCTTCCACAGGTGCCTCTCAGCCCCTGCAAGATGCTCTGCTCCAGCTGCAGTTCAGCGGTGCCCTGGGGGACATAGTGTGTCCCAGCCTGGGAGGAAGACTTGCTAAACAGCCTCTTACTTTCTTTGCTTGCCCATGACCTCTCTACTACAGCAACAGCCAGCTTTAGTGTTCGCCTTACTCCTGTAAGCTCGGTTTGCTCAGTGCTATCCCAGCAAAAGGATACGGATCACACTTGGTCATGACATGCTGCTCTTATTCCTCAGGCTACCAGGAATACATCAAGCGAGAAGGTGGTGGGACGGAGCTGGGCATCATGTCCACGCAAGGCCAACAGCAGCTGGGGATATTTACCACTGTATGGAGCCAGCCTACAGCATGTTTTGGAGCAATCCTAGGGAAACAACAGAGYCCAGTGGAAAAAGTACTCACAAGTCAGATGAAAACACCAGGAAAAGAAAGAGTACTGTAATCAACTGAAACACTGAATATAGGAAATCTGATATTAATCTACAAGATAGCTTGTCTGAGCTGTGCAGCAGGACTTCAGCAGAATTCCCCATCTTTTGGTTAAAGCTTTAAAACTAATCTAGTTTATGGTATTTATTTTAAGAAGCTTGTCCAGCTGGGCCATGGATGAGTTTTAAAGAGGAAGTTCACTGTGTCGATGAGCAGGGGAGTGAGTTTTGCCAAAAACACAATCCTGCTGTCAGTTTGCTGAGTTCTACAGTGATAACCATGTTGGGTGGCTATTTTGAGCTTTCTGCTGGAAATCTCTTATCACAGGCAGCATTTGTTTAAAGAAAGATTCTTGCCGTCATTGACCATGTCTTTTTAATGGGGAAACTTTCTATAAAGTCACCGTTTTGTCTCTAAACATGTCATAAACTCCTGTCTGCTACTTTCTTCCCCATTTAGAGCTCTGTAATGATAGCAACAGTAATAACAGATCATAAACAATTACAAAAAGTCCTCGGCAGCTAAGTCCTATCCAGAACAATAGGAATTGCTCTGACTGCTGTCCCTGCTGTCCACAATTCCCTTCATCAGTTGACTGTTGCTAATGCCTCTTCTGTTCCCGCTCTCCTTTTTTTTTTTTTTTTTTTTTTTGCCATTAGCCTGGCTTTCTTCAACATCTCTTCAACTCTGCATAAAAAAAATTAAAAAAGGAGGAGTAAGAAAAAAGACCTAACTGTTTGAGATGTTCTTGTTGATGAGAATGTCTGTCTCTTCAGAAAGACCAATTAATGTGCTCATCGTCTATCTGGACCTAATCTAAATGTGAATGAAATGTCAAACTCGTCCTAAAATTGTTCTTTGTTCCCTTACCACGGTGAAATTAACTTTTTGACATGATGCCAGGCAGAACTTCAATACGACACGCCTGATTCCTCCCCCTTCTCCATTTGCATGCTGAAATGCTTCTCCCTGTGGCACTGGGCACTGTTACTGTAATGCTGACGTGCGCCTTCACCCCAACATCCTGATAGGCACGTTTGATAATGCAGAATTGTTTCRAAAGTATTTGGTTTTGTTCTTTAGGTATCTGGGTTATTGCACATTATTTATGACCAGACAGTCATTTTTATCGGCTTAAGGAAAGCAACTTGCAATACACATTGTACGTGCTGTAAAAATGGAGAAAATATTGTACAAGGGAACTCTTGCAAGTTTTTGATCATTCTTGGCTAGTTATGGTCATTTCCACGTGTAATTACCCAAATTGCTCTTGCAATCAATGTAATTGTGGTAAGTTGTTTAAAAATCAGCCTCATTAGGTCTAGCCTAGTAAAAAGCACTGTTTCTCAAAAAATAAATTTGGTCTTAAGTCAGCTGCCAACTTGACTTTAAGAGTAAGTAGATTTGCTTTGTCTTTGTCCTGTCTTTCCTGTGTGCCTTTGTCTTCTGTTTGTTCTTCTACCTTCATCCCAACTTACCTGTGGTGGGAAAGTACCCACTGCCTCCAGTAGAGAGTGACTGTGTGTGTCTGTGGGTGTTGCACAGTTCCCTTTCATTTTCAAAACTCTAAAATCTCTAACTTTTATGGTTTGGGTATTAGAGGAGTGTTTTGAGATGCAAAC
>NW_020455910.1:3118024-3124413 GCF_003342845.1 Nothoprocta perdicaria | reverse complement strand
TTCCTCAAACAAAGATGTAAGTATGCTTGTGACATTTTCATGCAATTGCAGTTTTCAAAGGGTCAACCACTGTTTTTCAGAGGCCAAATCCAGGTCTTTACTCAGAAAAAATCCCATTTGGTTACACTTGTTCATACAGCTTAGATTTTTTTTTTTTTTTTTTTTTTTTTTGAATTCTGTATTGACTGAAAAAAAAATAGCCTGGACAAGTAATTAAATTCTGAGGAAGACATATTAAAAAGTCCTCCATTAGCCAAGAAATGACTTTGCTTTAGGATCTAAGTGTCTTATCCCACATGCAGTTGCTATGGACCTGGATTTAGAGGAAAAGTGCTGTATAAATGTATCACAACTGCAGGGATCCTGATGTAATAATCAAAGTATGACTTAAAAGACAACTCAGCTGTCCAACTTTTTCACACAGTAAAACACAGCTTAACAAAGCGCCTGCCTCACTAACTCTGCCTCTCTTCCCTTTCAGGATCATGGAGACCATTTTTCTCCAGTTCATGTCCATGCAATCCCCCTGGGGCAGTCATAGTCATTATTTCTGTGAAACACCGTTTTTCTCCTGCTTTATTAGACATTAGCAGCTGGAAAAATGAGGAGCCAGTAGCATGTGATGAAGTCTGTGGGGACCACCAGGCAGCTCTCTATAAACCACAGTTGGAAATTTCTAGACAGACTGAAAAAAAAAAAGAAAAGAAAGGTCTCTCTCTGGTATTGAGACATTATATTTAGCTGTGTCAAGAGGAGAATTTCGTAGAGAATTATATTTCCTTTATTTTTTATTTTTTAAAGGTTCTATTACTGATTCGAATGCTCACAGCTAGCAGTATTTCCAAAGCTGTACCTTTTTTCTAGATCTTTTTTCAAGATCTTTGCCTTTTGGATATGATGTTAGTAAGCATGAGTATTCATTTGAAAACCAGGAAGGGACAGGAAGAACCTGCAAAACACCAAGGGAAATAACCTCATTAAATTGTTGTCAGCCCTGTCAAGACCAGAAGGGACGTAAGAGCCAGAGAAGTGACCCAAACCGCAGAGAACTGGAGGTGCCTGGAAGGGCTCTGCTCTGGCCAACTCCAGCTAAGCCCTTTGCAATAGCTCCATGTTTTTCCCAAAGGCGGAAAGGANNGAATATGGAGCACTGAGGTAATGCTAGCTGTTTTAATTAATCATTTATTACTGTAGATACTGCAGAGAACTGCAGAGAACTGGAGGTGCCTGGAAGGGCTCTGCTCTGKCCAACTCCAGCTAAGCCCTTTGCAATAGCTCCATGTTTTTCCCAAAGGCGGAAAGGAAATTCCATCAGCACTCTCCTCCAAGCCCGTTTTGGGCACATGAAAGAAGGAAWGGCTTTTCCTTCCATAGTTATTTTCAAACTGTCTTTCAATCACCTCACTCTGGAGAGCAGCAGTARGACTAGACATATCCCAAAACACTGGGTTTATTAACCTGCATAAAAAGAGCTCATTGATACATCGTAGAAAGGAAGAGACCTGAAGGCAATTCTCAGGTTTGACTAACTCCTGTTTAAAACGTCTTTTTGTGTTTGTTTCCCTGCCTCATCCTTCCATATATGAATTATTTGTGAATGTTTCTTTGACATTTAATACAGAAATGCCTTCTATTCCATTAGTGCCCCTTCTGATTTCTAGAAATATAGTGTATATTAAGGGTTATTCTTYTTGCAATTAAACTAGCTCAATAAATTTAGTTGCTAAACCGTTTCAAGCTCAGCTAGATTTTCAGTTTAGAACGCTATTTTCTTCAAAGTAGGGCGTACTATAGTGAAGTTTCACTCGCCTTTAATTTCCCCTTTTCYGTAGATAAAAATCTGTTTGCTCTAGGCGTTTTGCTTAAACTGATTTCTTCGCTGAATGAAGCAGTTTTTCATCTTCTCCAGAATTCAGTAATACTTCTGAGATGGCCAGAACTGACATCACCACTGCTGCTGTGTTTATATATGTGATAGGTGTGTGGGAGGGTATAAACAGAACAGTAATCCTTACAGTGAAAATACACATTCAAATTACAGGTTTACTGACATTACTACTTCGTAGTGTGCTAAAATAATCTCTTGCAGCCTATATTCAGAGTTTCTATTTATGTCGCCTGTATTTTGCTTAGCAGTAAGGAAAAAAAGCAAGCAGGCCATTATGGGCTGAATGCTAAGGGGGTGTTAACGCATTATTCTCTGGGCTCTGCCTAACTTAGTGCTAGTGAGGCTGGGTCTTTCTTTTAACAACATGTTTAGGATTATTCTTTGGCTTCTGTCCAGGGATCGTGGGCCTGGACTTGGAAATGGGATGAAGCACAAGAGCAGATGTTCCCGAGTAGTATTCCGTCCCCTATTTTTAAACCATTCACTCCCTTAAAGCCTTGACTGTGACCAAAGGGAGGGAAAACCTCTTTTGGTTTATCCGCTGCTGAATAGTCATAGCCCCGCTCTCCAAGACTGGCTTTGAGCACTTCTACAGCTGAAAAGGCAGAGCTGGTGGGTCTGGATGCCCATGGCAGTGGCATCCTACACACGCCAACCCCTTGTTCCCTATGTGAAAAAGACACAAATGGTCTTTGGGAGAGCCCTAACCAAGTGTTACAGCTCAGCCTGGCTCCTTCAGGAAAAGACACCCATGAAAAGAGTGATAGTGGCAGTTCAGTACAGAGCAAAGACTTGTGATCCTGTATTTCCTCCCTTTGCTTATTGTAGCCATCCTCTGGTCCTGAAGCGTGTTAACCCCAGATGGGGCAATCCCAAAGCCTTTCGCTCAACTGTTACCTCCCTTATACATCTCTGGTGCATACATAAATGTTGAAACATTCAGTCAATGCACCAAGAAGGAATAAAAGCCAACGAACTGGCGAGCTCACATCTTTGCACAGCAGCAGACCCTTGCAAAGTTCGCTCACCACTTTCCTCCAGCTGTCCGGTGTGACCTGGCTAGCAAAATTGTCCAGCTGTTGAAAAATGCACTGAAGATTAGAAATGGGATGAGAGTTTATTTGCAAATTAAACTGTGTAAGCTATCATCACTGACTAATTACATTGCTTTGCTTATAAGTACAAATGTTTATTACACCAAATAACTCCACAMAAATTGCTACCTAGATTTTAGTAATGCTTTAGAGGAAAAAGGAAGGGAAYGTATGAAATCTTTTCTGATATCTGGCTATTTTGAGGGCAGATRTCATTTTATCTAACCTTAGATATARCCTATAGGTGGTCTAAGCTCACAACCTGCGCTCTCTCTGTGCTGAAAGATAAAAGACAGGCACAGCCAGAAAGTGACTCAAAGAGCTTCTTCGTAGCCAACCAGTTGACATGAAGCTACAGAATGCCCTGGGAAAAGGGCACAGATACCTTGGGTATCTGCTAAAGAACTTAGGTTATCCTGTGATTTCATTGTCAAAATATAAACTCTTTTCAGTGTCTCCAGAACAGTGTGGCACAGTCTTTCTATGCTAGTTCCAGGGACTCAGGCTCCAGGTGTGTGTCGAAGGAAGGAAGGAAGGAAGGAAGGAAGGAAGGAAGGAAGGAAGGAAGGAAGGAAGGAAGGAAGGAAGGAAGGAAGGAAATAAAAGTTTCCATGCATTTGTGTTACCAGACATTATTTGATTCATAAACTGTAAACTTAGTTTTTTTCTTCTTTTGTCAACAGAAGTAAAACAAGCAAGCCTTTTAACCGTACCTTAGATTGCTACCTTAATGTTACTCTTGGTTTTTGGAAGATGTTTCATTGCTGCAGATTGTATTTTCATAAAATGTTAAGGATATCATTGCATTTTAACATCTAGCAACAAATAGAGATAAATTGCAAACTAGAAAGTGATTGCATCAGAGCAGTGGGCAATTGCAGGCAGTGAGAAGATGCAGTCCCAATAAATGTAAAATCTTGTAAGAAGAAGAAATAAAAAATACAGAAGACAAATGGCAAAGAGTATGTTTATTGTCATTTTGTCTTCCCTTTAAGCAAAGATATTGTTTTCTTCATGTAACCAAGCAATACAGTTGTCACGAGGCAGGTGGAGAATCAGAAACAGGAGTGTGTCATGAGATCTCTGCTGTCAAGCTGTAATTCAGCCCTATGAAAGGGATTTAAATTGATGGCATTGGAGTATCTGTCATTATGACTAACGTAATTGCTCCAGTGAGGGCTGTCTCTAGCAATGGGCATTTGGGAAGCTTAGGAGGAGTGGTTCTTCTGTGAAGACTGTGTGYCCAGGTGGAAGGGTAAACTGTGCTCATTCTTTTCTTCATACCTGTGGTTAAGTGAATTTCTTATCAATCATAAACTGCTCCAGCCTTTGGTAAATGCTAGCTAAGCAGCTGGGTATAAATTCCAGTCACTGATCATGCCAGATCCTGCACTGCAGGGCGCAGATCTGACAGCTCGGGAAGAGGTGACTTGGGATGGTCTGGAGCTTAAGATGCTCACTCATGGCAATGCAGAAAAATCCCTGCATAGCAGAGATCTGTGTTGCTAGTTCCTGTTATAGGGAATATTTTGGTATAGAAACTCATCATCCTGGTATTGTTTTAGTTCAGTCCACCCTCCGAGATGAAGTCAAGGACAGCAAGAGCAAGACCAGGATCTTTATATCACAACAGACTTGCTCGCCCTGAGCTCAGAGCATTTTCAGCCGAGGAGCCTGGTGAGCCCTTGCTCTCCACTGGGCTCTGTAGTTGCACAGGCAGCGTTTAAATGTAGCCCAGGTGCATCTACATACCCTGAATTATAGATAAAGCCTTCAACAACATCAGGGAGCCTGCGAACTGGGCAGTACAGCTGCCCTTCTGTTGCTTCAAATAGAAAGCTGGACTATCTGAGTGGTTAACCTTTATTGAAAGAACAACCCCACACACACACACACAAAAAAAAAAAAAAAAAAAAAAAAAAAAAAAAGAATAAGCTTCAGTGTCAAGTCCCATCTCCAGTCCTTTAGGGATGAATGTTTTGCAGAAATAGCCTCCAGCAAGCAATGAGTAGCATTGCAGTCTCTAGAGAGGCCTCACTTCTGCAGGTCTTATGCCAGACTGCATCTGCAATAGGTATAAAAGGATTAGGAATGGGGTCTGAAGGAAAAAATGATCTCCCAAAAGGCATGTGAAACCCGAACCCTTCCTTCTAATCATGCAGACTTTCTGACTCATTACTTTTGGGTGAGAGGAAATCTCTGTTCGCATTTCTTGGCTGGGACTGAGCACAGCAGAGGGGCAGGAGAGTGAGGTCTTAGGTGTCATGTGTTCAGCTGATCTAACGCAAAAATAGAAAGGAATCAAGGGAAAGAAAGTCTATGAAGACAAGCCAAAAAAAAAAAAAAAAAAAAAAAAAAAAAAAAAGTGTGTGGGGGGAAGCAACAAAGCAACACCAACATACACAGTAACTCCTACAGACCGTGTCCGTAACAGGAAGGCACGGTCCTCGGAGAAGCCAAATCCACTGATTCCTGCACTCATTACTTAGGGACAAAAGGTAAATCTGGGTAGGAAAAAGAATAAGAAACTAACTCAGGAAATTTAATTTTAGCAATTAACCACTGTGGCCTAGAGCATATGTTAAATATATTTAAAATTAATCCAATTTTCTTCTATGACAAGTCCAGGACAAATGGGCACACTGTTCAAGAGCTGTATCAAGAGGTCATCTGTAGCATGGCAGAAGGGTGGCTGGATAGAGGACCCAAAGTCTTCGGGGGGGATACTTTGTTGGAAACCAAGGAGAAGAAAACACTGAGCAGCGTTTTCCACACTTTGCCATTTGCCAGTGCAAATGCATATAAATTTCCATGCACAAACTGCGTAGGATATTTTCTAGACCTGTGTTTTTAAGCATGATGTAGACATCAAACTGTATGTGACTGTGCAGGACATGGCTCAGAGGATTATCCCATAGCTGTTCCAGAAGGATGTCAGCATGGAAGCTGTTATGAATAAAGACCCATTGTGCATTCTCAACCATGCACAGGTGATTCCCTCCCACATACTGTGGACTACAACTCATCTGAGGCATCCCAAGGAATGTTCTGCTCACTACATAGTTAAATAACTAAAAAAGAGCAAAAAAAAAAAAAAAACCCCAAAAAAAAGAAAAAGCAAAAAAACACAGGTCTTCCCAATAAGCTTGATGGGATTCTTTTCTTGCCTTTTGTGGGTCCAGAACCTATGTGTTCTTTCACTGAATAAAGAAGATGGTTCATCTTTTGAAGTCCAAGAAATGAAACTGTCAAAGGCTTCAGGAATGGAGGAAGGAGATAGCAAGCATTTCAATCTCCAACACAAGTACTACTTAGCTGAAAGAAAAAAAAAAAAGTAAAAAGTCCTGCTTAACCATGGTCTTCAGGCAAAGAAAAAGAAAAAGGAAAAGGAAAAGGAAAAGGAAAAG
>NW_020455910.1:3111014-3117696 GCF_003342845.1 Nothoprocta perdicaria | reverse complement strand
AAGACTCTTACAGTGATGCCCTAATCCCCTAATCTTCTAGCCCTTCACAGGCGCTCTGACTGTACAGACTGACTGATACGGGCCTAGAAGCAACAGGACATATTCCCTTCATCTCTCTCCAGGAATGGAGTTCTCAGGGGCTCCACATGAAGTCTCAAGCCACAAGGTTCATGGATCATCTGCCARTAGAATTTCCTTCCTCGCACATGAAAGGAGAGGAATTCCAACTCGGGGTGGCTCTGCAGGTCATGATAATGTGTGTTTGGAGGTAGCTCTGCTGCCATGCTCTACCAAGATGTCCTTGTTCTCCAGGTCCCACTGGAACATGGAGACTCCTGAAGATACCTGCACGTATAGGGCAAGCATTGCAACCTTATGTTTGGATGCAGAGGTTCAGTTCAAACTTTATAGAGTGTATTCTGGCAGCATTGCTTGGAGAAGTTCTCCAAAGCAAGTAATAAGTAGGCTAAGTGACCCAAGTATCCAGGAGAGGCATCAAGGGCCAGGTCTGAGCCCAAGAAACACATTTGCACATTGCAAGTTGCTGTGAGCACTAGTTTAGACTGTAGGGTGAAGAAAAGGGATGCACTATCAGCATGAAAAAGAAGGAGAAAGAGGAGCGCCTTATCTCTGTCTAAGGTTTGAGGCATTACATTAAAGGTCTTTGATATTTCTCTGTAGCCTGATCTGAATGGTGCTAGGGTCAAAAACCTTTGCCTGCTTCAGATACCACCCTGTCTTGTGGAGAGGAAAGATCATTAGAGATTAGCAGTGGTTTTCCGATGAAAACCAGGCTTGCCCTTGTGTGCTGACCACAATCTGTCCAAAATACAGCTCTGCCCAAATTTCACTACATACCCTACCTGAGATTKCTGGTCACAATTGCAATACCTATAATAAAGCCACCAACCTGACAGTGGCCTAAGTTGCACAGGAGAGCAGTAGTGCATGGTTTACAGAATTCACCGCCAGACACTGATGAGGACCAAACTGCCTCACAGCAACTTGGTCATGTCCCCTGTGCTTGGGCAGTAGCAGCCGTATCTGTAAGATGTTTCATTGCAAGTGGAAATGGCCAGACAGCCTGGTATAGCTGTGYTTGCTGCTCCCTGCAGAGATCAAGTGAATCTCCCACATGAAGGTCCTTCTGTCACCACAAAACTGGGAAAAGATGATAAATTTCTGGAATTCGCTCCTTGCACAGGCATCCTGCATCCCACTGTTTCTCATTTSTTGGCTACCAGAGCCATAGCTGTTGTATCAGGCCCTGTGTACCCCTACGCAGCGACTAAAGGCAGCCACCCTTCACCAATCCCCGTCTGTACCCTTCCCACCAGCAGTGYGATGACACACATCAATCCTCTCTCCAGAGCTCTGCTGCACAATCCCGTATTGGAGTCGGGGATGGGCAAARCCACCCGGAGCCTGTCCAAGAGGATGTGTCGGGGCTCTGAGGGCACCAGCAACTCTTAATGGGCCTGTTAAGAGCTCCTGCCATGGCAGTACTGGCCTCTAGCCTTGCCACAGCCCTGTCCCGACAAGAACCAGACCCCAGCCCACAGGGGAGCACCTGGCCTGGACTCAGCCTGCCCTGACCCCACAGCGGTGCCCAACGCTGGGGCTACCCAGTAGGCCCCCAGCTGCCCTACTCCCTGTGGGATCGCTCTGGCTGGTGAGGCCTGGTCCTGCCAGTGTTACTGCGCTCCCAGCAGGACTACTGCACCCTGACAAGATGGCTTGGTGGCCACAGAAACCACAGCTTGCAAGCTACACGTCTAGCCTAGGGGACACCTGCCTCGCTGCTCCTTTGTGGCATGTGCCCCATGCTAGATCTGCACATCTGGCACAGCTGTGGATGACAGTGGGTCCCGTGGTGTTACACCCAGTGTTTCCTTCTCACACTGTCCGGGCAGTGGATGCAAACACATGCCGCCCTCAGGTTCTCTGACCTTGTTGACTTGAGGCAGTTCAGCAGCAGTTGTGAAGTGCTCCTACAGAGAGATGCTCTAGTTTGCACCCCCAAGGAGGTAGTGCCACAGACTCTTTTTGTCCCCGTGTTGTCACACCAATGACATGTTCTTCTAAAGGTGTGGGTGAGGGATGACACTTAACTGTGGCATGAGGACAAAGCCTCAAGGCCGCTGTGACACTTCTGAAGGACTTCATGCCTCATGGCAGAACACAGCACRCATTGAGGTGGGACCTCTGGGGACACCAACCTTCTTCCACCCCCATCCAGGTTTACTTGTGAGAGAACCTGTAGATCCACTGCAGGTGAGCATAGCCAGGTGCTGTTATGCAGTAATAGGACAACCGGTGGACAAGGACTCTGCAGGACCTTCAGTGTGTTAACATTCACTCTTTGGGACTCTTCCGCAGCTAGACCTGAGTAGACATTAACCCCTCAAGGAAGGACAAATCTA
Organism: Nothoprocta perdicaria; assembly: GCF_003342845.1. Taxonomy (NCBI): domain Eukaryota; kingdom Metazoa; phylum Chordata; class Aves; order Tinamiformes; family Tinamidae; genus Nothoprocta; species Nothoprocta perdicaria. Next base: position 3,115,273 of record NW_020455910.1, on the reverse strand, counting down.
GCTGTTCTTTGATTCTGCATAAAGTGGACTCATGTTTGAATGTCCCCTAGCTGATGTGAGATAAATCTTAGGGAAAGTGAGCAAGGCTGCGACTACTGTGACTTTAATCTTTCGACCTCTAGATGTTTATGAAAAAGCTATTAAAAAAAAAACTCAAGCACTTTACCTTTATGCAATTCTTCCTCCCTACCCTACTGCCCCACACTTCTTGAGCATGAAAAAGCAGAAACATTCTTGCTCAAGCTTTCCAGAAACAATTTCACCTTTGGTCAGAGACTGAGCACACAACTTCTCAACCCAGAAAAACAGAAGTTTCAGCCTGTTCTGAGCAACAGAGGGGAAGACCCAGGGGACTTGAATGGAAACAGTGTTGTGCAACAGAAATGATAGTCCGCTGCTTTTCACAATATAACTCTTTACTTGACTTTATTATTTTAATTAAAAATTAAATGTTTTATCTAAGGATACCTAAAAAAAATGTACCTAAGAATGCATAAAATATGCCTGAAGATACAGAAACAGAAAATGGCTTTAAAGGGGAAAGAAAAACCCAATAAAGGACATAGGTAGCACATGCAAATTTTCTAACTTAATTTCCAGAATATACTCCAGAACTAAAGTGCTATGTCTAGAAGTCTTACGTGTTCAGGAAACTTTAAGCTCAGTGGGGTGAGAAAAGGATTTCTAATTGGAGGGCATGGGAGTGGGAGGGAGGAGGGAGGGGAATTAGATTTTTTTTCTTTTTTTTTTTTTCCTTTTTTGATTTCTAAAAATTGTTTGCAGGGTAATAGAAGAGCCATCAACACACAGAAGGGCTAGAAGGAGTAGAGCTGGTTGCTCTACTCATACACTTTCCATATGTATTTATTTCCCATGCTTCATGTCAAGCCAGCACTATGCGTTTCATGTCATGGGATTTCAGTAGTGGCAAACCTGAGCACAGTTAATGAGATCTTTCTCTATAAATCACTGAAAGTGTCCTGCAGAGCCAGTCTGGTATTTGTAGTGAGACGGACTTGATGATTTGTTACTCTTTCCTCTGTACGTTGTATGATTAACAGTTTCCAGGAGTCGGTATAAACCCCAATCTGCCATCTAAACTCAGATATCCTATGGCTAACAGAACTATCAGCTGGTAACTGGCCGCCCAGTCTCYCCAGTTTAGATCAATTACATCACATACATTGTGCTATGAAATCTTCATGCAGCCAATTGTCACTGCTATCCTATCAGATAAGCACAAAGTGCTACCAAAATGGCAATAATTAGATTTATTGGGGGTAATCTTTAAAAATCAAAGTCTCTTTCCTATAATTGATTTCACCATTTAATAGGTCCCAGCTTGTGCTCGTTACTTAGGAAAAGCTTGTTGAAGTCAGTAGGAGTCTGACCAAGGCAGACAATGTGATCTGCTCAAGTCCGCACACAATAGTCTTCCTTTTCAGTTTCATAAAAGACAAAGCTGGAAAGAAACATATTTAATTGTTTTAAACCATTTTTCTTTCTTGGGGCAAGCATGTTAAGGCTTGTAGTTCTAGCTATTTAAAATATTCCACCCTTGCTTTTTCTTTATTGACTACTGCAGAAATATGGTATCATTTTTGAATGCTGATTAGATCAAATGATGTAACTCCAAGCAATCTGAGATGTTTGATAGGGCTATGGAAGTCTTTAATGTTTAATGACATGCTAAGAATTTGGAAATTCTCGCTTTGCACAATGTTTACTGATACCTTGCTGCTTTTTAACTTGGATCGTTAAGATGGGGTTGTAGCTACCTCAACTTGTTCTGTTTCACACTAATCCATCATTTCAGACACTTAAAATGTGCTTGTCATCATGGTGCGCCAGGACTTGAATATCACTTCATTTTAGCTTCAAGGTCATGTTGCCTTTTGATAAAATCCTAAACTGGATTTCTTCCATAGCATACATTTTTTAATCTACTGCACTCAAAACAATTGATGATGACAATTAAATAATGCAAAATGATTTGGGGTACAGAGAGGAAACAGAAGCCTAAGAGAAGCCTACTTTTGCCTCTGTAATTTGTATGTTAGTTTACAAATATGTAATATGTTCATCAGTTATATACTGATATTTATTAGTCTCATCTATATTTCCACGCATATACTTTACTGGAATTATTTATGCCTGGTTAAAAGGGATGTTTTACTATCAGGGGACATTATAGATATTTTAGACCACCATCAAAGGCTTTTATACTTTCTTCTTCAGGTGCAAGACAAAATGCATTTCCACATTACACTTTCTCAAATAGCAAAATTGATCTACATAGTTCTCTACATCTCTTAGTCACCTGTCCCTGCAGCCATATTAAATTTATGACAAGTTTTTTTTGTGCTAAAGCAATTTATTGTGCAACTTTCAACACTGTAAACTGTATTAGTAAAATGAGGGGCTGTTAGGAAGGAACTCTCCATAAATAAATAAATAAATAAATAAATAAATAAATAAATAAAGTCAGGAGAATGTAGGAAAGTGGTGAATCCTGAAACAAGCAAGATCCTGAACAAGCAAATCCTGAACAAGGCAAGAGATCAGGGGCACAAATTAAAAGATGTTAAGGATGTCCCTTTCTCCCTGGAATATAAGGGGTTGGAGACAAGGTGCCAGCAGAGGCTGCAGGAACTGTGGAACAATATTTAGAGACGGAGCTGTGCTGGTAATTTTAAGTTTAGGCTGATGGCTGAATATTCAAAAAAAAAGATTTCAGAGAGACATAGGACCAGAGAGATGGAAACATTTATTCATCAAATCTGATACCCTTCCAGCAGAAGTGTAGAGAAAAGAACATAAACACATGAAATCTGGGGCCAAGGGACTGTATTTCACAGTACCCTTTTATACGAGACAGCCGTTTCGTAAGTAAACACTGAAACTATACTGAGACCAGAAGTCCACGCAAACATAAATTCCATGAAGGATAGTCCAAATCAAGAGGAGGTTTATCCGCGTCACGTCCTTTCTCCATTCCCCACCACAGGGACTATCCCRGTCCGTTCGCGCCAGTGCCGTGCTCTGCCTGCCCACACTTGACAGCGCTCTGTGCACCCGGGCCTTTCTGGCACACACCAGATGTTTCGTCCTCAGGGAAGGACTTTTGTATTCTGATAAACCACTTTGTACTCTCCTGTCAGCAGCGGAATTAAAAAAAAAAAAAAAAAAGAAAAAGAAAAAAACAGAAAAAAAACTATCTAGACAGAATGTTTTAATCCCAGATGTTCTCCACAAAGCACTATGGCAAGGCAGGCCTGTGTGTTTTCATAAATCTTGCGTGCTTYGTGAAATGCAGGGCGTATAATATATTTCTTTTCTCTTAAAGAGTCTGGACAGCCCCTACTTTTCCTTAATACCTCTTTGTCATCTCGCTCTGTAATAAAAGGCAAGCAAACAAGCAAGCAGACAACACTTGCTCCCTACTAATGAGAACAAGCCTCTATGGGTTTCTGCGGACTCGTTTCTTGTGCAGGAGGATCCTTTTCTCTTTCCTGCCTTGCTGAGTTTTGCTTATCGACTCTTTAAAAGGCTTTTGTCCAGCGGCACCTCCGTCGCTGCAGTCCCTCGGGAAAGGAGCGGGCTGGAGGCTCCTGTTTTGCTGTTTTAAGGAGCAGCCCTGTGACACCACAGTGAATATCCAGGACTGCAGAAGAGCCGGACACGGCGTCCCTCCCGCCCTCCAGCACTAGCCAAAGGCTTCAGAAGACTACTACTGGTTTGTTGAATCCCTCTGGGCCACTAGGACYGCCTGCACCCCTGCACTGCTTTGCTTTGCGTGTTGCTGTTTGTTTTATGACAATTGGCAGTTGCACATTTGCTATTAAACACGCTGGTGGTTCCCATTCTGCCCTAATTCTACCCTTGCTCACCCATTTCACCTTACCCCAGGCTCCTTTACCCTACTCTCCCTTTTCCTCTCATCCATCCCACCCTGGTCCCCTTTTCTCCCTGCGCATGTATGWGCTCCACCTCCCCATGCCAGATCTCACACACAGGAACGCGCAGGAGGCTCCATCCTGGAACACCGCGGGTGCCATTTCCCRTGTACCTGGTACAGCCGGACACAGCGGGGTTTGCACCTAGTGACCTGTCCCCATAGGTGTTTACATACACGCATACACACTGCACCCATGGGCACTAAACAAACACCCACTGCACCCGCACACACTACACTCGCACGCACTGCACCCATAGGTACAACAGTCACACACACTGCATCCACCGGTGCAACAGCCACA
>NW_020455910.1:3104502-3109302 GCF_003342845.1 Nothoprocta perdicaria | reverse complement strand
CCCGGTGTCCCCGCGGCCGCGGTGGGCAGCGCGGCTCGGCCAGGCAGGAAGCCGCTTCCTTTCAACTCGCCCCTTCCCTCGGTCCGAATTTCGACTTCCCAGCTTTTTAAAAAAGTCTTTTATTATATTTTTTTCATTTTTTTTTTCAGCCAGAGAAATGATGGAAATTCTTTGGAAATTCCTTGTGTTGCGTCCGTAGGAGAAGGATTTCGGTTTTGTTTTGCYGGAGCTGCTTCCCTGCCCAGAAATCGCTTGCTCCAGTGTCACTTGACAAGTGCCTGAACTTTTACCCCTTTTGAGCTGCAAACGTTGAGAGGTTCATTCCTAAACTGCTTGTGAAAGCTGCCCAGATGACCCTTCAGTTGCATGGGATTTTAGGCCTTTTTGGACCAGGAATTAAAGAATTTCACTTTGTTTTCCATAATGGCAATAATGCTAGTCTTAAAAATAAGTCCAATAAAAAGACTTACCTCGGRTCTCTTTCCCATACGCATTTTTATCAAACTCTGCCAGTCCTGATTTTGCTTTATGAAGTTCCTGATGTTTAAAATGTTTCTCGGTCATCCTTTTAAGGGGGCCAAATTCTGCCTGTTTTCTTCATGTTATCAGCTATGTTAGACTCCGAGGACATCAGATCATCAATCCCAAAGGAGGGAGTTGAAATCTGTGTACATATAACTTTCTTCTTGCCCATCCCCAAATCTGCGACCCAAAYGGCAGGTTTCTGATGTAGAGCAGCCATTGGATTTCAGTGAATTACACCTGCAAAGGTTCAGGARAAGGAACATGTATTTGATGTGCTTGTTTACCTTGGTAATGTTTACAGATCCTAATCCCTGTATTAGTAAATGAGTCATTAAAACTCTCTTAGCCATGGGATTCCCACATATTAGCAATATGTGTCCTAGGAAGACTTGCTTTGCGCGGTTATTTTCAGTTTATAAAAGAGCACAAGTCCGTGAGTTGTTCTGGTGGCTGTGCAGAGCCACGTGGAAAATGTGCTTAAGCTTCCTTATTCACTAACAATAATTTGTTACTAGTCCCCACAACAGAAACAAATTTGGGGAGCTGTAATGATATCTGTCCCCCTAAATTTGTTCAATATGTAAGTGATTTTTCTACTCGCTGTTCTTTTCCTTTTTAGTTAACTTGCAGCTTCTTTGTTCCTCACTAAAGTGTCCTTCAAAATACCTTCAAAAAGGGTTTTTTTTTTTTTTTTTTCCTGTTCCAGGCAAACAAAGTAAGAGGCCTAAATCTTTGCCCTGGGCTTCTGAATCCTGTTTTGAAAGGGCTCAGGAGGGTCTTTGAACTCTCAAGTGGAGCTCCACTGTTCTGTGCCACTGTCCCCTGGTGGCCCCTAGCCAAGCTCCTGGTGTCTATTATGGGGTCAGTTTACTCTGGCCCGCGGTTGGACATCCATAATTAGCCTTGTGATTTATTTTCTGATTTGTCTTAAACACCACATACCAGCCTAATAGAATACATTTTGATGCTTGACTAGGAGGAGTTGATGGATACGTGATTTAGGTGCCACTCTTCTTGATCTGATGTCTGGTTTACAGCTGAGCTGCAAGTGGGTCTGGTTCTTCCTCCGAATCAGCAGGTGCTTTTTGCCGCAACATAAACGTTCATGCTGGTGCTGGCTAATCCCGAGTAAGTTAATTCCAGTTTTTCTCTTTTTTGCATTTGTCTTAGCTTGAAGTTTCCATCGTCCCTTCCCCGTTAACCGACGGAAGACGTGTCGGAGTGAATCACGGCGCGCACACACCTCAAGACACTGAGGATGATGTTGGATGTTACATTGCTAAATGCATCTGAACTGTGCATGGACGTAGACTGCCACCAAGAAGGTAAGAGGTTACTTGGAGGCTCTCAGATCTGTTTTTAACAGCRCTGGGCATTAACATCTAATTTGTTTTGCTGCAGCAAGATTGTGGTAGAGGCTGCACCTGTACATAGARAATAATGTTCCTAATTTTTGTCAGGAGGGGAATTCCTTCTTTTTGATTTTCTGAATCAGAAGTTTTGACTGTGTTTTATCTAATTCTAGTTGAGTTGTAATATTGCTTTTAAAATCTACAGTGAAATGATTTTTAAGGAAAAATCAAAAACGTTTTGTTACATGTAGAGATCACATCTYAGATATGCTGTGCTGTAACTAGAAAAAAGGTCCAAGTAAACTAATAACTACCTCCCAGTTCTACCCTRTGTTTTTTGCTGTTTGAAGTAGAATTTGCTGTCTTTTCTTCATAAATTTCTACTTAAAGGTTTCTTCAGAAGATACTTTGGACACTTATCTTTTTTTTTTGGGGGGGGGTGGTGTTGTGATAACTTATTAGGAGTTATCTTTGGTCATTTGCTGATTTTTAGGGATTCATAGATTTCRTGCAAAATTCTGTAAATTAACATTCACCTTAGGACCCCAGATAGGCTTGTAAGGATACGCTTTTAGYTGATGAGATCTGTAGAAGAGTCTTTGCTCATCTGAGCCGTGAGAAGGTGTAGTCYTTCTTCAGTGGTCTCTGGTTGTGTCATGAGCGTTTCAGGCAGTTCTCAGGCACTGGAGCAACTCTTTATTTTGATTGCTGGCCCTTTCTTGGCAGGCTCTGCTCTTTTCCTTCTGTTAGTGCAGCACACTCTTGTGTTGGCTGAAGGATGCAGAATGACAAATCAGAATGAAGAGACCCATAGRTGTTTGATGTAACTAACACTACAGGCCTCAACTGCAAGTTTTCTTGTTGTTTGCGTGGTCTATCCCACTAGAGGAACAGTCTCTGAGGTCCTGAAGGACACAAGATGCTAGGATGTCAGAGGATCAGCTGGAATTGAGAGAAGCAGGAGGAGCTCTATAGCTGAGCTCTAAGATGCCCTGAGTGATTTCACTGTTAAGTATTTCCTCCTTGAGGCGAGTGAAGAGGGTCTTGACTGATTCCTGTACTTGACTTTAATGGGAGTCTTGACACATGGCTAAGAGAAGATTTGACCTCATCATTAAGTTTATCCATGGGATAAGAAGAAGTAGGAGCGCTTCAGTTATTTTCAACAGAGAGATTACATTAGGCTTTTCTACCCTTAAATGTATCAACTGTAGATTCAATTTAGCCATCTGTTAGATGGCTAGGAGTATCTTGCTGGGCAGGTAGCTGAAACATTGCAACTGAAATTGCCTCTTGCAAGATGAAAATAGCTATAGAAGTGTGTCTATGTGGTGGTGGTGGTGGGGTTTTTTTTTTCCCCTCTGAAGGGCGAGTTCCAGCAGGTTCACTTTACATCTAAATATCACACCAGACCAGAATGCTGATATAGGAGTTGCTTTAACATAAAGCAACTTAGCACAGAGATTTAATGAAATGAGCTTAAAGAAAAATTGCATATACGCAGGTGTTTCCTCAGGCATTAAACTTCCTGTCTTTAGGGGCCACTGTATCCCCCCATGATGTCTTAAGCAAGATTTTGGAAGGGCAACTTGCAGAAATGTTTCTTTTGTAGCAAATCAATTTGGTATAGTTACTTTTTTTGTTGCTGTTGTTTTTTTTTGTTGTTATTGTCTTTTGGGGTTTTTTTTTTTTGCTTCCTAAGCTGAGCACCACTCTGTTAATGGAAGTATCCTGTTATTGTTCAAGCTGTCGTTGTGGAGCTATGTCAATTCTGCTCTGTTGCCATTTATAGTTGAGATAAATTGCTGTTAAACACACACTTTTCCATAGGTCCTTTAGCTGCTTCTATAAGGCAAATTAGGCTCTTATTGCAAACTGGAGCCCTTGGCTGTCACCTTGGATTCTTCTGTTTCTTCCTTGAAGAGCTGCTTCAGCAAGAGACCTGATTCTGGAGAAATGGTTGGAAATCAGCATCTTGTTACTTTGCTCTCACCCTGAGTCATTGGTGCTACATTATGATGATGTCAATAAATAGGAGTATCAATTTTAAATTTTTCAGTTAATGATGAGATTAATTCTGTAAAACCAAACTGCCTGGCAAGCACTACTATACTACAGTGCTCTATGGGTAGTKTATTTAATATGTGAACACACTGTTATATATGCAGTAGTTCTAATTGAGCACCTTGTTTATGTATGTAATAGCTTTAATTTGTCCATCTGCTCTTACATTCTACAATGTAAGAAGGCAAGTAGGCCTGTAAGGCAGGTAAGAATCATTTCTTAGCACCCTAATGGTTGCTTTCCAGAGAGCAAGAGTATTGCTGGTACTGTGCATAAATTCAGCATTCGTACAACTCCTTTGCTGAAAATACCTAGTGCACAGAACTGAAAATATCCCTCCCTTTATTCAAAGATGAGGCATCTGTAACATGCTTATTTAGAACTCATTCTCAGGAAGAAACATTTAAATCCTTTTTCTAGGAAATAGAAGGCTTTTATTCTTCCTAAATTAGATACTGAAGACTACTTTTTCTCCCAGTGATTTGTGTTTCTTAGGACCTGAGAAACTGGGTGCCATATGTTCAACCCAGATTCAGTGCTGAAGCCCTTCTTTGTATCAGAATCTARTCGCAACTTGACAGTGAATGTTTTACTGAAGCAGCAACTGGATATCTGTAAGACAATTCTGTGTAATAAGAAGTGAAGAAGCAGAGTGAGGCTGGTTGTTGAAAGGTACTGTTTGGGTTCTCTCCTTCCTATGAAAATCCCTTATCTAGGGAAGAGGGTTGTCCTTCCATCAGGGAATAGCAGAGGAACATTTAACTGGGAATAGATAATGATTGTAGTTCTACCACACAGTTGGCAAGAGAACTGCAGAATAAAGCAAACTAAGAAACAGAGAAACAGAGCAGTGGAACAG
>NW_020455910.1:3051890-3104351 GCF_003342845.1 Nothoprocta perdicaria | reverse complement strand
AATATTCTGAAATATTCTGAAATATTCTGAAATATTCTGAAATAACGTGCTGATTAATGTGAAAAAAGTGGCTCTGTGAAAAAGTCTGATCAAGATTAAAAACTGTTTTTTTATCTATGCGTACTAGAAGACTTTTTTATCACAGGCTGCTTTACCATATGTCCCAGTGAAGATGCTCTGACTTTCTATTCCTTTACTGCAAGTCAAACAGAATATAGTTGTTGGTTTTTTTTTTTTTTTTCCAGAGTTGAAACGCTGTTATTTTCTTCAGAATTGAAGTCCGTGCTTCTGAAGAGTAATCTCCTTCTTGGTTTTATTTTACCTGTAAAGCTATATCTGATACTTCCTTTTTCTTTGACTTTAAGTCAAGCTTTCCTTTTTATGACATAGCTAAATATATGTCTTCATGGGAGACCAGGAGCTCTTTTACCCAGGGTCAGAGATGGGGGTATCAAACTTCCAGGCCCTTTTTAAGCGACGGGCTCTGCCGTGCTCAGGCTGGGACAGGCTCTTGCCTGCCGAGGCTTCCCCACTYAGCCCAGGTTTAGCTGTGGGACAGCCTAGGCAAGAGCACAACATGCTGCTTATTTCCCATAAGTGCAAAATGCTTCCATCTTCAACCATCTCTTGTACTAAGGAATTTTTGTATTTAGTAGCCAAATGTATTTCCTTGTAGAATTCCTACCTGACTCGTTCATCTCTTTCCCTTTCTTTCTTCCCTTTACTGTTCCTGTTTCCTGTTGGCTTTTTTTTTTTCCCATTATGTGGCAGCAAACTCTTGGTCAGGCTTTGTCTGTGGCAGTGGCAGGTAGCTGCAGAAAAGTAGACTTTGCCTCCTGTGATCTGACACCGTGCAGAAATCCAGCCAGGGTAAGAATAGAAGAGAGCCTTGTAAACTCAGCAGATGCATTCAGAGTCTTTCCACTATTAACAATTAAAGGATGATTCCAAGGTAAATTAGGTAATGGATTAACAAACTAATGAAAAGAGAACAAAGAGTGGGGGAAAAAAAAGAGAGATTCTGACTTGAAAGATCCTGCCTTGCAAGAATTTGGATTATTGGGATTCCATGCTGCCTGTCTGTCTGGGAAAGGAACAACAAGCTCCCTTGTTTTCAGGATTAATTTAGTTAGTGGGTAATGTATGTGATATGCCAGAGAAGTTTGTCTTATGTTGTTGAATGGAGGCTTTGCATAGGAGGTGGTGTTTACTGGGGGGATTAGTTAAGAAACAGAAGCATCCYGTTCAGCCCTGCCCAGCAGCATTGCAGCCTTTTCCCTCAAACACAGTAAGCAGTGATAAAAGTTTCTTCCCTCCTCCTACACTTGGCCCTAATCAACATAATATCGCAGCTGGATCTAGACCAAGAAGTGTCATTTGAATAAAATATGAAGACAGTGAAATAGTATTCTTGCTAGTCTTGTCTTTTTTTTTTTTTCCCCTCTCCTCTGTGTTGTTTTGGAGATGTGATATGGTGCTCTGGCCATTTAGGGGCTATATAGTTAATCATATGATTTTTTGTTAACTGGAAGGCCATATAATATTGCTTATCTATTTTAAGGGTAACATTATTTCTAAGTCACAATTTCAACTAAAATCATCTCCCACAAAATATGGGGAGGTCTTTAAAGCCTCCCAGAGAAATTGGCATATGCACAGTTAACGTGAAGCCACAATACACAGCATTCATGGGGCAGGTCCTGTTTGTTTTTGTTCATCTCTGCTAGTTAAAAGTAGGAATAATATAGGAACATGTATTTTAATATGGTGGTTCCTCCTGAAATGCCTGGGAATGCACCTCTGAGGACAAGCAGAAGGGTTTCGTTGTGCTAAAAATCATTCAGCGAGGGACCAAATCAGAGCTGTGAAAGAAGGGAGCTTCCAGTTGGCAATATAATAAAATACAGCGGTTTATGGAAAGCGTCAGTAGGTGGATGCTTTTGTCTTCAGCAGATTGATGCAGAAGAGAAGTGCTTTTCATGTGGGAGCTGTTCACAGCTGAGGCTGAACACCCTTTCTGAAACGTGCTCTTGGGCTGTACGGTGCTACTGTGACTGAAATGGGTGGTTTGGGAGTATCTGGTGATTTAGATAAACCCTTGCTTTGGTGACATGGTTTCCTTCAAGGATGGGAGATACCTGGTTTACATTCATTGCTGCCGTGACTCAGGTCATCAAACTAGTGCACTGAGGTATTGGCTTTGAGCAAGCACTATCTAAAGTTAGAGCTTCTCTAAGTACGTGCTACAAAACTGCCTTGCGTAAGTGCAGAATAGCTTCCCTTTCAGCAGGGCGCAGAATGCAGAAATTCATTATTTTCTGGTGTGAAAACGAAGAAAATGCCTTCAGGATGCTGGTGGCTTCAGCGAACTTTGTTGTTGCTCAGCTCCCATGCTAATGAGTGCCCTGGAAATAGGTGTGTGGGGCTTGGGCAGCAAAGAGCTGACCTCGCTCTGCACCCTTCTCGTGAAGTGTTACTCATAGCCGTGCAGTGATGTGGATGCTGACGTTGCATGCTGCTTACTGGCATTTTAAGGCTTTCAGATCCAATCCTCAAATGTTAGGAAAGGCCAGAAGTAAAGTTGAAGAAGCAACCATGGCTTCATTGCCCTTGGTTAGTCTAGACTGGGCAGAAATAAAGCCTTATCTCTAGGATAATTATTYTCTTTGCAAAAGCTTGGAGGTGTCATGCAAGTAAAGAAGAATAAATAAATGAAGAAAGGAGATTTTGTTCTTGCTTGGTGAAGACATCTAAATCCTGGGTGTGTACTGTATTCCATCCTTTCTACCTTATGCCTGATAGGTTGTGTTCGGGAAGCTAACTAAAGTTTTCACAGGTCTAAATCTTGAGATTTCTTGATTTTATTTTTTTTTCTTTGTCTCTCCACTTGATACTGTAGGAACTGATTTACAAAGCACTGAGCTGGCACACCCAGGCCTTGAAGTCAGTGGAAGCTGGTCTTTGAATATGTRATTTGCTGTATAACACAGAAAGAAGCTAAGTTCAGGCACTGGAACGTGAGAARTAGTTTCATCCTTAATCATATGCTTTAATATCATCTCTATTAATAGGCTTAATAAGCATTTTACTTTGCTGTGATGAACAGAGTATTAGACTACTTCAGCAATATTACTCTTAGCATGATCACTGCTGTACAAAGGCATGTGAAGAAATGAATTCCTGCTTTCCGTGTAGAATTATATTCAGTTCTGTGCTTTTTTTTTTTTTTTTTTTTTTTTAAGATAGAAGGCAGAGAAAAACAAACAACCCCCCAAAATAACAAATAGTGACCTGGTAAGTGTGAATCTGGCAAGGACCTTACAAGGAGAAGGGATAAATGGTCATGCAGTGAAGCTCTCATAGCAAACTTTGGCTCTCATTTCTTAATTCTGTTTACTCGATGAAGTTATTTTAATGTAGTTTGTGTGCTGTTTGGTAGCTGTTAAAAATAATAATTGCAACCATATCAGCAGGTCTGGAGCCTCCTCCCCAGGCAGAGCTCTGCTATTTGAGCTAGTGGTGTCTAATAATACCCTGTAATGCTTTACAGGGATCAGCCCTAGGTAGCATGAGCCATGTGCGGGTGCCTGCAGACTGCAGAGGACAAGGTCTAGAGAGAAGCAAGGCCAGCCTGCCCAAGGCTTTTGCACTGCTGCTTTCTTCCCTTGCTGCCACATACACCGTTCACTCTCTGCCTAACTATGCCACCTCATGCCATTCGGTTATGATTTGTGTTGGAAAGATAATCCAGCCAATCTAAGTTCTTAATTTGATCCCTTTCCTGCTATTCAGAGATGCTCCCTCTCCCAGCTTGCCCAGTTCTGCTGTTTTGTAGGGTCTCCTTATTACCCTTTGCTTGTTGGCTCATTTTTTTCCCAGGTGTTTGAGATCAGCAAGTCAGTTCTGCATCCCCGAGGCTTTCATGAGCTTTGGTGCCTCTMGTACTTGTGCTACAGGTTTCCCAATCCTTTTCTTGAACAGCTCCTGTCCGTCTCGGCACTCCATGATCCCCATTTTTCTTGTATTTTCTTCTCCTTGACTCTCTTCAGAGTCTCTGATCAGTCCTCCTCCCTCTGCTCAGAGCTAAGTCCATTCGCCCTCCTGGCAGCTTGCCGCATGAGTCAGAAAATGAAAGTAAGATCCCATTCAATTCCCAATCGGATCATATTCAATGGATATGAGCCAGTTAAAGTACATCTTGCAAGCTGGAAATGGTGTATCTGCTGTTCTCCATACTTGCAAGCACAACTGAGCTGACATTGTCATGGTGCTGACAAAATGCGTGTCCTTGGTGCAGTGGTCAAAATGAAATCTGAAGATTTTTCACATACAACTTCCCAGCCCAGTTATGCTTGAAGAGTCTAACCAGCTTTAAAAATAAGATATTATAATGAGAAGTGTCAGGCAATCTTAATAGAGCTACTGATCTTACCCCAAGAAATCATTAGTTCTTATGATAAAAGATATATTAAACTGTAAAGATRAGAAGAGTCACTACGCGTTTACCTTCTTATTACTTTTTGGTTTCTGTTTTAAGCAGCAGGGTTATTTTTCCAATTTGGCTTAACCTGACTGTTTGCATTCCCTTCCCCTGTAACAGCATGGTAGGCTGGTAGGAAGCAGCTGCCGGAGGGTTAGCCCTGCGGACGGGCTRGTTTGCTGCTTGGGGAGCTGAGCTGCTTTCAGGAGGGCATCCTTAATCCAGCAAGTAGACTCGGTAGTTTGAAATGCTAATTCTGTTACCTCATCCTGTTTACTGTAATCCTTTTGGACTTTATCGACTTGCAGCCATCGGTGTAATCAAAGGAACACCTTTGCTTTCACTCTGATCTGCAGATTTAATTTAAATGTACCTCTTTGTAAGCTTAAATGATCCATCTGACTTGGTTTTGAAGGGGGCAACGTCTGAATTTCTGCTGGGGGCTGAGGAACCCACAGCTGCGACAGAGTGACCGGCTCTCTGTGCTAATTCACACCCCCTTTCACCTGCTTTAGTAATGGCTTTATCTGCAGGATAAAACTACAAAGAGCAGCTTACTGATTTCAGAGCCCTTCTGTGCTGGAGCTGCTTGCTTTGGATCTCCAAAGAGAAGCACTTCCTGTGGCAGTAAATACTTCTAAATGCAAAGAAGCAATTTCCTATCTATGCTCATATAGACCTTGTCTGCAGACTTGTCTGCTTGTCTGTTTTGTTATTGGAGTTGCTTGGGGTACTGCCGGGGAAAATGATATGAAAATATCACAGTTCTGTAAGCTGCTTAGTTGTAAGCATTAGTAGAATGTTGTAAATAGAGTTTTTCCTGCAGAAATGCCTTTCTAACAGTTTGTAAATAGCTTAATTGGTCTTGAATAACTCTAGGTGTTACTGTAGTTTGTGATAGGTGACAGTTGATAAGCCAAGAATTGAACTAAAACTGTGAGGGGAAAAATGAAAACAAAGTACATAGCATCTTATGGAGTTATACTTRATTGCTGCACTCTAACTTAAAAGATAATTTCCATATAACTTTTAAATGTCATGTGCCTGGCTATTTCACYATTTAACTGTAACAGTGTTGGGATTTTTTTCCTCCATAGCTACAGCTCACTTTTCCCCAGCACAATAACCATTTGACATTGTATTTTGGGCCGTAGAGCAGCACTTGTAATTCCTTGGAAACCCACGTGGTTGCCTTCCTTCAGTGAAGTAGTGAGACAAGTATAGCAAGTAACTTAAATATCTGAAAGATCCCCTGAGCTAACAATCCAAGTTCCCTTTTAAMAAAGTTGAATAGCTTTTAAGTGGAATTACATACCTGCTTCCTCTAACATGTTTGCGTAACTGTTTTCTTTGGAACTGTATGAGGAAATAAAGGGTTTCAAATAAACAGTGACACTCCTGACTTCAAAGAACTTCCTCAGAAGTGAAGTAACTTCACTTTCCTTTCTCAAATGAATGAAAAATAATTGTACCTTACCTTGTGGCTTTCTTTTTCCCTCTATATGTATAAATATGCTGGAATTTTTCATCTTGAATCTGTTATAGGAAAAGAATTACTAGTATAGGACATTTCAAAGTAGGGCTGAAAGCAATTGGCAGGTTTTAAGCTCTGTTACATATCTTMAGTTCTGATGATGCAAGAAGAAAAGAGTTCTTGAGAAGAGGCAGGATAGCATTTTCCTGCAGTGATGCTGCAGGACACTTGTTTCTTTTTCAGTGACTGCTTCCTTTGTATAGTGTCCCCAAAATAGACKAGATATCATCTGCTCTCATGTTTTCCTCAACCAGGACAATACTCTGGCAATATAATTAAAATATAATAGCTTTTACTGGCAAAGGCAGCTTAATTAGGATGTCTGCAGTTATTTGATCTTGAAGTAAGACAATATATATACAGCAATGGATCAAATGTCCTAGAGTGTTAGGCACCCAGTTGTTTTCATTATTCGTGCAATAACTGAAATGCTGAGCGCACCAGAAAGTCTGTTCCCGTGTTTATTTTCTTCAGTTTGTTCTTTTGCAGGTCTGATCTGAAAGTCTGCTTTTCGCAGCAGATTATTGATAGGTTTAGAGAAACACTATTCAAGTTCATGATTTAAGAAGAATTAAATATTCCCTTAAAAGGAAGACCTGGTGTGAGTTGCATAGGGCTGCGAGGATTACTTTTTATATGCAATATACTCTGTCATAGCAATTGATCCTCTTTCCTCTTAATCATGGTAGTAATACTACTATTTATAGTTATTAATAGTTTTCTAAAAATTGCTAAATAAGTGTTTATATCATGTAAATACTAAATTGTTGAAAAACATGCTSGTTGCAGCTAGATAAGAATATTCAGATATTCAAGGCATCAATTAAAAATCTTTACTCTTGCCAGCTGCTAACTGYAGTTAGCTGATTTATACATTATAAGATTAATA
Source organism: Nothoprocta perdicaria (assembly GCF_003342845.1). Classification (NCBI taxonomy): domain Eukaryota; kingdom Metazoa; phylum Chordata; class Aves; order Tinamiformes; family Tinamidae; genus Nothoprocta; species Nothoprocta perdicaria. The sequence continues at coordinate 3,097,448 of NW_020455910.1, read as the reverse complement.
GTATATATTTCCAAGATGTTTAAAATATTGAGAAAAATGAGATTTAGAATAAAATTAATCTCCAAGCTGCCATTTAGTAACTAGTTGCACCCTGAAGATATGGGCAATGTATGTTGGACAGGTATCTAGCAAGTCTTAGTGATGTGAAGAGTGTCAGGGAACACCTGCTGTCCCCTATTCCAAGTTGTAGCCAATCCCTAGTACCTGAGAGGAGGTAAATGTCCCTTTCTCCTTTAAAACAAGCAAAATAAAATAAAAATTAAAAATGCATTTCAAAATGCATTGGAATAAGGAGGCTCTTCTATTTCTGCCCCCTGCCAGTGGTGAGAGAACTTGGAAGCCTGGGATTAAAGCACTAAAATGAGTATGAGCCTCAACTGAGGAATGTCCAGCAAACTCTTGAGTTTCTTGCAAACYTCCTAAGGCCTCACAGAGAAGAAAGGAATAGGGTGTTTTGCTGCAGAACTCGCTGCTGAAGTCGAAGCTTTACCTGGTCAGAGGCAGGTGTGTTAGGAGGTGGTGGTGTCTTTTGTTTTCTCCTTCCTGTAGGCTGGTGTTGGTTGGAGGGGGGGAAATCTCTGAAGTTCTCCTAAGAAATTGCCCTTCACTTTGAACAATTTTAGTCCAGAGTTGTTCTTGAAGTGGTTAATGTGCAGTGGGGTTGTAGCCTGGCTCTCTTGTGCCTCTGTCAGTGCARTCTGTCAGCATGTCCTGTGGCCTCCCCAGGTAAAAGACTTTCCCTGTCGACTCATATTTTAATTTTCTCGTGGAAAGAAGTTTTCTTAGAGATTTGGCTTTTCTATTGCATTTTTTTTCTACTTTTTTTGTATGTGTGTGACTCTTTAAGAGGAGGGAGGTTGGCAGGAGTGGTGCTCACAGATGACAGGGTTATGCACTTCCATGGAAAGCGACTTCAGAGCTTGCGTAATTTCTGCTCTTGTTGCCAGTGTAACTTATTTCATGCCATTCACTGAAGGAGCTTTTATTYGTTCCTGAATATTCTGGTTGGTGGTTTTGGAAACATAAATGAATAGATGTATAGACATAGGCATTATTTCAGAAGAGGAAAGTATGAGAGAATGTATTGAAGACGAGCATGAAAAAAGGCAGTCAGAAATAGAGTTTAAAACATTTGTAAGACAGAAGATCCAAGCATTACATCTCTTTTTGAAGAAAGTGGTAAATTGGGGCTACGTTGTTGAATTCTTTAGAAAGATTTTGATTTACCTTTAGRTTTAGAAATAAAATTGATTGAATTCAGGATAGAGGAATGAATAGAAATTTTTCATTTTGTGTATTCAAAAAAAAAGCCATGTTTTTTTCTTCAAAATGTTAACAGAAGTTTATCATAGACTTAATACCTAGGTTATTAATTAGCTTGTTTTTTTTYCCCTCTTTTAATTTAAGGCAATTCAGTTGAGCTCAATGTGAGAGCTCAATTGATACCTGGAAATCGAGCTAACTTCTTTCCTTCCAATGCGTTCATTGTCTGCAATAAGTTCAGGAAAAAATATATCCTGTTTTTCTGCCTTTGTAACCTTAGTTGTATTTATTGTATTTTATACTGTGCAGATACAGCTTTACAATTTATGCAGAATACAGATATAGCTTTGCAATTTAAGTAGAATAGTTTACCAGAGGAGGATCAAAACCTACCTTAGTCTCTTGGCAGGGTTGCCCTTGGCATTTGTAGAAATTAGTAACAGTAGAATATCCCTTGGCAAGTTCTTATTTTTAATGTCCACAAAGAAGATAATGCCAGTGTTTTGGTCAGTTGTGGGGGGAAAAAAGATTCTTTAGGATTTAGAGCACAGTGACAGAGAATGATAGTCCGTAGTGGCTGTTGCCATTGGACATCTCTATTTCTGAGTAAACTATTATTCGTGTATTTTCTGGTATGTARATAATTAAATTGATTGGATTCTGGATGCTGCTGCATGATCAAATTAATCAAGCTTATCATCTTCCTATGGTGGTGGAGAGAACCTAAACGCACAGGCTGTTCATTGTAATAACTTATTCAAACAGGATATATGCAAAGTCTGTGTGCAAAGTCTATTATAGCAGTAACTCCTTAAGTAGCTTGTTCCTAGTGTTCCAGTGTGCATTGCAATGATGGGATTTCACCCAGGAGAAGCTGCCTGCAGAAATAAATGGAGAAAGCCTTAGGTGAATGCAGGGATAATATTGACAGTATAGCCATGAAACAGAGACCYGGAGTTGTTCTGCAGGAAGCCTCTTCTGTGGCAAAGCGGAAAAGAAAAATAAATAAAAAGAGGGTTCACTCTGCTTTGGCACCAGTGCTTCTTACTGACTCACCTGGGCTGGTGTTAGTCAGCACACTCGTAAAGGAGTYGCTCATGTTTCGTGTATTCGGGTTCTACCTAATGTCATGCTTCAGAAAGACTGTGGAGGAGCCTTGTGATCTACCATGGTAACAAAGAAAGCCCTAGTTTGTTCTCATTTTTTTTTTTTTGACAATCAGTTAATTACATCATAATCTGCTCAAATCGCTATGAGCTAGGTCAGTTTGCTGCAGTTTCTGTCACTTGAAAAAGAACATCTTTTGTAAGACCAGAAAATTTCGTGGTGTTTCTTTTCAAGGTTTATTATTTCAGTCTGATTCATTTCCTGTTTTTCTGGTAATGTACTGACAAAAGCAGAAACAAGTATCCTTCAACAGTTTGTCTGTGAAGCTAGAAAATGCATGATTTATTGTTTTGCAAGTGGCTGTGTGCAACTGCAGAGACRCATGGAGTTGTTCCCTGTCTCAGGCCTTGGTCCTGTCTTTGCTTTCCGGAACAAATCCGTGGGGCATTTCCTTCCCCTGCCAGTCCCCCTGCTCCCAAGGAGGCAATCCTGTTGGGATAGGAGGAGGAGGAAGGCAAGTTCAAACTGCTCCTATTGAATCCARATGCAAGAAGCAAGTGTGATACTCGCTAAAACTTGTAGTAAAAGCTTTCCAGAGTAAGGTGCTTTAAGCCACGCTTGCTTAGGCTGTCGAACCCATGGTCATAGAACTACTTGAGGATTTGCAGGCAGCATGTGCCAATCTGGACAGGTGTTTGAAATGTATATGGATAGCAAGACAGTATGTATATGCATGTATATGTCCAAGAAATATGTCTTGGAARTGTATATGGAGAGCAATGTAGAAAGTTGCAATAGAAAGTAGTGGTGCAGACTGGCAGGGAGGTGGTCTGGGTTTGAAAACAGCCTGTCAGGACTTCATGTTTAGGCTCAATGAGAGGTTTTTTGCATCCTTCATCTGTGCTGTGGGGTCTTAAAGATGGGATCCTGGATCCCAGAGAAATTKGGTTAGGTGTTAGTGGAGTTTGGTGTAAGTGTGGTGGAGATAGCACTAGTCAGTAATGCTGGTGACCAGTCAAAGGGCAGTCTTTTTCCTTACTGGTTACTGATTCTCAAAATGTGTTAGAATTGTAATATTTTGATATGTATCTTTCCATAAGGTTTATGATCTTGAATAAAACACGTTTTTTGCTTTTAATATATATTAAAGGTGTGTCAAAAGAGTATTTCTTAAATAAATCTAAATCCCATTCCTTTCAAGAAAATGCCTAGGATAGGTACATGTCCATCCGGACATTTTAAATGATGTTATCCGTGCTGTAGCTCATAAATGTATGGCTTTGAAGGCAGCTTGAAGTTTGCAGTTCCTTTTTAAAAAGGCATAATCAGGTGAAGAAATTCCTTTCTTTTTCTTAAAYTTGGGCTTATGTTTTTCTAGTATTTAACCCCTTTTTGAACTGTTCTTTCAGAAGCAGTTTGGTCGTRTCACAGGCTTGTTCATGTTCATCTCTGTATTTCTCTGTTAAAGCCAAAGCAGGGCATCTTGTGTATTTTTACTTCTTCCTGCAGTGAATGTTTCTTTCTGAATATTAGGTTATCTTAGATGATTGCCTATAGAAATCTTCATCTAAGAATATGCACTTTTTTTTTCCTCTTATGGCTTATGGAGCTAGTACTGCAAATCCCATTAAATACTGCAGGATTATTTTTGTCTCTTTCATCACACTTGCCTTTTAGATACGTGGTTCCTTTTGAGAATGGGCAGGACGTGTAATCTTGAATGACACTAAGCCTCCAGGCTACCATTAGAGACATTATCTTTTGCTGAGCAAAGTAAAATCGAGGGCTCTTTCTTCAGTGATGTCAGTTATAAGGAGAACATCATATGGTAAAATGTGAAAAGGAAGAACACAATCATTTTCTGCTTGGGGAGTCTGTGGATATTCGAGAGACGCTACTGGGATGTATATGAGAGMGGAAAACACAGGCTTTATTTCTGCTCCACATGGCAGCGGGGTTGTAAGTGTCCATTAAAGACAGCCACAGCAATGGTGGTGATTTGAGGGGCCTGAGTGCCCCTTGGGCAGTTGTTGTGGCCCAGTGCTTGTTGGTGCCGATGCCGGAGGTTYGTGTGGTCCAAGGGCGCCCTGGCTGTGGGATGGGACACGGCCCCGTTGCTCCCTCAGCTGCTGTGCTCGCTCTGGGCCACAGTTTGGCAAGTGACCGTGTTTCCCTGCCTTGGTTTGCACAGAATCACAGGATGGTTGAGGTTGGAAGGGGCCTCTAGAGACCATCCAGTCCAACCCCCCTGCTCCAGCAGGGACACCCGGAGCACGGGGCACAGGGTGGCATCCAGGCGGGTTTGGAGACCTCCAGAGAAGGAGACTCCMCAGCCTCCCTGGGCAGCCTGTGCCAGGGTTCCCATCTCTAAAGCAAGAACGAGCAAGAATGCCTTGCTCTTAGTGCTTTGTTTTTAGAACATAATAAATTATATGTGTGTGCCCACTGCAGGCTGCCAGGGAAATGGTCTTGACAAAGCTTTGTTTGGACTGGGGATGTTATCAAGCGAGTAATAAAGAGTTCAGGTTTTTAGACTAGCATATCTACACATGTATACAACATTTGGAACTAACAATACCTCCTATAATTAAGAATGCTTAATAGTTTGCTTTATAAAACCAAGTTTTTACATTTTCGATCCCAAATGTAATTGGATTGAAACACTGATGCTTGTGTTGAGCTTCAATCTGGATTCTTAAAGTGTTTCTGAAAATGCAGAGGAAACGTTCCTTTAAAAAATGCAATCCTTGCAGCTGCTCTGGTGAAGCAGTAATGCCAGTGCTTTAGAACAAGGGTGGATGTCTCATTTAATTTTTTTGTTTGTTTGCTTTGTTTTGCCTGAGCTCCATGTGAAAATGTATAAAGAATGACAAACTCTGGAGAACTTGTTCCAAACATTTTCCTTAGAGACCAGCTGGTGTGGCACTTAAATTCGTGGATATCTCACGTGCATCCAGCCTCGTTCAGCCGGTGTAGAAATTGGTCCGACGCCTCCTTGCTTCCCCCTCAGGCTTCAGCCTCCAGGCGCCGGGTCAGTGATGAAGGCCCCATGTGAGGGGCAAGTTGCTCCCTCAGCTCTTGCTTCCCTGCTGGTTTGAGGGGAGCAGGGGAGCTGCCGAACCCCAGTTCACAGGAGATGCAGGGAAGGGGGTTGAGCACAGGCTGCCGGGGAGGGAGGTGGAGGAACGGGGATGGGTTAGGCCRTGAGGAAGGGTAGGAAGAGGAGGCAGCATGCCAGGGTGACCAAAAGGTAGAAACTGCTCAAGCAGCAATTCTTTTAGATCAAATTTCACTTCTGCTGCTGTCCTTTTTTTCCTCGTTATTTGTACCCTCCTGCCCTGTGGGTAATCRGGAATGTGGTTAAAGAAAAGAAGGGACTGCCCTGGGATGTTATCCCCAAGCCCTGCTGCTAAGGKGCTGACCAGCACCTGGCCCCCATGGGCTGTCATGTGGCTTTGGCTCTTGGATAGGCAGGGATCACAGAAACACAGAATATTCAAGGTTGGAAGGGGCCTCTAGAGATCACCTAGTGCAACCTTCCTGCTCCAGCAGGGACACCCAGAGCACAGGGCGGCATCCAGGCGGGTTTGGAGACCTCCAGAGAAGGAGACTCCACAGCCTCCCTGGGCAGCCTGTGCSAGGGCTCTGTCACCCTCACAGTAAAGAAGTTCCTCCTCACCTGGAGATGGAACCTGCTGTGTTTCAGCTTATGCCCATTTCCCCTTGTCCTATCGCTGACCACCATATGGATKGGCTCCTGGATAGGCAGGGCTGGGGAGRCCGGTGGAGCTTGGAGCCGTCCGAGCCGCACGCGGCCCTGTGTGAGCGGGGAGTCACGGAGGGGATCCCGCGCAGGCTGCGGCCCCTCGAGGCGGGCCGGCCCTCTGGCCTTGCTGTCCTGGTGCTCCCTCGGTTCATCAGCACTGGTACGGGGCTAGAAATCTCAAATAAGTAAGTAAATAAATCTAGTTAACACTAGGTTGGTGTTCCCATCCAGTGCCTGGCTGTTCTTAAATCAGGAAACACTTGCATAACATTCCTAATCATGCCCTAAGCACTGAACGGAATCTTGTTGACATTTGAAATGTTGCAGGTAACGTTTTTGGAGAGTGCTGAGGTAAAGGCCTCACCAGAGCGAGTTGGCTGTGATGGCCTCCTCCTAGGGCCCTCCCAGACTCCTAAATTGTTTTTCTTAATGCCCCTCTTTAGGCAGCTGGGAATTGGTTGGTTTGGGGATACTTGCACGTGTAAGTGCTCAGCATAAGCTTTGAACGTATRGAATCCTATAAAGACATGCAACGCTTTTAAAACTTAAGCAGCCTGCAGTGCCTTAATCCTGTTTCAGAAAGCAGTTTTGGCCTTAATATCTGTTTCTCATTTTGTAAATCAGGAGAAATAGGGAGAAATAATCTTCCATCACAAAAATGCCATGCGGATTTCACACCAGCACTTTAAAGACTGGCTCTTGGATGCTTTGGAAGCCACAAGTCTGTTAGAAACATCTTAGGGAGCTGCAGGCAGCGCAGCTCCTGCATCCTCTCTTTGCAGAGTTCATCTACCAGGTGTTGCCTGGCTCCTTCCCCCATAGCAAACAGCAACTGCTCGGGTTAGGAGGCCCTGCTTAACCTATACATCAACTCACAGCAACGCTCAGAGTGTCACATTTCCGTCGCAGGCGGGAGAGAGGCTTCCTGATGCCTCCAGGAGTGGTGGAAGGGTCAGACACGACTATCCAGCCATCCTGCTTGCTGAGGCCAAGCTTGCAGTTAGTTCATGCTGTAGCTGATGCACCTTAATGGATGAAGAGGATGAAGCTCAGTTTATCWTTTATGGACAACTTGCATTCTGGCATCCTTAGTTTTTGGACGCTTTATTGTGCAAATAAAGAATATTGTGCAAAATATTCCTCTGCTGGTTGTTTCTGCACACAATCTTCCTTTTATGTTCCCCTTAAAAAACATAAATGTGCATGGAGCTGCTCCARACTCTAGAGGGGAAGTGTAGGCATATTTGAACTATATTTAAATTTGTATTTTGATACAATTTAAAAAGTGGTGTGTTTTTAAAAGTAGCTGTTATCAGCCTAGTATGTCAGCCTGACCAGTAGTTGTTTAGAAAAGCTTCAAGCTGCACATGCTTCAGCTGCAGTTGGAGCTGGCTGGTGTTCGTGGTTAGGGCTGGTAATGTGAGTCAGAACAGCTTGTTTTTGGACATCCTTTGGTGACATCAGTGTTGGCTTGGCAGATCATTGTTCTACTTCATTTATTTATAATTGTTATTCATATTCTTTAGTATTTTGTTTTTAAAATACTTTTTGGGTATGTATTTGGCTTTTAGTGTGCTTAAATGCCAGTGTGCAGGGCTCTCAGTTATAAAACCTTGGTAGCTACGAGGTGATGTTTTTATTTTGGTAGATGATGACAGCTTTGTTCTTCTCAGCAGAATTCATTTGTAATATCAGCTATAAGCTTGTAATAAAATAATTCCATAGTTTTATCCAGTTTTAAAGAGTGAGGAATCATGCATGTCCCTTGAAAATACCTAATACCTGAATGCTTCCAATGAGCGGTTGAAGATTAGAAGTGCTAAACAATGAGTTTGCAAATTAGAAATTAAAAAGGTAAGAAAAATAAGGATGAAAAGGAGATTATCAGGAATACCTTATTTTGCTGATTGGGACTTTTTTCTAAATGATGTGAGCAGGCAAAACACAGAAAAGACTTCAGGAAAAGGAGGGAGGAGCTCTCAAAAATAAGAACTTCAAAATTAATTTCTGAATATTTTTTCAGTTATGTATGTTTTTTCAGTGTTTCATTTCTGTAATACAGATTTGAGTAATTTATTAGAGAACAGGCCATAAATCCTCCATACTGAAAACAGAGTTAATATAGTGGAATGGCATAAATATTGCAGATTTGAGAGGAGGGGGGAAAAAAAAACCCTAACTAGCTGAAGTAGTTACTGTTTGAATCAAGACAGTCTTGAAACTTCTAAATAACTGTCAAACCATTTAAAAAAAAAAAAAAAAAGAATTTTAACAACTTACCAAAATTAAAGAGTCGAAAGTTGGATGAAAATATTTTATTTACAGAATACTGAAACTTCTTGATGTTTATGCACCCTGTTTTTCAAGCGAGGTTGTTAAACTTCAGAATTGCTGAAAAATAAAGCTAATTAACTCTTTCTTTGCACAGTGGGAGCAGATGAGCGACAAAACCCGTTGTTTTGGAGACTTGCATTCCTCCGTAACAAGGATATGGGCCGGTGCTATTCCCCACGCTGGCTCCGCTCCAGGATATGATTCATTCTGGTCTCATGGTAGCTGTTGCAAGGAGACCACATGCGTGTTGCGCTGTARCGAAGCTCAAGTGTGTTTTGAACCATGAACCTCGGGCAGTCGCCCAGGCCGGGGTATTTGTTTGTTCTGTGGAAGTTAGTCCTGCATTAYGGAGCACCCTCTGGAAGAAGCCTCCCTTATACTGATGTATTTCAGTTTTGCTGCAGGAAATTCTCCACTGCCCAAAGACAGAAGCTGATGGTAATGCTGCTTTTYTTTAAAACCTTAGATTTTTAGTGGGGTCCGCCCAAAATAGGCTCATTTGTTGAATTTGTTTTCCAGAGCCAAGAGAAAGGTTGAGGTCAGGGCCTAGCGCTCCGTGGAGCTGAGGGGAAGGGCTCTTGTGGGTTTGCTGGCCTGTCCTCAGAGTAGCTGGCACAGTGTCCGAGCAGATTGCAAGGGAGGTGGCGAAGGCAAGTGTGGGTTTGTCCAGGTCCCAGGCCCCCGAGCTGCAGTGGGGCGTCTTGGGGAACTGGAGCTGCAGGAAGTGTCACCAGGTTATCCAGGAGCTCACATGGCCCTGGGAGTGTGAACCCTGGAACTCTTCTGATTATTGGATTATTTAGGTTTGAGGTTTTTGAGGTTTGAGCGTCAACAACAATTCGGGTTTGTCAGTTTTATCTGTCAGGTTTTTTTTTTATTTTTTCCTCCCAGAAGCTGAATTTTGTTCAAAACCCGAGATGYGCTGACAGCGGCGGTGGCAGCTAAATGTCACCACCCTTTGAATGCTTGTGAGCGGCTTTGTAAAAATCATGTTTTAAATCTGTTTCGGGCCTTGCTGTTGGGCTTCTCTTCCTCCGTCTGATGTGGCATTAGCTGTCAGATAGCAGCTCTGCCAGGAGAGCAAGGAGGAGCCTTCTGTATGTATGGATGTGGGGAGGTAAAACTGCTGTGTAGACCCTCCTTTAGCGAGGGGACTGCGCRCGCCCTCGCGTACATTTTGGCGCTCGAGGATTTGAAACTCCGTGTCAGGTTTACCAGCCTGTCTTGCTGCCCGTGCACACTTGTTTAGGGTAAATATTTAACCTTTTGATTAAAGATTCAAAGCGTGTCSAGTGTTGGATTGGAGCAGAGGTGACCTGTGGTACTTGCAGGAAGGTAAGGGAGGAAAGAGGCCTTTAATACAGTTTTTGAGCTCTTTCTAGTGGGGCTGCTTGTGCCTCGAGCAGCCGCGTGAGGGTTTCTGCCGCCGCCGCGGGCGCAGCAGGAGCCGGCAGCTGAGAAATCCCTCAGGCCTGGGAAATCCATAGCGCACAAACCGCTCGCTTTGGCTCCGCTCTCCCCATCAGGTAATTCCAGCGACCGCTGCTCACTCGAGGCATCTGTTCTGTTCTTGAAGGGGAGGCGGGTGCCCTGCCGCCTGCTCCGGCTCCCTGTGGAGCCGTCAGGAGCAGGTCCTGCTGCAGGCAGGTGGGGAGATGCTGGCCCGAAGCGCGGGGGCCCAGTCGCTGTTAGCTGCTCCTTTACCTCAGCTCTCTGCTGCTCCTGCTGCCTCCCTCCAGTGCAGGAAAATCCACCTGATGCCAGGAAAATGCAGTGTCTGGTACCGCAGCCCTCCCTGTTGGGGAGGTTGGATTGAGCCTCCCACCTGCCTGCCCTCGCGCGCTCGCTTTGTGGCTCTGAGTTGGGTTGCGGCTCCGTCGGGCTGCGTAGCTCCTTCCACAGCATCTGCTGGCAGCTCTGATGGCAGCAAAGCAGAGGGAAGGTTTTGCCTTGCGCGTCTCCCCTCGTTCAGTCTCCCTGTTCAGTCCCCTCCTCCGTTAGAGGTAGCGGCAGGCGGGACGTGGGAGCGAGAGGAGCCTTCAGGCGCTGCGTTGAGCCCAGAGCTCTGCCCGGGTCTTTACGGGTGGAAAATACACTTGGCAAAATTGGTTTTCTCATTTTTCGTTATGAACGTTGGAGATGAGATTGTAAATATTTGTATCTACCGCTTCTGGCTTGCAGGGTATTGCTTGTAGGTTCTTAGGCAGGGATCTCCATAATAGTTCTTTAACTTCGAATTCCAGCCATTTTCAGTGTGGAAAAAAGGAGGAAATCAATAATCACTTACTGTAACTTGGCATTCTCAACTTCCAGATAGAAAGCAGGCAAGCAGGGACTTCACAGCATGTTGTGAGTTTAGGACCTGCCTAAAGTGGTATTTTGTTTTTAAGATACACACAGGATTGACTTGTACTGCTCATTTCAAAATATCTACCTTCACCTTGGAAATAAACTGCCCCTCACACTCRGGCTTTCCTATTTGGTATCTGTGTCACCGTAGCGGGGTCCCAGCCCCTCTGGGGAGCCWGGGGCTCTGGGTGCCCTTCGAGGTTCCCAGGCAGGCTGGAGGGTTGAAGCCATCTGAGAAATGAGCAAAGAGCTTCTGTGCCTTTTACAGATTACTCCTTTCTAACTGTTATTCCTTCTGTACTTAGATTAACAAATTTTATGTTTCTGTGGTCTAGAAAGCTTTTAGGTTGGACTTGTGAAAAGATAAGAGAATTGCTTTTACTTGGGTTGTGCTAGAAGAGGTGTAATTGAAGACATGTACCAGGGTTACCATTTAAAAACCACAAGCCTGCTTTGCCCGTAAAGGCTGAAATAGCATGCGCTGCTTTGGAAATTATAATTAGAAAATGCTTAGCTGTTTTAGCACTGAAGRAAAAGAAAGCACAGTAGCTTTTTTCAGGAATTGTATTTTGCTTGTTTCTTTTTTTTTCTCCTGTGCCTGTAACTGTTGGAAGCGGCTGCTGTATCACAGGCTGCCCCCAAGGAGCCCTAAATAATGMTGCTTCCTTCCTTACGAGGTAACGGGGGGCAGAAACAACCAGTGAAGCGTAGTCTGCATGGACTCTGCATGTGGAGGGAGAGGGTGCCCAGGAATAAATCCCTTCCAAAGCAAGACAGCAGGGAAGTTGTATTTCAAAATACCCACTGTGTTATGGGTCTACCTATGGAGATGGAACTTGCTAATTTAAAGCTCATGAAGGAAATGTTGTTTTTTTTCCTTTCTGGCAATTGCTCGGGAATGGTGGCACTCAGCCCTGCTCTAGACCTTTCATGTCCTTCCCAACAGTCAGAGGAAAATTATTCAGTGCCCTGTGACTCCTTCTAACTTCATATTCCCCCATTAAGCACCGAATTAAACCTCTGAGCGCTGCTTGTTGTTGGCTCAACTTATTTGAGACCAACTTATTTGAGACCAACAGAGAAATTCAGCTGTGCTGCATTGCTCAGCAAAAGCCTGCAGCAGCCGGGCTGCAGCAGCACAGTGCCTGTCTGCGGGGCCTGTGGTTCTGTTGTAGGTGRCATAAATGCACTGGCAGAAAAGCTCACGCTGGCACACGCGGTGTTTTCCAGCATAGTTATGCCAACAGAGGTACTTCTGATGAGTAGCACTCAAATTTTAGTTTTTTTCCCCCTCCCTCCCTTGTGTTGTGCTTTTTAACTAGCCCATGCCCCATGTATTAGGCCAGGGAGGGTTGCAGGTTCTCTTGCCCTGGCTGCTCTGCATGGGCTACATCTCCAGCCCACGCACTCTCTGCTTTGCTTTCCTTTCTCCCCCCTTAAAACWGTCTGCAAAATGAGCTTTCCACCCCAAAGCAGTAGCCAGCAATGTGAGGTGCTTTACAGCTGGCCAGTTTTCCCCTCTACCCTCTTTTCTAGCATTCTCCCTTCTTCCTACGTTCGCTTGGGCTGCGAGAACTTTCCCGGGATATTTGCCGTTCGGAAGCCAACGTTTTTTCTGGAGGCAGTGAGTGTTTCCTGTCTGGAAGCTGGAGGCAGCGTTCCTGTCAGGGCGGGTTATTTTTGTTTCCCTGGCTAGACCTTTCCCTGCCTTTGTTTTTGTCTCTTTTTCTTCCAGTTGTCTGTTTGTTCTGTCGGGATCTTGGTCTGCGTTCAARCTTGCGCCAGTTTAACCAGAGCTGTCGTTAAACACAGAACAGACTTGCTGCAAAATCCCACACGGGTGAAGAGAAATCCACGTTTGTGTGTCAACAGAATGGGTTGGGATGTCGGGCAGCAGTGGAATAAAGCGTTTTGCAGTGGGATTTGCACTAATGCAGCTCAGGAGTGAGCAGGGGTGGTTGGTCAGGCTGGTGTAGGGCTGTGCGTGGACTCTGTCAYGATGGTTTTGGTGCTTGTGGCACCAAAGCAGGGGGTGGCTGTAGTTCCTGTTCCCTCACGGATCTGCTGGAATAGACGGGCTTGGATTGGTCACTCGGTTGCCTAAGTTTTTCTGGCAGTTTTGTGCTGACTTGTGTTTTCCAAGGCTGTTGCTSTCTGTGTGAGACTCATCTCATCGGAGCTGTGCTCAGGGCTGTTGGTTCCCCAGGGCCGGAGGCTCTGAGCCCTCACGTGGGGTTGATGCCTGCAGCTCCTCTCGGAGCCTCTGCCCACGTCCCTGCTCCATCCCTGTGTGGGGTCGTGCCACGGAGCTTGATCTCGCTCAGGGGAGATGGCAAACCCTTCAGTAACTCACTCTCTTAAAGCTAATTTTGAGCATCTTTTGAGTGTTTGTTTTATCCAAAGCGTCTCTGTATCTAGAATGGGTAAAATAGCGTTCCCAGAGGGCTGAGATGATATATGAACAGTTTCCAGCACCTCGTACTCTGAGGCAAAGAGATTTCAAGATTAATGTACTCTTTTTCAAGATTAATATACTTTTTTCCCCTCCAGAAAGCAGAGGTTGGGCATCCAGGGATGAAGGGAAAAACTCAAGAACTCAAAGATGTCTCCAGTCACCTGATCAGGGATATTTTCCTGTGTAAGGGAGAGAATCCCAGCAGCAGCCGGGAGCTGAGCTTGGCCACGTCCTCCGTGGCCCTGCCAGTGCAGAGCCATGACTCTTTGCAGCGGCTCCATGACACACGTGCACACAGATGGCATTTGTTACATGCACGGATTCGGGAAGCTTGTGCAAGTTGTGCTTTCGTTTTGGAGGAGTTTTGCTCTTGTGAATGATCTAAGCAGTCAGAGGTGTCGTGTTTTCTGCTTGCAGGATTGGTGACGGTGCAGGAAACGGAGCTTTTTTGGGCTCTTTTGTATTGACTGTACCTAAGGTGGTTACAATATTAAAAGACAATTTTCCCACCTCCAGAGGCGTATACAGTAAAAAGGTTAATTTTTATTCATCCCAGGCAGGTCACCCAAAAAAAGGAACTCTTCTCAATGATTCTTCCTCAATCACAGGATGGCTGAGGTTGGGAGGGATCTCTATAGAGATCATCYAGTCCAACCYCCTGCTCCAGCAGGGACACCCAGAGCACGGGGCACAGGGCRGCATCCAGGYGGGTTTGGAGACCTCCAGAGAAGGAGACTCCACAGCCTCCCTGGGCAGCCTGTGCCAGGGCTCTGTCAYCCTCACAGAGAAGAAGTTCTTCCTCACGTGGAGATGGAACTGCCTGCGTTTCAGCTTACATCCGTTGCCCCTTACTCTTGACATTCTTTGATGCAGGATATTTTTCTTTACACTTTCTGTCGGTCGAGAAACAGCGAGTGTTTTGATTAAAATGACCGTATCAATGCTGGTGGGCTAAAGGTACCGCAGGCGGTTGGTGGTGCCCGTGCTGGGTGTCCACTCGCTGGCAGGAGGGTCCCATGGAGCAGGGAAGGAGCCTCCTGGTTGTGCTGAGGCTGCTCTGCCTGCTGTGTCAGCCCTGTGGCACATGTGGAGTAGCCTGAGGCTTTAAAAGGATGATGGAGGTAAGAAGGGGGGCACAAGCCGTGTCAGCTGCGGGCCTGGCCGCCAAGGGCGAGGGGAGCCGCGCTGCCGGAGCCGGCAGGCAGTCGCTCGAGACTTTCGGGATGAGCRGAGCGGCTCGCGGGACTTCCTCTCCCCCAGCAGCTGTCAGACACACGATACAGGATGCATCGCGCCTCGGTTTCTAAGGAAGACGCGCAAGGAGGGTTCTGTTTGTTTGCTTTTTTCAGAAACCCTTGGAGACTTCCCTGGCTGCCAGGCCACGTGCTACATGCCCTTGTGAGCTCTGAAATAGCGGGGCAAATATCCGTGGATTTTAGGGGCTTCTGCAGTGTTGGAGCTTGGCCCTGGCTGGGGTGGCCAGTCAGTCTGCGAGCCCAAGGGCTTCACAGCCCGTCTCTTAGCTTCATTGTCTCACAGACAATACTGTGTTGTTCCCTAAGTGACAATAGCGTTTCCAGATAATTGACACAGGACTTTGCGGGAAAAATAAAGTGTTAAGCAGAGCAAACTGTGACCTGATAACAGTAGAGCATTCAGATTTTTAAGAGATTAAAGTATCTCTGTCTCCCAAGTGCTTGTTTTTTTCCTCCTGAAATCTTCACGTGTGCTAATTTCTGTAAAAAATTTAGATGTTATTTCATAATGTGACTTGGAATATTAAGTACTAATCCAGACTTAGTTGATTAGGGARAATCATTGTTTCTTTCTGAAACAATAGATCTTGACAAATAAAGAGCAATCTTTATCCCAGATGAAGAGTAGATAACAGCTAAAAAGAGGTTACATGTGGTGGCGGAATTGTCRGGAGCCTTTGTCTGCTTTTGATAGGGTAGTTTGATACTCAGTAATATCCAATCACCCATTCAATTTGGGTCCGATGGGCTTAGTCTCTTGTGCTTACGTCTACACCAGAGCAGAGCTGGTGTCCAAACTCTTGTCAGCACCTTCACGGGTACAAACTCCAAAGTGAGATTTGTTGGCAATTCAACTCCTTATCTTCTCAACTTGCTAAGTTAAGAGGAAATTATTTTGCTAGAGCTGTTCTGTTTGAAGTTGTGTGAAGTTTGAGGCTTCTCGAGACAGACTTTGGAAGGTGCATCAYCTCATCCCTGAATTCCCAGGTGTGGTTTTGGTAGCCCAGCAATAGATGGTTCGTTAGTGCACACTATATGTAAGGAAGTGAACGCCTAATTGAGTGAAGAASRCTTCTCGGCTTSTCGGTTCTCCTAACAATGTTAGTGGCCAAATTTTGTGTGTGTAAAGTGAGTCGTTCACAGATAMKGTTCTCAGAACTAAGTAGGATGGGGAGTAAAGGGATCTCTTTGCAGAATCACAGGATGGTTGAGGTTGGAAGGGACCTCTAGAGATCATCCAGTCCAACCCCCTGCTCCAGCAGGGACACCCAGAGCACGGGGCACAGGGCGGCATCCAGGCGGGTTTGGAGACCTCCAGAGAAGGAGAYTCCACAGCCTCCCTGGGCAGCCTGTGCCAGGGCTCGGGCACCCTCACAGGAAAGAAGTTCATCCTCACATGCAGATGGAATTTCCTTTGTATCCAGAAGTGTTTAAGGGATCACAAGTGTTTCTTGCTTAGATCAAAATAGTAATAATAAAAAAGTCTTAGTATTGCCCTCTTTTGAAAAGAAACCTATAATGAGTAAAATTTACCCCAATATTTTTATAGTGGTTTTGCAGAGCTCAACTTGGTTTAAACCCTCTATGAAATATTTTGTATTTTTGTACCCTGGCATAATATAACAAATCACTGTATGTGTTTGGTGAGCACCTGACTTAGTGATAGTTTTCTTTTSTAAAGCTTGAGAAATCTTCTCATCTGTGAACTTTCTTAATTAGATTTTTTTCAGTTTAATCTCAATTCCATCAACTCCTTTTACCTTTTATTAGGAATCCAAGTTATGTGTCACCCCCCCCCCCGCTTTTTTCTAGCAGTCCTACCATGACCTGATGCTTATTTATTGAGATTTTTGTTATTGTTAATGGGATGTAATACCATAGAAGCACAGAGCTGTTAGCATTGAGCACTTTAAGACTGATTGCTCACTCTGTTTTAATTCTTAGTGATATCAGACTTCTATTAGTTAAACCAGGGCCTGCAAAAAAGTAATCGAGTGTTGTGGGTTTTTTTAAAGGGATTTCTTTGCTGTTTAAAGAATCATTTAGGTTTTATAAATAAAATGTATAGGCATTTAATAACTTCAGCTTTTGTATATTTTTATGCATTCTATATTTTATTCTATTTTAATTTGTGGTTCTTACGACATAAAATAATCTACATATCTTTAAGATACCTTTTCTGCCCAATCTGCTTTACATGAGTCTGGATCTGACTAATGTGTCTGGATCTGATCAGAAATATGTTGAAAATCAAAAAGCAAATACTATTCTCCAGTTGGATGAAAAGCAGCAGATATTTCACATCTGCATGTATTAGATTTGCATTAGACCTAATCTGTTCAAGGTGCATTTGCTTCGTGTCTCACAAGAATTTGCTCTCTTTGAATAGATACTTCTTTAGCAGGGAACAGAAGAGCAAGGTGCTCTGTAGGTGTTTCCAGTCCTAGTCCTGGAGGAGAAGTGTCCTGGATGAGAAGTTCTGAGGTTGCCCTCTGATCACAACAGGGCCCRGACCCTACGATAGCGAGGCAGGACGTGTTTCAGATCTGATCCCACGTTATCACAGGATGATCTTGGAGCTGGGTGGCTTGTGTTAAGCTGGAGTAATAGAGCTCCAGAGTGTAGATGTTGGACCAAATAGATGTTAGAGGGAAGCTATTATCAGCCTGAATCAAGAAACAGCTTTCCTTATAACAACTCCAAGTTAGCGCTCAGTTAAGTTACCAGGAGGAGGAAATGGCTAAAATGAAGAGCATTGACTTGCAGCAGGAAAAGTCAGAATATGTCTTCTAAGTACCAGTGGCATGAAGGGAATGTTTAAGGGTTTTAGTGGGGATATAACTCCATCTGTCCATCATTCTTGGTGTTTTTTTTCTTGCTTTCCTACATGCACGTGTAAACGCACCTTTATTTTGCCCAGGTGTGTGTCAGGCTCTGGGCTGGCCGCTCCATTGAGCTGGAGCGCACCTCRCTGCTCCGAGGTTCCTGACAGGAAGCCAGATTTTATCCTGCTATTCTTCTTGCAAAATCAGTATGGTTACACCTMGCTGTCCTAGAGCATTTATTTCTTAAAAGTTTTGAAGTTGAGTCATCCACAGGATAGGTTACAGGGCGAGAGACCAGATGTTTGTCACCCCTGTCATTTTCTGATTTGGACCTTTGTCCTACACCATTTATATTGAATATTATCCCTTTGCTTTCCAGCCTCCTCTGTTTCATGGCCAGCAACAGCATTTGCTTATAGCAGCATGCTTGAAAAGAGTTGCAGAAGGAAGTGAACTGTGTCAGCGGTGTTARATTTCCCCAGCAAATAATATAGGGGAGATTCCTGAAGGAAGAGATAGACCAAGCTCCATGTGAATTGTGCCATCATTTGTGCTTTTGGAAGCCTTCTGGTGGGAAGGGGCCTTTGTGCCGTGGCTGATGGTGTTTTGCGGCCGTCTGTGGCTYGACGAGAATTCAAAGAACTCGGGCAATTTTCTCTTGCGGTAGGTGCAGGCAGGGCAGGAAGCCAAAACCTGTGACTTTTCCACAGGCTCAAAGTGCTTCTGAGGAAMTGATGGGGATAGTTACGAGCTTGCGTTTTTAGGAGTCATTCTGCTAATTGGGTTTTCTTTGTTTTTCTTGCTTTGCTGTTCCACCCTCATCACTCGTTTCTTGCTGGTTTCTTCTGTATCCCTGGCAAAACCCGTGGCAGTCTGAGCGAGCACTTGAAAGAAATGCTGTCTCTGCAAGTCAGGTTATTCACATGCAGTATCACAACAGCAGCTCTCGGCTCACAGAGYCACAGGATGGCTGAGGTTGGAAGGGACCTCTAGAGAYCAYCYAGTCCAACCCCCTGCTCCAGCAGGGACACCCAGAGCACGGGCCACAGGGCGGCATCCAGGCGGGTTTGGAGACCTCCAGAGAAGGAGACTCCACAGCCTCCCTGGGCAGCCTGTKCCAGGGCTCTGKCACCCTCACAGGGAAGAAGTTCCTCCTCACATGCAGATGGAACTGCCTGGGTTTCAACTTRTACCCATTGCCCCTTGTCCTGTCACTGGCCACCTCTGAGAAGAGCTTGACCCTTCGTCCCTACATTCCCCCTTCATGCACCGAGACATACTGATCAGATATCCTCTCAGCCTTCTCTTCTCCAGGCTAAACAGGTCCAAGTCCCTTAGCTCTGGGTTCCTTCCAAGCCTTCTGGCTTCGCGGGCCGTCGTCTCCTCCAGGTTGCCCAGGCTCTGTGCTGTGCTGCTCTCCCACAGGAGACATTTCTCCCTCTCTGTCAGCTTGCAGATGCCGGTTGGGTTGGTCAGTATGGGAGCYGGCCAGGGCTCTGTATGGCGCTCGAGAGGCTTTTATGGCTTTGTGCAACTCTCATCTCTTACAGGATTTGTCTTCAGTTTTCCTGTAATCAATCATCTCCTACATCTTTTCGCTTCAGTGAGGTCATCTGTTAACGTCACTAATCCAAAACTGCCATAAAAGGAAGAGCATGGCRTTGAAGGCTGGCTTTTTAAACCTCGCAGGAGTAGCTGTTGGTTGCTCTGAAGTAACTGGCAGCTTCTGTAGTCTCAAAGCGCAGCCCGAGCGCCGCTGCCAGCGTCACCAGGGCGCCCTGCTGCTCCGGGAGAGCCCCGGCCCTCGCCTCGCAGCCAGGGCCAGTCCTGCTTGTTTAGGAAGCGCAGCGGGTTCTGGAGCGGCCTCCCTACGCTTGATCTTGTCCATCTGTTGAAGCTGGCAGGAGCACTGCCGGCGCGTTCCTCCCCTCCCGAGCAGGCCTGGGCCGCGTCCCGGTGTTTGCTCCCTCCATTAAAGGAGAAAGCCTCGTCCGAGGTGAATGCTTTACCGCTGTCCGTCTCCTCGCGCGTAGTTACAGGGCCGCGCTCGGGGTTGTCCCCGCAGCTCCAGACCTTGGAGCCCGCTGCCTCCTCGGCCGCAGGGACAGGGGTTGTGCCTGCTGATGGATGTTCCCAGTGTGGAGCGACGCCGAGCGCCTCCGGAGAGCGGCGCTCCCTTGCGCCCCGCTGCCGGGTGGCCTCCGCGCTCCGCCTTTCCTTCCCCGGGAATGAGGGAATGTTGTAACCGCTGCGTGAGAAACGGCAGCTGTGAAGTGCTAAAAGAGCCCCGGGAGCGCATGGAGGTGAAGCACCCGAGATGGCTTTGGATTAGGATTAAGCTGAAAAAGTTCCTTTTTGTTTTAATTAAACCCGGGAGCTGCGTGAGCCCCCGGACAACCCCGCGCTCCGTGTGCACGTGGCCATCCTGCCCCGGGGGTCCCCCTGGAGCAGCGTTCCCGCTCCTGACGCCCGACACGGCAGCAGGTTGGGAGCTGCAGCCTCTAACGCTGGGAATCGCCCTTTTGTACCGTCGGAGGGTCCCGCGCGTTCTTCTCATACTCGTTTTCCACTCTTTTTAATGCTCAGGTTTTACTGTTCTTGTACTCGAGTAAAATCAGGAAGACCCAGCAGGTGCCTTCCTGGGAAGCAGGCTTGGAAACGCTGAGAAAAAAAGCGGTGCCAGCAGTGGCTGCATCCAGATATGCAGCACTGATGTCTCCTGAGAAACCCCTGTCCTTCGCTCTCAAGAGCAGTTTGCTAAGGGTTGGGCGAGTATTTCTGGAAAAAATAAACTGCCAAGAAGTGGGAATGCTCGGYATGTTTGTGGGAAGCTAGTGTTTTTCCTTTGGAGATATGCTACTTCTGTGAGATCATAACAGGGAAAGTACCTTTCTTTCTCCTTTGAGAAGCAATCAGTTAAGGACAGGAGATGGATCATCAGAGACTTGTATGAAGTGGTTGTTTGACTCTTGCTATGCAATAAGAATCTCTTTTTTGGGCCATTTTAATCAGAGTCATGAAAAATTGAGATGCATCACCTTAACTCAAGAGTCTGCTTGGCTTGCACTATGGAAATCCGAGAGCAATGCAGCGTTGGCTGTTACTTATTCACTCTGCAGCTCTCTTTTTCTGAAATATTCAGATGCTTTGCATATTTATGTGCAGCTGCTTATTTCTCAGTGAACCCTTCATATCTGGGAGCATCTTAGGCTATTTAATCACAGTGATTTCTGCTGGTAGTCTAAATGGATTTAAAAAATGCAYGGATATCTCTCGTTTCTGGTAACAGAACTTATATTGGTTCTGTGAATGACCTTATCACACACGTGGAAAATAGGTAGAGAAGTTTACAATGCTGTAAGCCTGTTACACCGTGCGTTGTAGAAGAACTTGCRTGTCTACTTAGTTGTCATATTGGATGATGGTAATTTCTGTACGTGCACACACACCTCGGAGGGGCAGGAGAATGAAGATGCAGTTCTCAGCACTGCTTGACACGTGCTGGTCCTTGCCTCTAGGGATTCTTCAGGCTTGGTAAAGTGAGAAGGAGCTAATAGGGGAGAGAAGAAGAAAAGTATTCCCTCACATGGTGAGGAGAAGGTGGTAGTTGATGTGAATAGCAAGTCTTCAGAGTGCCCTGCTTTTCACAGGCAAGATTGCAAAATTTTCATGAATGTGACTTCTAATCCACCTTTTCCTTTTCTTTTCTCCTATCTAGGGACCTTCTGTGAAGAACTTGCTGAAAGCAGCTGTGTGAGAATTTTTCTGCAGGAAGACTCTCCAACTGGATTACTTACCAGCATGGCTTAAGCACACGTATCCTCTAGTGTTCTGATCCTTAACCATGATTGGGGTTGTGTGCGGAATTTAGCCTGTTTCTGATGAGTGATCTAGACATGAGTTTACATCGGCAGATGGGCTCTGATCGGGACCTGCAGTCTTCGGCTTCCTCCGTGAGTTTGCCTTCCGTGAAAAAGGCCCCAAAGAAAAGAAGAATTTCCTTGGGCTCTCTCTTCCGGAGGAAAAAAGACACGAAACGCAAGTCAAGGGATCTAAACGGAGGTGTCGATGGCATTGCAAGCATTGAAAGCATTCATTCAGAAATGTGCACGGACAAGAACTCCATTTTCTCCACGTGTACCTCTTCGGATAATGGGACAACGTCCAGCGGCAAAGCGAGCGGAGACTTCCTGGAGTGCCCCCTGTGCCTCCTGCGGCACTCCAAGGACAGGTTCCCCGAGATCATGACCTGTCACCACAGGTCCTGCGTGGATTGCCTGCGCCAGTATCTCCGGATAGAGATCTCCGAGAGCAGAGTTAACATCAGCTGTCCCGAGTGCTCGGAACGCTTTAATCCCCACGATATTCGGTTGATATTAAACGATGACGTCTTGATGGAAAAATACGAGGAGTTCATGCTTAGGCGGTGGCTGGTTGCGGATCCTGACTGCAGGTGGTGTCCAGCTCCAGACTGTGGGTACGTGGCAGGTTTCTTATCTTTTCCTTGTTTTTTTTCCTTCATTTTAGCAAGCCATATAGAATTTCTTGACCTAATATTATTGTTGCTGAATCACTTTTACCTGTACATCTGCTTTATCTAGGTATCTGATCCATTTCTAGTGTAATTGATACAACTGCAACGTAACAGGCACTTTATAATTGGATGCTTACATAGATGATATAGACTGGATCACTACCTAGACTGAAGGAACATACTTAGTTTCATTTATTGCTTTATCAGAAGCATTWTTCTTTTTGAAGAGTTAATTGCTTTGCTTTAAAATTTTGCGGTATGTTCTACCAGTAGCTTAAAAAAGGGAGACTCAAATAAAGAACAAAATCCTTCCTCAAATAGGCTTCTYTTTTTTTGATTCCTCTGTAGCGAATTTTGGAGATTTTTCTGAAACTTGGCAGGTGGTTGCTATGTGTCTGCTAGGAGAAAATCAGATATTGCACTACCAAGGCAACACAGACAAAAAATATGGAAGTCAGATCAAATGCTAGTGCTACTATATTTTTAATTTAGACTGTTTATGAAAGCATMATTTTTAAGTGTGAAATATGTTTGAAGATTTGTTTGAATGGAAAGTGTTTTCCGGCTTCTGATATCTTCTGTATTGCAGTTGTTTGAGGCACTTGATGCCTGTAAGCAGGGTTGTGATGTGACGCTGTAATCAGCTGGTTTCTGCTCATTACCAGAGCAACATTTTGGCATTATTTTAGTATTTAAACAGTTCTACAACCAATTTGAATTCTCACTAAAGTAGGCTTGAGTACTATGCTTTCAAATTTAAATTTAGTATTTAAAAATAATATTTTTAAGTGTTGTTTTTGCTCATGCGGGTCAAAAGCAGGCACTGGAGAAGCGCTGTCCGCTTAGGGCTTCCAGGAGAAGCGTATCCCAAGTGGAGAACTTGAGGGAGAGTCCAGAGCTGAGTGTCGGAAGGTCCGTGACCTGGGTGGCCTTGGGCTGTGGCAGGGCTTGAGCAGAGGAGGACGACTGATGGCTTGAGGGAAGAATAGCTTGAGGGAAGAAGAGTTTGCGTGAATTTTGGAGTTACTTACGGACTCACAGAAGCGTCATGGTTGGAAAAGACCTTCGAGATCATCAAGCCCCTCAACATCACTTCGGCTAAACCATGTYCCTAAGAGCCTCATCTCTGTTTCTTGAACACTGACAGAGATGTGGAATCCACCACTTCCCAGGCAGCCTCTTCCAGTGCTTCGCCACTCGTTCCATGTAGAATTTTTTCCTAATATCTAACCTGAATCTCCCCTAGCTCAACTGTGTCAGTGTTTGTGCATGTGCAAAGCAAACAAGCCTATGTGATGTGGGCAGCCCTGGCCACATACCTTTGCTGCACACTTTGTCGTAACGTTTCTGTGTGATAGGGAGGTGCTTTACACAGGTGAATTGTACAGAGGTGAGACTTAGGGAATCTTAGGAATTAGCCAATACTAGTTGGCTTTTCACCAAGCAGCTCTCCTTAACAAGCATCGTTTAAAGACAACGTGCAAGGACTCCACATCAGCAGACACTGAGTGACCAGGTGGTGCAACAGGAGTCACGCTTCTCTATCAGCTTTGGCAACTGTAATTCACTTGTACAGTATCTGATTAAATTGAAAGGTTACTTGCTTCTGATGGGTTTTCATGTACAGTGCTGGCAGGAGGCACTGGGGCTCTGACAGCAGCTGACCTGCTTCTAGAGTCAAGATTCCCATGAAGGACCTAGATGCAGCGCCCTTAACTTGCAGTTAATCCCAGGAGCTGTGAGGACGTCTAGAGGGGCAGGATTGTCTTGGAAGGTGGCAGGGAGAGCTAAATCAGTGAAGAATAATAGTTTCCTCCATCCAGGCCTCTTGTGTTATTTCTTAGGAAATCATGAATAATGCTTAAGCAGCATATATCTTTCATCTCTGTGTGTATGTGTGTGTATATATATATAAAGTATATACACTTTTATGTGTATGTATATATTTATATACATATGCTTTTAAAGTCACTGCAATTTCGGGAGGAGAGAATGGCAGAGAAGCTGCTGCCGTTTTGCAGCAGTCCTGCCCTGGCCCACGTAGCTGTGGGGTCTCCAGAGCTGACCCCAGAAGGGGACCCTGTCATGGGTCCTTCCGTCCCCAGCTTCCCATTCCCAGCTTTTCTTGCAAACTAAACCCCATCCAAACAGTAACAGATCACTGACATACCGTACAGGTCATACAGCCCGAGCTCCATCTGCAAGGCATTAGCTCTGGCTTTGCAGGGCACTTGCAAATCGTTGAGCCTTCCTCAGGGAGGGGACACAGATGGGAAAACCACTCGGGCTCTCTTCCAGATGAATTTTGGGGGTGTTCTGTTTCACCACGTAGGTTTTCAGATGTCACTTTGATAAGCCTGAATGAATTGGTATTCATAGTGTGTCTGTCCTCTATTCTGGCTTATTTAATAGTCCTCCATTCTGAATTATTTAATGTTTTTGCTCAGGAGTTACACTGCTAACCTTGCTAGCAGAGAGCAGTGATTCTAGATTTTCTTGCCTGTGTCAACCCAAAAAACTGATCAGTCAAAAGAATAAAACTTCTTCATTCCTTCTCTCTTCCTACCCTCACATCCTTCTCCAATGAATCACTCTTAGTCTCTGCTTTTTGTTTGCTGCTAGTCTGAATTTGGTTAGTCCCTTCTTTCAGCCTAACATTTGCTCTGGCTCAAAGGGTAACTTTTTAAATGCAGTTTAATAAATGTGTCCCAGCCAGGGAGTGTTTCCAAGGATGTGTCTGCTTCTTTAGCAATGGGAGGAAGGATGTAAATTGCTGCATCATTCTGTAGCCTCTGCAGTAAAACCTTGGTGACTTTGCATTGCAGAAACATTTGGATCCGAGTCCCTCTGTGTAGGTACAGGAGGGCCTGTCTCTTCAGTCGTTTTGAGTGGGGAAAATGGAGCTAATTAAATTGTCAGTGGCAGAGTTTAGCAGTATAGCAAACTATATTCGCTTGAAAGTTAGAAATGTTTGAAAATAGCTAGGCACATATGTCACTTTATTTGTAGCTACATCATCTATAAATTACAGCTTGAAAGCTCATATGTTTTTGCAGAACWGTTAGAAGGAGGGAACCTCTAACAAGCTGTTTTAAAACCTTCGTGACACCGGCAAGATTTACAGAGGTTCAGATTTACCAACTGGAAAAGAGCAGAGTTTTTAGATAAATATTTGAGTGAACATCTATTTATTTTTAGCAATCATTACTGTGTGGAATATTTCACCTGAATTTTGTAAAACTGCTATAAAAGAGGTAGGGAAAATAATGATTAGTAACTTAAATAAATAAGGTAACTTTTACAAGATTTAAATAAACTTGAACCGTGCTTTATTTATAGGCCTGTATAAGCCTATATTTGGGGGACACTGTTCATATGAATCATGTCAAGCACAAATCCTGGGAACTTCAAAATGCAAACCTTAATGCAGGGCCTAGTTTAAGCTCTAGTGATTTATGGAAACCATAGSATCACAGGGTGGAATTGTTTGTTTATATAGCATTGGATTAAAATAATGTAGCTGTTTTGAAAGTCTCCCTATTTTTTGGAGCTTTTTGGTCAGCAGCATTATTGCAGTGAAGGTGGTAAGTGAACGTAATGGGAGCCCAAAYACCTTTTTACATTGTCAAAAAAAATGAAATTCTGCTAGTGACGGAGGGACTAATTGCTTATATGTAAAACATACACTGCTGTTTTGCTGCTTTAAAATGTAAGGAGTGAAACAAATGCTTCTCTGGAAGACCAGTGTGCATGGTAAGAGGCAACCAGTAAAATACCAGTAAGAGGCAACCAGTAAAATACCAGAATACCATGAGGTGTCAGCTCAGGAGGCTTCTGGAGCACAGGAAGTTCTGTCTCCAKGTGAGGAGGAACTTCTTCCCTGTGAGGGTGMCAGAGCCCTGGCACAGGCTGCCCAGGGAGGCTGTGGAGTCTCCTTCTCTGGAGGTCTCCAAACCCKCCTGGATGCCGCCCTGTGCCCCRTGCTCTGGGTGTSCCTGCTGGAGCAGRRRGGTTGGACTAGATGATCTCTGGAGGTCCCTTCCAACCTTGAATATTCTGTGATTCTGTGGCTTTGGGTGCTGGATTACATTGCAGATGGCTTAGCAGGCATTTGCAACCTATAGAAAGCCTCAAGTGCAGATGGGCCGCTAGTGCTTGGGATGTTGCTGGAAGGTTTAAAATTGTGTAAATACCTCTAGTTTCTGTCCTCTCTCCCTTCTAACCGGCGGTTCTGCCACAGGTGAAACATTTGAGCAGCGGCGCGTGGGGCACGAGGCGGGAGGGCGGCCACCGGTTGCACCGGTGCACCATGTGCCATGAACCGGTGCCAGTGGTGCCCGGGGAGGACGGAGGGGACAGCAGCCTGGGGACAGCGGCCTCGGTCACCTGCTGCTCCCTGCGCCGCAGTGGCCTCCGGCCTCGCTCCGGACACAGCCTCTTGGATTAACAGACCTCTCTCGCCCCTCTCTGACCACCCAAGATACGCCGTGATCGCCTTCGGGTGTGCCAGCTGCCCCAAGCTCACGTGCGGGCGAGAAGGCTGCGGCACCGAGTTCTGCTACCACTGCAAGCAGATCTGGCATCCGAACCAGACGTGCGATGCTGCCCGCCAGGAGAGAGCCCAGAGCCTGCGCCTGAGGACAATCCGCTCCTCCTCCATTAGCTACAGCCAGGAGTCCGGAGCAGCAGGTATTTATGATCCGCRTACAATGGCCGTACGCTGCCTTACTCCCACCTTTGCACAACTCCCTCTGGAAGGAGGGAACTGTTGCCGCCTCTTTGTGCCTCAGAGATGAGAAATGCACAGTGTTGGACTTGAATTCACATTCTCAAGTTCAAGACTTGGATCTCCAGTTTCTGTTGGTAATATTTGAAATTCTTGGTAACCAAAGCACCTGGATTCAATCTCGGAGGCTTTTTGGCCTTTTAAATTCCTGCTCTGTAGCTGAGACGTGAAGTGTAAAGAACGTGGTGCAGAGCACTTGGTGTTCAGCAGGCTGACTTCACTGCTCACTTGCACTGCTAACACCCTGGGCACGTTTGTTTCCTCTGCTGTAGGGGGTATTTCATAAGGTTAGGAGTAACAAATGCTGTCGTAAATAAAACGAAAAACCCACTGATTTTTCACTTTCAGGGAGGCTGTTGGTCTCTTTCCAGCTCTGATGCTCTGCGTCTGTGTTTGTTAGCTGTTCTTACGCAGAGGATGGCCCTCATTCACAGGGAGCTACCTGACTAATTCCTGTTTTTCAGTAAACTGCTTATGTCTGTTGACTAGCAGAGATCAAATGAGTTCAGCTTCTGAAAACTAAATTGTTTTGTAACCAAAAAAAAAAAAAAGGGTGAGTTATTCAGAGTAGTAGTTTGCAGAGCAAGAGTCCAGTTTGCTGTTGATAAGAACTGAATCTGAGTTTCAGCAAACTCAAATCTGTTTGCCAAATTTTGACTCTCTGACCAAACTAGGTAGATATTCAGATGAAAGTCCTTCTTGCACCCTGAGTTCAGTTACAGTTGTTAGTTCTTTAATCCAGCTCTATTATTGGGAGACTCTATTTCACTGTTTTGGTGTCTCATTTTTTTTTAAGGCACCACATCTTAACTTAAAAGTCGGCCTCTTGTCCAGGTGTTTAAATGCATTTTGAAATAAGTTCCCTAATGCTACATTGTCTTTTGCGGCACAAATAGCAGTACCCCTGCCCCATGCCTGCTGCAAAGAACCCTGTGAATAGCCCAGTTAGTGCCTCTCAAAATCACAGGGTGGTTGAGGTTGGAAGGGACCTCTAGGATCATMTAGTCCAGCCCCCTGCTCCAGCAGGGACACCCAGAGCACGGGGCACAGGGCGGCATCCAGGCGGGTTTGGAGACCTCCGGAGAAGGAGACTYCACAACCTGCCTGGGCAGCCTGTGCCAGGGCTCTGKCACCCYCACTGTCRAGAAATTTTTCCTTAAGTTCCTGGGGAACTTTTGGTGCTTCAGTTTGTGGCCGTTTGTTCTGCTAGTGACCACCACTGAAAAGAGGCCACCCSCTCCTCCTCACAGCCTCCCTTGAGGTATTTATCAGGTGCAACCTGATAGGGATCAGGACTGATCAGGTCCCCCCTCAGCCTCCTCTTCTCCAGGCTGAACAGGCTCTCTCAGCCTTTGCTCACAGGGCAGATGTTCCAGGCCCCTGATCATCCTCGYAGCCCTGCGCTGGACTCTCTCCAGCTGCTCCACATCCCTCTTGTCCTGGGGAGCCCAGAACTGGACACAGTCTCCAGACGTGGCCTCCCYAGGGCTGCGTAGAGGGGGATGATCCACTCGCTTGACCTGCTGGAGACGGTCTTGTTAATGGAGCCCAGGATCCCATTGGCCTTCCTGGCCACCAGGGCACACTGTTGCCTCATGGGCAACTTGTTGTCCACCAGGATGCTGAGGTCCTTCTCTGCGAGGCTGCTCTGCAGCAGGTCAGTCCCCAGCCTGTCCYGGTGTCYGAGGTTATTCCTGCCAAAGTGCAGGACCCTGCACTTGCCCTTGCTGAACTTCATGAGGTTTCTCCCTGCCCAGTTGTCCAGTCTGGCCAGGTCCCTCTGGATGAGGGTCCTGTCTATCCCTTCATCCAGGTCATTGATGAATAAATTGAACAGGACTGAACTGAGGACTGACCTCTGGGGGACACCRCTAACTACAGGCCTCCAACTGGACTCAGCGCCACTGATCACCACCTTCTGAGCTCTACAGAAGCTCTTCCTCACATAGAAATGGAACTTCCTGTGTTTCAGTTTGCACCCGTGACTGCTTGTCCTGTCACTGGCCACCCCTGAGAAGAGTTTGGCTCCACAGGCTGCACATCTCTCCTCTGGCAGCAGCCAACGTGCTGCTTCCATGACTCGCTGTCCCAGGGTGGCGGGACTCGTTCTGCCTGTTCCACACCTCCCTGATCCTCCTCGGAGCAGGTRTCTCTCCTACCTGGTAGCGCAAAGAGAGGAAAAGGGAGCAAAGAGCCTGTCAGCAGGAGCCCCTCTTCTGCACCAGCAGTTGCAGGTTGCATTTGCTGTTCCAAGTAAGCAGTTATCCCTAGTCCTGCTGAGCCTAGTCCTGCTGAGCCTGTCCCCTAGTCCTGAGTCTCACTTAGGAGCAAGGACTGGCTCCCCCATTCCCTTTTTCCTAGAATACCTCTTTTCCGAGGGAATGAGTGTTAAGTAAGGCTAGGAAGAGGAATCAAAAGGAGGCTGGTGATACCAGGGAAATTCATCTTATGTAGAAGGGGATGTGAATGTAAGATAGGAAGAAGCAATAACAGAGTGGGGACTGAATATTCTAGAACAAGATTCATAACAGCATGAAATGTAAAAGAGGATTCTATTTAAAGAGTGCTTTCAGTTCTGTATTAGCATACATATTTAATGCCTGGATCCTCAGTATATATTGCATTAGGCTTAGGAAATCCTTGAAGAGCATGTGTGCAGTTACTGGAACGCGATGCAGTGTGCCTTGGTTTGATTCATTCCGCTCAATATGAAGCACACGACTACAAATGGCTATCAAAGAATTCATTCCCAAATCGTGATCTGTTAAAGCAAACTTATTATAAAGCTTTTCCATCTTCCGGATACTCGGGAAAACTGATTGAAACGTTATCTGTATTTTGATTAAATCTACTCGCCTTAAGAACTGGTATGATCTGAATATTTGTTGTTTTAAACAGCTGATGATATAAAGCCATGCCCACGCTGTGCTGCTTATATAATAAAAATGAATGATGGGAGCTGCAATCATATGACTTGTGCTGTCTGTGGCTGTGAATTCTGTTGGCTGTGTATGAAAGAGATCTCAGATTTACATTATTTAAGGTATGTTAAGAAAAAATTCAATGTGATTGATAACTACTCTGAAGTGTGTAGAGGGTACTGTAAATTTCTTCTGCTTTCTACTGGAGTAGAGGATCAAAGCTGAAGCATCTGTATCTTAGAATTTGATTTTCCMTGCAAATATTTGAGTCAAACTTGAAATAAATTTATTTCAAGTTTTTCAAGTGTTTTGTGTGTGAAATTTGTACTTAACACAGTGAAATATTTTAGATTAGATGATGTCTTAATGTATTATATTCGTATTAAGCAACACAACAACTCTGATACCAAGTTACCTGTGAGCCAGAGTGGTGTGTGGCAGTAAACAAGAAGTTCCTTAGTATGTTTCATAATATGCCTAAAAACTTAAAAACAGAAAAAAAAAGCTAATTGGTGGTTTGGTCTTTGTAATGCATATATATATATCTTGAACCTTTCCAGGATCTGTAGTTCTGTACCTAGTGAATAGTTTGGTTCTGTACAATTATGTAAACTGATTTGCAATTTCTTTACAATTTTCTTACATCTTCTTTCTCTTAGCCCATCAGGTTGCACATTTTGGGGAAAGAAGCCGTGGAGCCGAAAGAAGAAAATACTGTGGCAGCTGGGAACACTTGTGGGAGCTCCTGTAGGAATTGCATTAATAGCTGGCATTGCGATTCCTGCTATGATTATTGGAATTCCTGTGTACGTGGGACGTAAGGTAAAACGTGCTGCAACTTCTGCTGTGCCTCAGGTTTTATTAGTGTGCAGGCTAATACTGTGTGTGTTCAGCTGACTGCTTTCACTCACCTTTTCCAAAAAATGAAGGGATCGTGTAGAAAACCTCTGTATGAGCTTTGTACAGAGTTTATCCGAATGTAGTTTCTCTTTTTGTACAGGTGAAACAACTTTGAAAAACAGATTTGTGTTTTAGCATATAAAAATGCATGCATTTTGAAAACTGCTTTGTTTTTAATCTCCGAGTTTCCCCCTGCTTTCCTTAGAATCAAATGTTCAGGGGAACGGGGAGGTCACAGGAAAATCCTTCTTATTTTTCTTAGAAGCAGATAGATGCCAGCAGTTGAATATAAAATTCTGTTCCCCTATCAAAAGGCTAGGGGTGTGTGCACCCATTTCGGTGCTGGAACTTGGCAGCTTTTGAGTTGCCTCTGGCCAGCCTGCCCCGTGGAGCTCAGCACAAGCATCTATTGTCATATTATTGTTGAATCATTGAACTGGCCAGAAATGACTGTGGTAGCAACAAGGCAGTTAATGCATTTTCTCTCAAGAAAGAAACTCCTGGCTGCTAGTATAAAGTAAATGCCAAATTGCAAGTTGGAATTACTTTTTTTCTCTCCTTTCTTACCCCTTTCAACTTCTATTTGTAATTCAAGAAAGAGTAGTGAATTATTTGCATCTTTTGGAAATGGACTTTTTGAACCTACGACTTGGTTCAGCGAGTGCTAAACTGAGTTGCACGTGCTGAAAAATTTACTCATAGGATGTGTTTATTCTTGCTTTTACCAACATGAATTTTCACAGTSACTGGTACAGGTTTCTACCTATAATTCTGCATCTTTGTGTCCTGGGTGGTTTTTTTGTCTGTCTCACAAGTTGCTGCTACTAGGCAGGATCTTCCAGCCTATCCTTTTTCAGCCTTTTCTTTCAAACAAGTGCTCTTACCTTTTGCTGTGGTGCCTTTTGTGACCCTCTCATTCTGGATTCTCATATTTCTGTGCAGCTATTGAATCCCTGTAGATAATAGGAGACAGGCAGCTGTTACCCAGATCGGTTACAGTGGCTGCTCTGCATTGCTGGGTAACTCTTGGACAGGTCCCAGTCCCTCCACATGTTAATGATGAAGTCCCACTGGGAGGCAACCTCAAGACAACTCCCATTTCACCCCACTGCTTCATGGCCAGTTTTCTGTTACTCTGGTCAGATATTTGAGCCTTTGTGCAGAACCTTTGGTTCACAGACCCTCCAAACCAAAGGCATCTGATCTTACTGACATTCAACATAAATTCTCTTCCTACACTATTTTTTCTTATCCTTAATTGATATCAAGATTACTGTTACTTACAATCTCTTGTTACATATTTGATGATCATTTCTCAGCTCACTTTAATTTTCATTTCTAGACAAATCTAGTGCTTTTTTTTTTCCCCCTTGGCAAACTGAGTTCTCATCGTGTCCATTCCCTCCTGGATTTCTTTGTAGGTCTTTTTACCTCCTTTGTGCARTTTGAATGCAATGGTGAAGCTGAAGCCCTACTGCTTACTATTGAGCTAGCTGGAAAAAAAATACCATTTTGTTGTTCAAACAGGAATCCTCCTCTGGTGACTAGCAGTCGTCTTCCTCTCAACTACATGCTATTGGATTGTGTGCACTGTAAATCCTATACAGTTTCCCACTGTACTTGCATGTAGGCAATTGGTCCCTTCCCAAGCGAATTCTTGCACTTGCTCTTAGTCATTTCAAGCCATTTCGTCAATTTGACACGACTAGGGTGAATTTAGGTTTTCTTGCAGCCTTGTCAAGGTTGATGTTATCCAGAAAACTTAACGCATCCCTTTTATCTTCCTCCCATCTACCAGATGAATGAAAATATTGGATATTTCTGGATCCACAGCAGGTCTCTTGGGGAAAAGTGTAGGGGGACAAGTGTTAACTTGGATRTATATATGGGTTGGGTATATATGACAGCTCTGGTATTTTCTGTCAGCTTTRTATTAAGCTAATAATAATTTTCTGAGCCATTTTTCAGTCCAAGCCACTATAGCTCTTTTGACACTCAAAGAAAATGTCAATTTTACTGAAGTCAGGATATGACATTTGCTGCTTCTTCCCACCCTCAAGGYCAGTTATCATGTCATAGAAGCAAACAAAATTGACATGATTTCTACATGAAAAAGCTATATGCCCTCATTTTTTTTCTACCTTTGTTATGGTCCCTGCAGGTACCTGGTTTTCAGGAAACTGGACTTAAGCTCATTGGTCTTTAATTCCCCCAGATCCTTGTTTTGCACCTCTGTAGAAATCATCATTGCAGCTTAACCTTGTCCAGTTTCCTTATTTTTCTTTTTTCCCCTCAGTTTACAAAAAAAAAAAAATGACCTTTTTCAATAGTTACTGTTAGTGGCTCTGAAATTGGGACTGCTGGTTTCACGTCAGCTCATTTGAGGGCTGTCTGACCTACAGTTTTCCTCAGATCTCACTATTTTACCACCGATATTAGTGCTGCCAATCACGAGCTCACACTTGATCTTTAGTGAAGACTGAGGGGAGGGAAAAAAAAGGCCTCCAGTTTCATCTCTGTCTTTGTCAAGCAGCAAATTTATCCATCTTGATCTTGCTCTTACAAAYAAGGTAGCTGTAAAGTAATTCCGTGGTAACTTTGACGTCTCTTGCTTTGTCTCCTCCCTGGTAACCTTTCTGGTTTTGTCCCGACACCCTCATGCTGTTCCTTTATGCCCACTCATAGTCATCTGCCCTACTTTAGTTTTCTTAATGTTGCTCCTTCTTCAGTAAAGGAAGCAGAGTTATCCTTTCACATCAGCCTTCCTGCTGCACGGGGAGAATCTGTGCTTGTGCTTTTGATAGTCTCCTTGAGGAACTGCTTGTTATCCTTACTTTTTCCTTTATATATATGGGTGGGTATAGATGGATAAATGTTTGTTTTCTGTTCCTTTCTTCCTCCGGGTTCTGAATTTTGTTATTTCGTGGTCATTCTTAGCTATGTGACTTCCCATTTCATGTTCTCAATTAAATTCTCCCTCAGAACCCATCCCTTACGTGAGGGATTTCCAGAGGGGTGGTGAAGGCTCCATCCGTAGAGATGGTCAAAGCCTGACAGGCCACAGTCCTGGGCAACCTGCTTTCTGGGCAGGGTTGGACCGGGTGGTTCCCAGAGGTGCCTTCCAACCCCACCTATTCTGGGATTCTGTGGGGGAGTTGCTTCCTTTTATGCTCAAAATAAACACTGTAGCCTTTCAAAATGCTGGCTGCATTTAAGTAATTTATTGCATTTGGGTAATATTGGCCCATAGTCAAATGCATTGCTCCCAACCATCCTCCTAGCTGCCCTGTAAAACCTCATCTGCCTGGGYTGGCGTGTTCTACACACACACTCATGTTCATTTTTTCCCTTTTAATCAGTAGCCAGAGGTTTTCTGTGCTCAGACTCCACATTCCTGTGCTCTCATGCCCTGGATGTTGGCATAGTCTGTCTCGGAGCACGCGGAGGTGCTCCTGTCACCTCAAGCACTGTCTTCTGCCTCTTTCCTCCCCTTTCTCCTGGCTAAACAAGTGAAAGGCTCTGTATTAGAGGATGAAAACCACCCTGCCAATTTGTTAACTGACATTATGACTTAGMAAGCTCAGTAAATCTCTTCATTGTTTGAGGGAGGTTGAGGGGAGGAAAGATTGGGGGGGRAAAAAGTGTCAATTTGTGTGTGATTATATAGGGCAATTCTTTTGTGGTGAAAATTGTCAAATTGTCAGCTCTGCCCGACTATATAAGCTGGAGCAATGATAATAAATAATTAAAGTGCAGTTTGAGCCTGAAAGTAAATGCTTAATTTCTGCATAAGAGGACTTCTAGCATTTAAGATTATTGCCTAACATGAAGAAAATTAAACATTTCCTTGTTCTTTCAGACAAGTTAAGGAATAAATTGTGATACAGAACGTAGTCCCTCTAGAAGAGAGTAGGATAYAGATTCTGAGCTATTAGATATGATTTCTTCCATCCCCACAGCAGCTTGAGTAATGAAAATATAACCTAAAAACTTCTTTTTTTTTCTCTCAAGATTCACAATCGATACGAAGGCAAAGACATTTCAAAGCACAAGCGCAACTTGGCAATAGCCGGCGGTGTCACCTTGTCTGTCATTGTTTCTCCAGTTGTAGCTGCAGTAACTGTAGGTAAGCAGATATTTTGTACATGGGTTGCCCTTTGAAAGCAGAGTTTTATAAGCACCCATAAATACAGCGTTGATTTGAGGCAGGTAGCACAGCTTCCTCTRACAGGTGAGTAAATGAAGCCRTAGAAAAGGCTTGAAGTGTTTGGGYTRGGGTTAACTATGATTGAGTTAAARTAAAGTCTTTGGGAAATGCTATGCTATAATGAATTAAAAATAATTTTTATCTGATCTGCAAATTGAAATCTGTGCATTATCTGACTGCGTAAGAAAAAGCTGATGCCACAGAATCTGCTCATACTTAAGTGATTTCATGTCAAACTTTGCTCAGCATAGTGGAAAAACAGCATCCTTTGCATTTAACGTTACAGTAATCGCTGCTCTTGTTATGCTCTGAGTTGATTTGCACTGTCACATTTTTCCTTGCTGGGATTTTTGAGAGTAACTTTGAGGAAGACATGGCTCTATGTTGCAAGTTATTAATCTTGTTGCCCCTTAGCTCCAGGGTCGCTGTAAAMCAGCCCTGATTTCTGAGAAGAGCAGCCTTGCATTGCGCTGTGCGGCTTCTGCTTCGCGCTGGTGTCCCTGTGGTGGGGGAAAACGTGGCCACGTTGAGACCCAGCACATTTGGGTTTGATCTGTGGATTGGTTTCCTGCTTTGGTTCCTCACACCGCTTCCCGTGACCCCTGGTGCCAGAGCTGATGCTCAGGCGGGAGGGAGCAGCCTTGGGAACCCTGGGCTGCTGCTTCGAGCAAGTGCTGGGTTAAGCTGGCCWTGAAGCCAAGACTTTAAACTGTGTTAACGGTGGAGGGTCTCTGCTTGTGCCCTGTGCCTGCATTGCTGTCTGCACAGCACTGTTCTCACAAACAGCTCCTGCTGCTGGGGCCACAGGCATCCCGTGGGTGTGTTCCTGCATCTAGAGGAATTCCCAGGAAAAGGGACTCTGTAACTGGAACTCTTCACGCAGATTTCACTGGGCAGCCTTTGCATTGGGTCTAGGTCTCTCCTGGCCTTTTTGGAGTGTGCCTGCTTGCCCTCTTTCAGCCTGCCTTATTTTCTGTGCTTTCCACAGACTTGCATCAGCAAMGCTTAATTCATCTGCCAGCAGAATAGCTTTTTTCGGTCCCTTACCAGCGGTGGAATAAGTGCAGTGCATATCTGTGTGCAGCTTAACCCAGCCTTTCACTGCTTCCCTTACCTCTCCTTTCATTCCTTGGATTTGAATCCATAAAAAAGGAATAATTACGGATGTTTCTTCCAAAAGGAAACAATGCAATACAATAAACATGGAAACACTACAGTAATAATCATGTTATGTCCTACTCATAACAAAGCCCTGTCTCACTGGAGTCRATACAATATCAAGCTCCTTATTAGAGGTTATAACGTTTTTGCTTGAATGACAATTGACATGGATCTGTCCTATTTCTCAGATAAAACATTATTAACAGCCCTCGATGGGGCTTATATGAACCTTTTAAATATCAAGATTTTCATTTTGTTTGTAAAAGACCTTAGAGACATACCAGAAGCATTAATTCACCCAGTATTCCACTTCTCCTGACAGTGCTGGTAGAGGAGCTTCTGCCTGCTGAAAGTATTTCCTTATTATTTCATCATAGTGACTTACCAATATTCCATAATTTCTTTCCCTTTTGATTTTTTTAACCTAAATATTTAATAGTGACGGCRTATAGCATGACTTCTGTAAAAGATCAAGAAAAAAAGGCATTATATTGAATGAGAGGGTTTGTGGTGCCTCCTGCAGGTATCGGTGTGCCCATTATGCTGGCGTACGTGTACGGGGTGGTGCCCATCTCGCTGTGCCGCAGYGGAGGCTGCGGCGTCTCGGCGGGCAACGGCAAGGGCGTCAGGATCGAGTTCGACGACGAAAACGATATAAACGTTGGGGGAACAAATGCGGCTGTGGGTAAGAAAATGCAGCGACTCATTTGCCATTAATCCGGGCTTTGTGCCCAGGTTTACTGTGCTGGTGTTCGTGCCTCCCAGAGGGYTGTTTCCAGAAGAGGCACTAGATGGTTAGTGCTACCTCTGCTCTCTTTGAAAGGCCCGTTCTCAGCTAAGGGCAGCTCTTCTCTGGGGTCATGCTGGGTTTTGTGCACTAGCAGTTCCTGCTCTTTTGGGCRCAGAGCAGGACCAGCCCAGTCCCATTGTGCGTTGAATTCCATGCTTGAATTCCTTTTCATGCTCAGAACACAAAAGGGGAGATAACAGTTTTCTTAATCTGAATTAAATGCAAATGTGTGACTTTGAGGCAATAAAACCCACTATGATATTGTGGCCCCGTGTGCTAGGCCRTGCCTCTGGAGTAATTCTTCAGCAGAGCGTTTCTCTGAGGCAGGTGCAGCACTTTAACTTCTTAGAAGGCCGTCTTAAAATCTGATGTGCCTGACTGCAGTCTACCTGTGCATCCTGCTGCCATTTCCCCTCCCTTCCAAAAGGCAGCAACRCAGTGCAGTGGATCCGCAGCCTAATCCTTTAGTTAGACAGACTTACGTAATGTCTTTTCCCTGGGTAAAAGTTGTAGGATAAAGGTAACACTTTTTTAGAATTCTGATCTATGGAAGCTGTTAGGTTTTTTTTCTTTAATCTCTGATAAGGAAGCTGAATCCTTTTAGCAGCTGACCAGGGGCTTTCCTTTAGTTACACAGCAGTTCTTGTAGCCACAGGATCGTGTGCCCCTTGACTCCACGCTACCTGTCCTGCATGCAGTGAACATTTCAGCAACTTAAGCCTGGGACCTCAGRCATAACCACCACCATAGCAGCTCCRGGGCAYGCTCCRTTTCTGAGCGCGTTGCCTCTCCGTCAGAGCCCGTTCTGCAGCTCCTCCGTGTCCTGTGGGAGGCCGTGCCCCGGGCCGCGTTCCGACAGGCGGGGCGCCCTCGGCCTGTCGCGACAGGCGGGGCGCCCTCGGCCTGTCGCGACAGGCGGGGCGCCCTCGGCCTGTCGCGACAGGCGGGGCGCCCTCGGCCTGTCGCGACAGGCCGTGCGTGACGGCGCGTCCCGCTCCCGCCCGCAGACACCACGTCGGTGGCGGAGGCGCGGCACAACCCCAGCATCGGCGAGGGCAGCGTCGGCGGCCTCACGGGCAGCCTGAGCGCCAGCGGGAGCCACATGGACAGGATAGGGGCCATCCGGGACAACCTGAGCGAAACGGCCAGCACCATGGCCCTGGCGGGCGCCAGCATAACGGGCAGCCTCTCAGGGAGCGCCATGGTCAACTGCTTCAACAGGTGAGGCTCCAGGAGGGGCATCAGCACCTCCAAATGAAGCCGGGGGGATGCCGCCCTTTCCTCGTGTCTTCTTTCTTCGTAATGCTTAAGTGGATTCTTACTAAACTAACCATCTCTGGGAGATAGAGATAGTTCCTCTGCAACGAGTTTATTCCAAAAAATCCTGCTGCAACACAATCCTCAGAGGAGAAACTACCGTTGTCTTCAAGGGCTGAGGGCTTGACGCCCGCTTTGYAGGAGAGCAGCTTCTCTGGAACCAGGCACGCACCTCGTGTCTAATGCAGCCATGTTCACAGATGAAATTTTGTTTTAAATTAATTTCTGCTTTATCTGCTCAGCCCAAGCTTAAGAGTGGGTTTCTGTTATTCCCGTTGCAGTTGCTAGGTACTGAACAGTTATGTGCTTTTTATTTAATTAGTAGTAATTGTGCAGCAGGAGAGACAGAGAGGACGCTATAAAAGCCTTCCCTGGTGTATCCTTCTGAGGGTGATTGCCATTTTCACAGCACAGGATGTTACCTTCAAAAGAGCTGTAGCTGAGCCTGGAGGCCTTGCTCCCAAATCTCAGGGCAGAGAGTATCTGCAGCTTCTTGTTGACATGCAATGTTTTGCTTTGTTGGGAAGTTTACTGTTTTGCCTCTCTTGATTAGAAAATAGACAGTTTTTGGCACTAGCCCCTTTCAGTAGGGAAGAAATAGTCATGTCTGGAGTAACTAATGAACTGTACTTAACACAGAAGAGTGGAAAAACTATGGGTAATCCTAACTCTTAATTAGGGTGCTGACTGTTGTGGTGGCAGTTTATTTATTTGTTTTTTATGACTTTCCCAAGACTGGAGGTCCAAGCAGACGTGCAGAAGGAACGATACAGCCTGAGCGGCGAGTCCGGCACGGTTAGCTTGGGGACGGTTAGCGACAACGCCAGTACCAAAGCAATGGCAGGATCCATCCTGAACTCCTATATCCCTTTGGATAGGTAAGAGAAACATGGTTAAAGCTGGATTAATAAGCCTGGCTTATTTAGGGATTTTTAAGCATGACTCAGCTAGCCTACCACTTACCCTTCGAAATTACAAGTTTTGCTCCATACYGAAGTGCTTTGTTTAACAGCAGTGATCAAGTAAGGATATCCTTCCAAAAGGGAACATGATTGTTGTACTCAAAAGCAGCTGACGTTTTTCCTTTTTCTCTCTGGGATTTTTCTTTTTTGGTGAGTGAGTTAAGTACGTCCTGCAGCTTTTCCTAAAACAAGCCACATCTCTTAACTTCTGCTGCATATTTGGAAAGCAGCAAGGGTTGTTTGACTATATTGGCTGGCCTCTCCATAAGATGACTGCTTACGCTCACAGAGTCTTTCTCCTTCTAGGGAAGGCAACAGCATGGAAGTGCAAGTGGATATTGAATCGAAGCCAGCCAAATTCAGACACAACAGCGGAAGCAGCAGCGTCGATGACGGCAGCGCGGCGGGTCGGGGTAACGCCGGCTCCTCGGCAGCCTGCCTGCCAGACAGCAAATCGAGTGCCACCAAGTGGTCCAAAGAAACAACGGCTGGGAAAAAATGCAAGGGTAAACTGAGAAAGAAAAGCAGCATGAAGATAAACGAGACCCGAGAGGACATGGACGCCCAGCTGCTGGAGCAGCAAAGCACAAACTCGAGCGAGTTCGACTCGCCCTCTCTCAGCGACAGCGTCCCGTCCGTAGCAGATTCGCACTCGAGYCACTTCTCCGAGTTGAGCTGCTCGGATCTGGAAAGCATGAAAACCTCCTGCAGCCACGGCTCCAGCGACTACCACAGCCGCTTCGCCGCCGTCAGCGTCCTGCCGGAGGTGGAAAACGACCGCCTGGAAAACTCGCCCCTGCAGAGCGGCGCTGCCGCCCTCGCCGAGGCGCCGCCGCTGGGCTACATCGCCGAGGAGGGCGGCAGCGGCRGCTCGCCCGCACACGGCGGGGTAGGTGGCCCCGAGACACCCAAGGAAACAAACAATAACCATTCGGCACACGCCGGGGAGCTGAGCACTGCAATCCAGACTGAAATCTAAGCCTCGACGTGCTGCAGAAACCCTGACCACTGAAGAACCCTGTCTGAAAGCTGCTTGGGTTACGTGCGGCTCTGTAAGGTTCAGGTGACCGGCAGAGCAAGGTTTTGATACAGCTGTGTTTTATATGTACCTGCCCAATAAGGGAGAATACTTCACGTGGGTGTAACAGACCTATGTGAAGGGACATGAAGGCTTTAACAAGTGCATTACAACCGTACAAATAAGTCCATGTTTTGTATTTTTGCCACAACTTTGCTTGAAAGCATATACTTGGTGTATTTAGATAAGATTGGCTAATATGTTACATGCTAAAAGGAATAGTATTTCCTGCACTGTTCACTTGACAAATACGGGGTGTGGGATAAATGGGGGTTAGCTGAGTTAGTAACTTAAAACCAAYCTGGGATGAACCTTAGCTATGGGAGGCGAGTTTTGCAGAGGCCCGTGCCACGGAGCCTCAGCAGTGACTGCTTGCARTGATCACTGTGGTTCCTGGCGGGAATCACTGCAGTGATCACTGCGATTCCYGGGGGAAGGAAGGGCCTGTCCCCAGGCGGACGTCACGCCGTGTGTGGGCACTTCGAGCAAGGTTATGGCATTTTGCATCCCTCAGGAGGAGGAGCAATTGGTACTCGATAAGCGGCAGAAAGGAGACGTCACCTATGAAGAACAGTGGGGTTACTTATTTATTCAAGCAACCGACCGTGCAGCAGATAAGGCTACTATGTATTGTATAAAACCTGTAAAGAATCCATTGATTTATAAGCATTGTAGAGAATAAGTTGCAATCACCTTTGGGGGTGGGAGGGAGGGGGAAAATGGTGCCCCAACAATTCTTGGTGCCTTTGGAAAAGACTGGGTTTTAAGTGCCTGGTCGTTTGAGGATTTTACTGTAATGCTCTCCAGAATGTCCTCTTTGGCCACCTCGGATCACAAAAGCAAATTCTAGTGAATAAAATGACTGTGGTAGATAAACGTATAATAATAAAGAAGTATTAGCCTACCAAAGACTCACTCAGGCTTTCGTGGATGACTTTCCTACGACATCTCTTTGCGAGACGTGCATATCTTCAATCCCTGAAGCAAAGTGCAGTGCAACGATTGCACCAATGCAAAGGTGGGTTCCAAATATGCTGGCTTTTTTTGTTCTTTTTTTGCATATGGAAGATGTACAGCTGAGCACAAGCTGGATCCGGCCAGAGCGCCTGCACTGTTGATGTGTTTTTGGTTTTTTTTTTTTTTTTTTGGCTAGGTAATTCACTAAAATGGGAAAAAAAAACAAATTGTGAATCTCAGAATAACGGTTAACAATGTTCTGTCTTGTGTTTCTTGTAAGTATTGCCTTTATGGTGCTACTGGAAGTTTGGTTGGGTAAAAAGAAAATGCCATGAGCTGCAGTCCTCTTCCATGACTTATCCTCACGGTTTCATGAATATGCTTATAACACTAGTGCCAGTTACATTATTTGATAATGCTTGTTATAGTATTTGTATATTTGCAATTCAGTTTTGCTCAATAATATGCGTGTAAACTGCATATCTGAAATAAATGTCCAAATACTGACGTGCAGGTGTCCTGCCTCGGCGTGCCGGGCGCCCTCAGGCCCCGCGTGGCCATCCCGTCAGAGAGGCGCTGCCACTGTGCTGGGGAAGCTGGAAGCTCTGGGAATCAGAGGTATAGATCCCAACAGGAGTTGCAGTTTTGACTTGGACACAATCACAGGATGGCTGAGGTTGGAAGGGACTTCCAGAGATCATCCAGTCCAACCCCCTGCTCCAGCAGGGACACCCAGAGCACGGGGCACAGGGYGGCATCCAGGCGGGTTTGGAGACCTCCAGAGAAGGAGACTCCACAGCCTCCCTGGGCAGCCTGTGCCAGGGCTCTGGCACCCTCACCTTTGGTAATTTAAAGCGTAGATCCYAGCACTAGCTGCATTTTTGTCCAAGACTTCGACGTGATTTCTTTTCATCTTATGCAGTAGCAGTCTCTGGAGCGGGCAGGATGGTAAATGGTTTCCAGGGAGCAGGTAGCCCTCATGTACATGTATTAATCTGTGTGAAAAT
Organism: Nothoprocta perdicaria; assembly: GCF_003342845.1. Taxonomy (NCBI): domain Eukaryota; kingdom Metazoa; phylum Chordata; class Aves; order Tinamiformes; family Tinamidae; genus Nothoprocta; species Nothoprocta perdicaria. The sequence continues at coordinate 3,055,473 of NW_020455910.1, read as the reverse complement.
TGCACCTCGTACAAGTGCAGTGATGGTCTCACTGCCCAGCTAGACTGCAGCTCCATTTACCTGAAGCTCCATGGGCTGCAGGACTTGCCTTCCGAAATGCTGCCAATTGACCACAGTTTCCATTCTGGCTAAACAGCCGGTGTTTATTTGCTTGGCTGAGCTGCCTGCTCATTAGGCTTGTTTTCTTACCTTYATTTTGACAGTAGGAAACCAAAATTCATTGGAATGCAGGACGGAAGCGCTACCTGCATCTGCCTCGTTCCTGACCCAGGCACGAGCTGTGTTTTGATCAGAGTGAACTGCAAGAAAACTGCTGTGCCAGCAGGTCACTTCTAAAGCCACAGTTATCAGAGCGTTCCTCTGCACTTTCCAATGCTCAAGGAAAGAATAAGAAATGGGATGAGAGAAGCACATAGTGTGCACTAGAAATAACTGCAAGGCATAAAGGCAGTCTTTGCCATGACATCTGGCAGTCTGAATCGGAAGCAAATATAAATTTTGTGTTTCATAGGTCAGATTAGAGTGTTAACAGCTCCTTGCTTATGCTCTGTTCCTGATGGTTTTTTTTCCCTTTTTATCTGACAAAGTGTGAATGATAATATATTGTTACTGAAGAGCAAATGCATTGAGTTAATACCAGTATTAATGTAAGCACTTGCTGTCGCTCCCGTTGGCAGATGAGTTTTGGAAGGTCCCCATGTGGGAAGCCTGTGTAGAAGTCTCAGGTGCAGCAGGGAACTCGAGGGCAAAACCTGTGGTGCAGGCAGGGCTGGGGAGGCACTTSGGCTTCGTGCAGTCTCACATGACCACCCATCTTGAGCCAAAAATTACTTTTTTCCCCTCTTTTGTCATAAAGTGGACCTCTACTTCGTTGGTGTCTGTTCCCTCAGCTTAGTTCTTCATCTGATGTCTCACATGGCAGCTGGTGCTGTGTCCAGCTCGGGTGGTGTGTGAGCTGGCTTTACCCAGGGCCCTCGTGCAGCAGCTGCAGCACCTTCGTTTGCAGCAATGCAACCTAAAGCTTCAGTGGTGAAGCGGGAGGAGAAATTCCTTCCTTTGCATGTTTAAACCCATCTCTTCATCTCTTGGTACCTCCGTTTTTCTATGCAAGGAAATTATATAATATAAAATGATAGTGTAAAAGTAGTGTCAGTTTGAAATCACCTTTAATAATCTCATGTATTTAAAGGTAATGRATAGTGTGGGTTGTTGTTAAGGAAAAGGCTTGTTGTACTAATTCATTTGCAACTTCTCTAACTCCTGGTGGTATGATGGCGCGCTGTCTGKGCACCATCTGCTAGAAGCGATCAGTATGAAATCACAGAACCTTTCAGGTTGGAAGGGACCTCTAGAGATCACCTAGTCCAACCCCCACGGGGGGGGCACAGGGCGACATCCARGCGGGTTTTAAAGATCTCCAGAGAAGGAGACTCCACAGCCTCCCTGGGCAGCCTGTGCCAGGGCTCTGGCACCCTCACTGTCAAGAAATTTTTTCATGAAGTTCCTGTGGAACTTTTGGTGCCTCAGTTTGTGGCCGTTTAGTCCTGTCGCTGGCCACCACTGAAAAGAGGCCGCCCCCCCCTCCTCACTGCCTCCCTTGAGGTATTTATAGACACTGATCAGGTCCCCCCTCAGCCTTCTCTTCTCCAGGCTGAACAGGCCCAGCTCYCTCAGCCTTTGCTCATAGGGCAGATGTTCCAGGCCCCTGATCATCCTSGTAGCCCTGCGCTGGACTCTCTCCAGCAGCTCCACATCCCTCTTGTCCWGGGGAGCCCAGAACTGCACACAGTCTCCAGACGTGGCCTCACCAGGGCTGAGTAGAGGGGGACGATCACCTCCCTGGACCTGCTGGAGATGCTCTTGTTAATGSAGCCCAGGATCCCGTTGGCCTTCTTGGCCAYCAGGGCACTGCTCTCTCATGGTCATCTTGTTGCCCAGGTCCCTCTCTGTGGGGCTGCTTTCCATCAGGTCAGTCCCCAGCCTGTCCAGGTGTCCGGGGTTATTCCTGTCAAAGTGCAGGACCCTGCACTTGCCCTTGTTGAACTTCATGAGGTTTCTCCCCACCCAGTTGTCCAGTCTGGCCAGTTTGGAATTTGATATCAAGTCTGTTAAAYATGGTAAAAGCTGCAGCGCCTCCACTGATACAGTGATATAGAAGATACCTGTATCTTATCTGCACTATTGCCAGCATAAATAAGAACTTTGTTGTCCTAAGTGAAACATTTAGAGAAACAAACCACAGGAAAGGCTGAGTTTCCTGACACTTCTGCTGTCCTGGCATTATAGTTCCTTTTTGGAAATTTTCACTACAGTTTCTGGCCAATTTGACTAATTTACACCAGATTACAGATCTTGAGTGAAGCATCTGCTCTTATCAGAGAATCATTGAGATAGTTCGGGAAAATATTAGACTGAACAGGACTTTATCATTTAGTGCTTGTAATTCTAAAAATAACAAAGTTATCTTGCTATGGAAGTACTCTGGCAGTGCTTATTTCCATAATGCTATTTCCAGATTTTTTTTCCAAAGAATTTCATCTTTTAAAAAGAGRAAAGCTGCTATAAATGTCTGCCCAATTTGCATATGCTTTTTTATTAAGAAGAAAATTAAAAGAAACAGTCCAGACTTGCCCCTTGTTTCCTGCCATTGAGCTGCGTGGCAGCCCAGCGTGTCTGAGCAGGTGTATTTTAGTGAGGTGTAAGTTCTGGTTGCTGCAGCCGTGCGGACCCGGCGCAGAGCGCAGGCTCCCTCCCCTGCCCTGCCCTCGTAATTCCAGGGATGTGCAAGATGCCGAAGGACAGGAGGTGCCGGGAATGTGCCCGGAAAGCCGAGGAAACGCGGCCGCTTGGCAGATAAACTTCCACGTTGCCCTTCAGCCAGCGGCAACGTCGCGTTGCTGCAAACGGTGGGAACCTTCCTGGCTGCCTCCRCATCCGTGGAGGACGCAAGTGGAGCTGATAGCGGCTCTGCTGTAACACACACCGTGTGGGCAGAGYTTATTGCGTGCTCCAAAGGAAGAGTTTGGCAAGTACCAACCAGATTGTGTACAGGATTGCACAGCTGCGTTTCCATGTAAGATTTTGAAAACTGCCATAAAGAAACTGTAGAGAAAGCGGGGCAGCCTCTGCTCTGCTCTGTGAGGGCATGAAGGCACCTTGTGAATAGGCAGTTCCCAAAGGTGCTGCGACAAGCCCTGAGCAGGACACGTTGGTCCCCCTGTTACATGAACCGGAGTTCAGTGCCCAGGAGCCCCTTCTTTGGGCTGTGGTTGGAACTTGGCTAAACGAGCTGGGTGGGCAGGGATCTCACCCCCATGTCCTCAGGAGGGACATGGGAGTCACTGTGGAAGGGCCTCTTGGAGCAGCCGCCGCCTCCTTTTCTCCCAGCTGAAAGTTCTGCTGGCCTGCAGACCTCGCTCTTGCTAAAATTATAATGTGCCACTGTTTCTGAAAGAACTATGTTGAAATGCAGCTTCTTTAAAGTGCCCTTGAGTACTTGGGGCAGTGACAGTCATTTTTGTTGTCAAGAATTTTATAGAATTCACAGAATTCACAGAATATTTAAGGTTGGAAGGGACCTCTA